>NC_072490.1:15015378-15318409 GCF_027574615.1 Eptesicus fuscus | reverse complement strand
AGGGTTAAGCAGAGGCCTGGGCCAGCCAGGGTGTGCGGAAAGCTTGGCTTCCTCCATCGCCGGGGAAACCCAAGCTTCCCTCCTGCTCTCTGTGGCCGTAGCAATCTTGGTTGGGTTTATTTGCATATTCGATCCTGATTGGCTGGTGGGTGTGACTTTTGGGCGTGGCTTATGGGTGTAGCAGAGTGATGGTTAATTTTCATATTACTCTTTTATTAGATAGGATTAACTTTATTGCAGGATATGGGATGGTAGAGTTTTACTATTTTCCATAGAAAAGCATATACACAGAAACACCCAGACACACGTTAAGGAATAAATATAGAAATAAATTTAATTTTGTGTTGAAAATTGTTCATCTGTATCAGAGAATCTTAAATTCTCCTTAGGTCCATAGAGATAGTCTATATACCCAGTACCTTGTGCTAGGGGTTACTATAAAGACTATACTATTAACTTCTAGTCATGGAGTTGTTCAATTGTAGAGCTACAAAGAGATTAGTTCAATAGTCTCTTTTACAAAGGCACATAGGGTACCTGAGAATTTTCTAAATTCATAGAGCTGGGTAATTTCAGAACCAATTTGGATCCAAATATTGTCTTTTCTTAAAGGATGTCCATTCAGTATTCTTGCATTTATTAATTTTTCAACTGGTGTTAATGTTTTTAAGAGGACAGGAGGAGTGAAATTTCAATAACTTAAATTTTAGAATCAAGGGAAATTCAGAAATTCATTTGTTTTTCTATCATTGTCACTTGTTCTTAGACTCTCTCACTGTCATTCTATTACATCACTCTGGGAAGTTTTATTCAAGTATGCTGCTTATCTAAGATTGATCCCTCCTGAATGTCCAAACCCCTGGCCTTGGCTTATGAAATAAAATAGTATGATAACTAGAGAGTCAGTATTTTAAATGATTGGAGATCCTTGAGGTAAATGTCTGTATTTTATAATTAAATAATATTTTATAAACATTTTTATCTATTCATTGATGTTAGTGCATTAAGGATGATAAAGTGTCAAAATAAGCAAAATCAATGGACTGACAAGCAAATAATTTCCTAAAATTGAAAGGTGAGGAAATTTGAAGTATGAGGGTCATTTTTTTTTTCTTTGCCTAAAGCTGGTTATTGTTGTTGCATTAATCATGAGTTTGTGATATTTCTAACTTGTTAGAAATACAAATAAAATGAACAAACTTCTTGCGCTCAGAAAATATTCATTTTGTTGTTGTTTTTAATTATTATTTAAGACATCCACTTTTACCACTGGCTTTAAACTTTTTTTAAAGGCATAATTTCTGAGGAAGTTGAGGATGATTGAAGAAAAACATGATATAACAAACTGAGGGAATTTTATGTTCCAACATAATGTGCTGAAAGAAACTTTGTTGAAATATTTCTTGCTATTATTCCCAGTTCAAAAAGCTAAGGTTTAAATAGATTATAAGCACTTAAAGATAGGAATCGTGTTTTATTCAATTCTGCTTCCTCTCAGGAATTTTTACATAGAACACTCGACAGTTATTATTATCCTCAACTGTAATTGACCAATAGGAAATAATGCATATCTACTATTCCTGCCAATTTTTCACTGCCCTCATTGTATGGGCCGATTTTCTATCACCATAAATCTGCCGATGTCTTTGGATTTAAGTATACTCATTTAACGGTGGGTAGCTCTCTGGAGATCTAGGGAAACTAGCAACAGTGAGAGTGAAAGAAGAAAATGTGTGTGTCCCTCATCTTAAATATCTGTCAATAGTCTATTAGCAATGACTCTTTGGAGAAGACTTAGACATAATATAATAGAAAAGGATGTTCAGGGATTCCAAGATGTAGGTGGAAGATAGATGCACCTCCCCCTGGCTTTCCGACAGCTGTTATACTTCTTCCTTCTCCATGGCTGCCACCTTAGTCCCATCTCCACCATCATAGTCACCTGGCAATACAGGTGATTCATTTAGAAGCTTCCAATAATTGACTTCACCAGAAGTATTCATAGTGACTTTCTAAAGCTGTAAATTAAATCATGAACTCTACTCTTTCTTAAAACTCTCCAGTGGCTTTCAATCCCCCTTAGAAAGATAAAGTTCCAACTCCTATCTCCATGATCAGTTTTCTACCTGCATCCCTGACCCCTGCCAAGTCTTCTGAGCTTTTACTTTCTTGCTCCTCTGTTGGTCCACTCTTCTAATCTCCTCCATGCTGACGCTTCCCTGCCTCTGCCTGGAGTATTCTTTCTCCTCTTCATTACACAGCTGGCCCCTTCTTGTCCTTCACATCTGAGATCAAATGACACCCCTCAAGGATGCTTTCTCTGACTCTCAAAGCTACAGTAGTGCTCAGCCTTCCCCTAACACCATCTAGATTTAGTTCTCTGCCCTTCACTTATTATTGCCTGTTATTCTACATTTTTATTTATTGTATGTCTTCCTGCAACTTCTGAAACATTATGAGAACAGATGCACTGCTTGCCTTGTTCACTGCCATGACTCTAGAACCTAAAATGGCACCTGCAACTTGTAGGTACTCAATGTTGAATGAATTAAAGAAAAAAACAATAGCCTATCGATTATTGTGGCGCTGTATCCGTGAGGGGCTGGGCAGAATCTATGCTAATTACAAAGAATGTCAAAAAATAAAGGGAATTTGGTGCAGAGAATATCTACACAGGTCATGAAAGAACTGAGAAGCTGAACAGGGGGCACTGTGAGATTATCATCTGCAGGAAGCCACCATCATCCCGACGCTGAGGGCACATGGAAAAAGTTATGCTATTAGAGTCCTAGACCAGTGTCACGTGATAGAAGCTGAAACTCCTGGGAAACTACTTGCTGTTGGAGAAAGCTCCACAAGCAAAGAAGGGGGAATAACCTACTTGTTCCTTCTTGTTATCCACTGTCCAGAAAGACGGAGGCCACACAAAAGCCAGCAGCCCCAGGAACCCGCGAAACAGTCTATGCACCCAGTCCCCCCTCTAATGGGAGTGGGGGATTGTAAAGAATGGGCAAACTGGCCAGGGACCTACCTGCACAGGAGCCTTTCACTGAGTGAGAAGACATATAAATCCATTCTGACATATCTGTTCTCTACCAGTGCAGGTCTGTCTACAGTTAGGGGATCAGGAACACATGAGAGCATCCCAGATATCTGGGGAAAGGAGAAACAATAATGTATCCATTGTGCTTTTCTCCAGATAAACAACCCCACTGCTTTAAATCTCGAGCTAGTTCACCTGGAATGATGCCTGGAGGTTAATGAAAATAATAGTTATCACATTATTCAAATATGTAAACTAATAGATCTCCAATCCTGACTTGGAGGACAGCCTGTAGTGATCTGGCCTACATTTTCTTAAATTTTAATTATGGTCACCATTACAAAGTGCAAATGGCCAAATAGGAATCATGCTTAATCATATATTGCATTTATTCCAATCCACTTGAACCCCGGACTTTGTTTTCTTACCATTTTCAAAGACAAGAGGAAGCAATTCAAGGAGACCACGTTGAGTGTTCATTCCATGTCCTTGAAGCCCCGGACCCAACTGTGAAGTTGTGAGGGGATCCCCCGCAGCTCTTTTTCATAGTTTCACACCTGCTTTCCTCTTCCCACCTTTCCTCTGCATGCCTAGCCACCCCATGTCTCTCACCGTCCCCTTCAGATGTCAGAAGAATTAGAAAGTGCATGTCGCATTACCTCCTCATGCTGTCCCTCACAGATATCATACGTGAAAGAAAACAGAAAACATGCAGTATGGCAGCTGTCCTGAGGGGAAGTACACTGGCACAAAATGAAAACAAACGAGTTTACATTTTGATGCACTTTGATGTTACACAGAACAGACATAGCTTCTACTTAGGGTTCCAATCCCCCTAGGCTCATTAAGTAAAGGAGGCGGGGCAGTTAGAGGAGACACCATGAGAAGGGGACATTAATGTGCTTTTTAAAGTAATGGGACAGACAAATAAATTGTTGGAGGAATGCAGTACAAAACAGTGGATGAAATATTTATACATTCCATTGAAGCTTAGCGTATGTTCCACAGGGAGATGTCCTAGAGAGATGGATCTTCCCCTTTGTTCGGAATCTATTTTTTTTTTTCAATTGCTCTGACACAGCTGTTGGCTTCACAATCATTCTGAAGTTGATTAGATCAGAAAGCAGAGACTTGCCTGCCCAGCATGACCAATGACAGCCATCAGGGTTGTGGGTATTCCAGGCTTGTCGTTTGTCTAGTGAAGTTGTTTTGGGTGTTCTGAAAGCCTCCAAGAGGATCTCAAAAGTCTGGTGCCACTGTGTTTATACATCATTTGTATCCCAAACAGGGCCGTGTAATGTGCAGTGCATGCCACGTGCATCAAATTTACCAATCGAGTTTGAAAATGGCTGTCAGATTTATGGAGCATGGTTATAATTACATTCACATGAAAGCTCAGCTAAAAGCAGAAACAGAATCTTATTACCTTTGCTTTGCTTGTTTTAATAAACACACACACAACACACACACACACACACACACACACACCACTTGACTTTAATTTTACGGAAGTAAATTGTTACCTATTGAGGAAGCCTTTTGACTTGCTGTCAGAATGATTTACTGTTTCTGAGACATATGGTGTAGGTGAGCCTCAGTGCAGATGCTTTTTGTCTGAAGGTCAGACAGGTTTATGAAAACTGCTAAAAATAATAAGATACTATGCTAAGTGCTTTTCAACCACTGTTTATTTTAATTGTCACAAAAACTCCAGGGAAAAAGCATGAATTTCAGTGTCCATTTTACAGATGTGGAGACGGAGGCTTACAGAAGTCTTCCCCTGACCTGGGTCGGTCCTTAGCACCTGTTGTCATTCCAGGTCCATCTGAGCACACAGCCATATGTCAAGTAGCTTTTAAGTGAGCACGGTCCTCCTTCCAGAGTCATTCCCCTAAGTGAGTAGTGGTCTCCAGGTCACTGTGATGCTGGGGGTGGGAGTGCCTGTGGTGATTTTGGGTGTCTTCACTGGAAAACCAGAAGTGGCTCTTGACCAGCAACAGCAATACTTTCACTTGCCTTCCCCAAGTCTCCTTGCCAGCCTGGCTCCTGAAAGCTTTGTTTTGCCAAAAGGAGCTGGTTTCTAAATATAGGACCCAAAGCCACGTCATTTTAACTGCGTCATCAGGAGCAGTCAGCTGCATTATTGAGTCATACCATATTAGAGTTGGAAATGGCCTTAAAGTTCATCTGATCTGAAACCATCATTCTTCAGGTGAGGAGGCTGGCATCCAGGGAATTGGAGGAGTTTGAGCCAGACAAGTGGGGAGGGGTAGTTTGGATGAGAAACCACATGTATTCTTTTCCAGTCCCGAACTCTTCAGCCACGCGGAATTGTCAGGACATGCCATGACATTACCCTTGGCCATAGATAGAGTGTCCCCTGGACACTCTCTGATACTAACTTGATATTATATTATAGAAATAAATATTGAATACCTGGGATATAGTGTACAGGTTGGAGCAAATGTAGGTTTACAGTTACATGTGTTATTTTCCATATGAACAACTGTAAACTTACATTAAAGTTTTGTTTTTAATCTTTACAGAATAGAGCTATTGTTTTATTTATGGCTTTAACATTCATACTTGAGGACTGTTTATCATCTCTCATCAAAGAGAGAAGTAGAGAATGAAGCCATTGTCTTAGAAAATGTAACAATAAAGTTTCGCTTAGAGGGACCAAAACTAGGCTCATGTTCTTTCTTTCTTTACTCTTTCAAATGCTACCTCTCTGTAGGAATTTTGGCTAAGAATCCAGAGGCCAAATCTAGATGCATAATTCCTTAAACTGATATAATTGCAACAAAAATGGGGAAGAGGCACCGAGGGGAATATCATCTTCTAGATATAGACATGTCAAATGGAGGTATTTTACTTACAAGTGTAGATTCTACCCCTTAATACATTCGAACATTGGATTTCTTTTATAGCTCTGAAAAAGCTCAATTTATATCCACAAAAATGACTTTAGAAAACATGCCATCTTTTATTCCTGAGGATGCTCAGAGAGACTGCACCCTACACATGTTTTATAGTTTCCGGAGGCATCCTGACCGAATATGATGATATGTATGAGTCCTTTTCATGTGCCAAGGGAAATAATCAGATTATGTAAATGCCTGAATGTATGTGGCTCTTGTATTATTTTCAGTTTTGAAAACCTGGCTATTCAAATAGTTTTCTACATAGAAAAAGGTTGTTCCAGATAAGTGATATATCTAAAGCACGTTTTAAAAATGATGCTGTTTCTGTGTTTGGAAATAAAGTGGGGTTTGGGAAAAGAAATGAGTATTTCCAGGGACTGAATTCTAAAGAAGGATACAAAACACAAAATACCATGCAAACTACATTCCATCTTCCAATACCATTCTCTGGAGGTTAGGTTTGGAGAAGTGAATGGAGAGAGAGTGTATTGGAACCATTCCTCCAATTTGTAATATTGAATCAGGCCCATTTTCAACTGTGCTAATTTATTCTTCATTGAACCATGGAGATTAATTAATCCTTTGTTTTGTTGGATTAATGAGTAATCAATACCCCAAAGAGAAAAAAAAAGGGAATCATTTCCTCTTAAGGAACAAAGCATTCAGGTAGCCAAGCCATTTTATCCTTTATGTTTACAAAGCAAACCATAGCCAAGATAAAATGTGTGGCATTCAAGATTTGAGGTTTTGTTTTTCTTAAACTAAAATATTCAGGGTTTGTGTGTTTCACGTGGATATAAACCAGTGGGACACAGGCATTAAAATAATCAATGCTTTGTGGGTGTGTGTTGCTGGCCTCTGTTCTTCCCACAAAATTTAAATTAGTGTCTACAATGCTTTTGATCCGGTCCCTCCCTCACTACCCAATCTAAATCTGACCATCCTCTTGCTACCAAACTAATCCCACAACCAAATTATTTTACTTATTTTCTTCATAATGCTTATGACTCTCTGAAATTGTCTAGTCTATTTATTTACCCGTCTCTTGCCCACTCCACTCAGCCACCGCCAAATATAAGAGCAGAGGTTTTGTCAGTTTTGTTCACTATTGTATTCATTGAGTCTATCTGGCAGTCTTGAACATAGCCTCCAAGCAATAAATATCTGTTCAGCGAATAAATGAGTTTGCAATGGAATGCACTTGATCTGAAACAGCTTCTGTGAGAGAGACAGAGTTGTAGGAGAAAATCGGAAGAGGAACTTGGAGCTCTGGGTGGCTGAACACAAAATGAGACATATTGAGAATGTCACCGCACCTTAGGATCCTGTACTTGGTCTCCAGAATACCCTGGGCCTTCGACCTGCTCCTGGATCAGGAGCTGTCCTGCTAAGAGTTCCACAGAGGCCCTGGTCTCTTCTTTGCCTATGTGGTCTGAGCTGGAATAGCATGCTGGTGATGTGGGTTGGATGGATGGAGGGCATGTCTGGAAGGGATGCTTCTCTTAACTGTGAGAATTATCCTGGTACTACTCAGCATTTGCTGCCACCGTATTAATGTCCATTTGGCAGATTACTAATAGATACCAGGACATACCCTGTGGAGCAGTGCGTGGTTGTTTTGGTAGGAATTGATTTGTAATCAGAAGCTCTGGGATATTCTTCTATTCTATCATAGCTTAGTTATAATTTGACAATCTCATTAACATTTATATAACATTATAACATTTATATAACATTAACATTCCTGAAAGGTAGGAATATTAAAGTCTGCTAATATATTTATTTTTAGTTTGAGTGAGGGCTTATGTTATAAAACACATAAGTGGAGTTTGAAAGGGACATGAAGGGGTATCTGAAGTTTTTCAGCATGTGTAATATAGTTTTAATGTAATAAGTGTTTAATTAAGATATGTAATCCATTTGCATCAGAACTGGCAAGTGACTCTGTACAGCAAACATATACTTATGAACAATCATGATATTGATTCCTTCAAATAATATTAAGAAGGCTCTCTTTATTTGCCTTTTTTTAAAAAAAAAAACATTTCACCTTAGAATGTGGTCATAATTCCATCGTTTTAAAATGTTTGGAAACTATTAGATTTTTTTAATTTAAGAGTCACTGTATGTAGGGTCCTATGGTGGCAGGCAACAGAGACAGTCTCTGGCTAACAGCAACAAAAACAATTATTGAAATGGTGTGTAGATTGAAAAATCAGAGCCCTCTCAAAGAAGAGCTGAATTTGTGAGATCAAGAGCTGAATTTGTTGCGACCCACAGGTTGAGAACCGCTAGCAGGGTCGCCTAAGACCATCGGAAAACACAGATATTTACATTACGATTCATAACAGTAGCAAAATTACAGTTATGAAGTAGCAACGAAAATAATTTTATGGTTGGGGATCACCACAACATGAGGAACTGTATTAAAGGGTCGCGGCATTAGAAAGGTTGAGAACCACTGCTTCAGGGCATCACTGTGGTGAGGAAGAAATGCCAAACATTTTCCATCCTGAAGTCACTCAAGACAAACATTTTTGAGAAACAAATCTGATTGGTTCCATTAAGTCAGGTGCCCAATCCTCATATGGATAGAGATCATCTTTTTAAAACAAATTCAGAAATAAAGAGAGTTCCTCAGGGAAAAATTAACATGGTATTGTAAAAAAAAAAAAAAAAAAAGGATGCTGGGCAGGCAGAACAACAAATATCCACTAAAGTGTCTGAGCTAATCCCATCAGTTTTTATATTTTGTTTTCAGAAGCATGGGAAATAGTCACTCATATTAATCACATCACCTTGAACAATGTTAAAAGAATAGACTAAGATTAAATCTTAGTGTTGATTAAGGAACAATACAGTCAGTGCATTACAAAGAAATATTAATTGATGGTGACAGGTAGGGAAGTGGAAGGAAATTGATATTTGGCGAGACCCAAGTGTTATGCTAATTGCTTTCCTGGAGCCTCTCATTTAATATTCATGATCATTATTGAAGGAAGGCAATCTCAACCTTACCTTACCAAGAGGGAAACTGAGGATCAGAGAAATTAAGCAACTTTTTCTCAAGGTTGCATACTTAATGACATACAAATATGTGGTACAAACATTGCACTAGTGTCAGTACAATTGCAAAGGAAAACAGCATGCAGTTGTTAGTCTGCCTTGCTGATGTGATGTTACCGTTGTCATGGATAATTTTTGCTTAACTTCTCTCTGTTGGACCACCAGGTTATCTTGAGACCTAATAAAATATAAGCATCTCATTTTCTGCCAGTGTTGTTAGGATTAGGATTATTGTCACTGAATAGTGTTCTCTTTTCTTGCTCAAAATCTCAGCTGTCAGTTTTCATTTGAAAGCAGCCATATTGTTTTTAACCCATTTGTCTTAGATCAGCTTCCCTAGAAGCAGATCTCCAGGCAGGAATTTGGGTTTAAGTGATTTCTTGCTGGAGTGTTTCCCAGGAAACAAACAAACAGAAATACTTTAAAGGAAGTGAGGGAAGCAGAATAGGATAGGGGAAAGAGTCAAGCAAGGATGTGCTCTCTGGTGAAACTTGAACCCTGCACTTGTCATTGGGGGTGAGGGGGGGGGTGCGTGGGAGAGACTCTGAAACCTAAGTAAGACTTTAAAATACAGGATGGGGCAAAAGTAGGGTTATAGTTTTTCATATGGAAAATAACACAATAATATGCCTGCGAGTGTGGCTTGGAGGTGGAGCTTTGAACTATGAGCCAGGAGGTTATGGTTCAGTTTCCGGTCACGTCACATGCCCAGGTTGTGGGCTTGATCCCTGGTACAGGGCATGTGGCAAGCAGCCAATCAATGATTCTCTCTCATCATTGATGTTTCTATCTCTTCCTCTTCTTTCCTCTCTGAAGTCAATACATATTTTTAAAAAGAAAATAACACAATAATAAATAATAATACAAGAATAAAATTGTGTTTTGTGTACTCACAGCTGTAAACCTAATTCCCCGCCTCCCCCCCCCACACACACACCTTGTATTTCTCCCCAAAAAGTGGGGCTGTGGGTAATTATACCGAGGCCAGCAACTTTGAGCCTTTAGCAGGTGATATAGGCTCTGGAGCTGGAGGGGGGTGTACCAGCTCGATACAGGGGAACTGGGCCCTTCATGAACAGTCTACCCTCTCTCATTTGACCTTCAGGAGTTGAGTCATTGCCAGGCACATCCCTCTGGTCAAAGGCAATGCTTTTGCTTTTTTTCCCCCTCTCTCCTTGCAAGAAGTTTCTACTCTTCAGCAAACCTTCTTTCTAGCAGGAAGATACATACAACTCACAGCTGAACCTTCTTTCTGGCAGGAGGGCATGCGTCATTGGAAACCTAGGTCAATGCTTGCTTAGCCACTGGCTGGGTTTGGACCCGCTTTCTTAACCACAGTGGTACAGTGGCCTCACCTACAGGAGGGGTAGGGTAGCATCAGCGCCATGCCACCGTGAGTCACGCTGTCTTCAGCATAACAGAAGTGCAATGATAAAATCTTGTCAAGGAAAAACAGTGCCTTTTTTGTTCTTAGTTTGCAGATCTAGGCTAAATGTTCATATCTTACTTTTAAATAGCTTTTGATTATGTCCCTATTTCCCTTTTCCTCATCGGCTCTGCTTTGAATTGAGTTTTGTGAATTGATAACACTTTTGCGGTTTAATGAAGGTCAGGCTCTTTAATATTATTTTAGTGTGCTAACACTGAGGAGTTTCTAAGCATGAGGATTTAAGTTGGCATAAATACGTATTTTGCACTTCTGTCTTACTTTCAAAGGATGGCCGACTTGTATTTCTTTTATTTTTACCCAATACACTGTTCAGGTTTCCCCTTCTTCTTCCCCTTTCTCTTTCCCTAGATCATTGTCTGAGTTTAGACCCTTATCACTTCTTCCCTGGGGTGTTTATTGCAATAGATTGCTATGTACTTGTCAAAAGCATAATGGTGACTTATAGCAAAATCAAAGCATACACATCCTTTAATATTAGGGTAAAGTGCGAGGGATCGATGACATGATTTTGTTGTTGTTGTTGTCAATCCTCACTGGAGGATATTTTTCCACTTATTTTTAGGGAGAGTGGAAGAGAGAGGGAAAGACAGAGAGAAACATCGATATGAGAGAGACACATCGGTTGATTGCCTCCTACACGTGCCCTTGCCAGGGAGGTTAGCCTGCAACCGAGCTACATGCCCTTGACTAGAATCGAACCCAGGACCCTTCGGTCCACAGTCCGATGCTCTATCCACGGAGCCAAATCGGCTAGGGCCAGAGATGGAAATTCTTTATAGAGGGACCCTGTTGCAGTACATGGGGCCCGGCAGGTGAGTGAGCTGATTCCTTCCTCCAGAATTTACCCTTGCCTTTCTCTCATGGAGTTTTATACCCTCTGACCTCTTCCAAATGTTCTAGAGGGTTTGGCTTAGTTACTCTGTGCAATAAATAGCACAATCCCAACACACATCTGCATGATTATGAGAACACCATAGAGAGCTTTTAGTTAAAATCCAATTTTTACATCTTTGTGTGCTTTTTGAGGTTTTTTATTTTCTTGTTCAGTCTTTATATGAAGTTAACAATTCATTTTTTACAAAAACAAACTATGTCCATTTTCCTACTCATGTTTCACTGGTCTCCATATGTAATTAATTGATCATGAATTGTATGCAATTCTATGTGTAGATACACAAACACACACACACACACACACACACACGCATCCTCTCCCAGTTTGTATCTTATATACTGCACACCAAACTTCTTGCAGATTTGTGAACACAACATTCTTTCTCAAACCTCTAAGCATTAACACATGGCATTTTCTCTTTGGTTCAGCTTCCTGCTCCATGTCTACCTAAGCCAATCTCAGCCATCTTCATGTCTTCATGATTGAACTCAAAGCTTACTTTCTCAATGTAGCTTTCAGTGAATTCCCACTGTTATTCACTCTTCTGTATTTCTCTAGCACATTTTTAATATGCTAATATTACTGATTTGAGATTGTATTCTTACATACCTGTTTTTTCTCTGAGACCCTGAAGGCTGACATATAAATACATATTTATGGTTTCCCAAGGTTCAGCTGGTTGTTTTCAAATGATTATGCTGGCCAGGTACGTTGTAGAAACCAGTAGAAATACCACATGCAACTGAGACCTGAGATAACATACGCTTAGGTAGTATTGCCTACAAGCAGAGTTGCTGATTCTTATGTAAGTGATTTATGGAAGGAGTGCTTTAAAAGAGAAATCTTTAGGGGAGCTAGGAAAGCTGAGTAGAACAGGGGAAGGATTTATGCAAAGGCATGGATTCTAAAGACTAGCCTTAGCCTTCTCCCAGGGGAAACTCTGGAGTATGAGGCTTGCCTGCCTCTGGGCAGAGAGCTTGGCTTTTATACCTTTGATTATGACTCCTCTCCCTCCCCCCACCCCACCCTCACCCTGAAAGCAGGGTAGTTGTAATCTCCTAGGCAAATATAGGTGAGGTGGCTCCTGTGGGCTAAAGATACACCTCTAGAAAAGATGGGGGCATAGAAATACAAGCTGGTGGAGGAGACCTGCCAGGGGCAAAAATAGCATCTGCTACACATACTAAAATTTTGATAGATGTTAAATAAGGCAGAGCTCATTTGATAAGTGCTTCCTTTTGTCAAGTGCTGTGATAAGTGCCTTATGGGTATGAGCTTGGGCCCTTCAGTAGTAGGTATATCATGGAGTATGCAAATTTAACCAACTTTCAGCCAGGTGTACTATCATCCGACAAATCCAGTTAGTGAGCTTGAGACACAAAGTCTGTGACTGTATTTCATTGAGTTTGAGAAGTGCTGATTGAAGACATCATCATTTAAAAAAAATGTATTTTATTGATTTTAGAGAGGAAGGAGAGAGAGAGAGATAGAAACATCACTAATGAGAGAGACTCATTGATTGGCTGCCTCCTGCACGCCCCCCTACTGGGGATCAATCCCGAAACCCAGGCATGTGCCCTTGGCGGGAATCGAACCTGGGACCCTTCAGTCCGCAGGCCGATGCTCTATCCATTGAACCAAACCAGCTAGGGCAAGACATCATCATTTTATGTTCTTCTGCTCTACAAGGAAGGAAAAGAAAATGATTGCTATTAAACTATAATACACAACTTTCGTGTCGTCCATTATGCGACACAACCTGTTCTCAGGGATATTGAAATGTACCATTTAAAAGTGTGTGTGAAATTTGGATATTTATAAATATTGATGGCCAAATGACCAGTAGGAAGAAGTTTATGTTTGAAATTTTACAATATTAGATTATTAATTAACAATCTCTTGGAAATTAATTTACAATGGGTTATTTAAAATGATTATTACTGACTTTAAAACTAATATAGTGCATACAAGTGTTTGTAAGTATTACATGTTCTGCTAGCCAATTAGAGGGATGAACTTTTGACAGAATCTACAGACACTTTTTTAAAACTTACATTTGAGCAAAGACAACTCTGTGATGATCTCATACATGACCATTATGTGTTATGGCTGAGAATTGTTAATTACATGCATCAATAGTTACTCAATGAATACTACGATTTTCTGGAATGATATATACAGTATTGAAATAGTGTTTTCTTGAGCATATGTTTTTAAATCTCCAGCATAAAGCATAAAACTAGTGAGGCTATTGATCATTTCAAAAGATTTTTGGATAAATGGGGCCACTCATGCATGATTTGTATTTCACACCATCTTCAATCCCCATTGCTTGCTTCCCTGGTACCTGTCACATTTCAAGAGGTAAAAAGCGGAGGACAACACCATTAATTTGATAAAAACAAGATTTTTGATGGTGTAATGGGATATTTGATTACAGATTGATGTTTTTCTAATTCTCTGGTATTAGTGTGAACATGATACATATTAACAATAAGGCATGTTTTAAATTAATTCTTTGAGCAATGGCCAAATGAAATGCAGCAGCCATACTCGTTATGATTTGGGTCAGCTAGTTAATTGAAATATGAGAGATTTCTGTATTTAGTCTGTGTTAAAAAAGGGCTTATTGCCTTAGTCAGCTAGTTGCTATTACCAAAATTAAAAACTATATAAATTATACAAAGCTATCCACAGAGGCTAGCATAAAAATTACCGCCCCTGCTGAGGCCAAAATGATGTCTTTGGTTGAATTGCCAGATACAAAATAACAGCAAGAGATAAATTATTTTCTGGGCCATTATTAAAGGATTAAAGGTAGGTCCCAAATCTCTGGTGACCAGATTCATTTTCTCCTCTATGGTGGGTATGTCTTTGTTCAGTCTTGAGTTGTTTATTCCAGAGAAAATTGCTGCAATGTTAAATAAAGTTAAGAGTGGCAAAGAAAACAATTGCCATTTATTGTTTTTGTATGTTGGCTTGGTTTTATCTACTATTGTCAGAGAGTCAGCTGTGGGATACTTTAGAAATTATCAAAATGTTCAATTGGCTGATGCCTAAATACTTAAAAGCAGATTTCAAGGTGGGTTCAAGTACATCATTAACATTTTTAGAACAGAAAGTCTAAGTCTTCAGAATCCCCTCCGCCCCCACCCTATGTGAGAGTAGGAGGACTGGTCAGGGAAAGAAAGTTTTTATCAAATAGTTTTGTCCTTAGATATAAACTTCAATTTTTTCTCCTAAGAAGCAATATCTCAAAAGAAAGCCAAACGGATAACCTTTTAAGAGAATGTGAAAGCATTTCTCTGTTGGACCATTCAAGTTGGCCCATGATGGAATTGTATCGTAGAGAAATTGAATAGCTTTAGATGTTATAAAATTGGGTCATCTTCCACCATCATGATTGATCAGTAACTACACCAAAATCAGTGGGAGTGGGTGAAACCCATGGAAATAACTGAAGAGATTAGATATGTTTCATTGGGAGTTTGATTTCACAGGAGTTTAAACAGACATTCTTGTTCTTTAGTTTGAGTTCAGATGAATCTATTTTTTTCAGGCTAAGAATAAGAGCAATGAAGTGAACAATATTATACATTTTTTAATTTTTATAAATTTTTCTGGTTGTAAAGATAATAGGGGAACAATAGATCATTTATAGAAGAAAATAAAAATCACTTTTATTTCTGGCACCCTGTGATTCATTCATTTTTTAGCATGTACTATGTGCCAGGAATTGTTCAAGGAATTGAAATAGACATTTTGTGTGTGTGTGTGTGTGTCTGTCTCAAATACATCAAATGGAAACTCCAGGTCATACATTAACTTACTTCTTAAGTTACTGTTGAATAATCACAGAGCTAACAGTCTCACGGGGGAGAAAGACAATAAAAATGTAAATAATACAGTATGTTAGAAGGTGATAAGAGCTATGAAGAAATATAAAGTGAGGTCTTTATATTGCATGCAATTTTAGAGGGTACCATTCGCATTCTATTTTATGAGAATCTCATTCCCTGCAACGGTGCCATGTGACCTCAGAAGGAGAGTTGGAAAACCTTGGTGAGAGTGGAGGACTGAGGGGTGCATTTTGGTGCAATGGCTGGGTTGCTCAAGAAGGTGACATTAAAGACTTGACAATGCTGCTATTTAAAGGAAGGGTGCTTTAGGCAGCAGGAACAGTCTGGGTAAACCGAAGAGAATGTTTGGCAACTGAAAAGAAGGCCAGCGTGATTGGGCCAGAGTAGGTACAAGGACAGTAGTGAGAGATAAAGTCTGAAAAGTAACAAAGAGGCTTATGAAATTAGTGTGATATGCGGCCACTGGAGAGTTCTGAGTAGAGGAATCTGACTTACACAGTTTTTTAAAGTTTACTCTAGCTGCTCTGTAGAAAATAGACCATGGGCCACAGGGTGGGCAGGAATGGAGGGCAGGAGACCTAGTAGGAGATGAATGCAGCAAGCTAGGTGAAAAATTATTGTGGTTCAGATTGGGGTAGTAGCAGTGATGGATAATGTTTAGATTTGGTAAATATTTGGAATAAAAGGCCACTTAAATTTATTTTCCTGTAACATATGAAGTAGAAGGAAGAATAAAAATAACAAAGGCTCTTGTTACTGTGACCATAATGGAGTATATCTGTCTAATACTTTTGTATGTGCATCAAATATTTTGATGTTGTAATCCTACAGCACCTACTAGTGTGTGCATTTTCACTTAATATAACATATGTCATGACATAAGGATATTCTACGTCCTTACATATCAGCTGGGAATATGCTATTTAAAACAAACAATAGAACATCACACAAATAGACCATACTACCCAATACACAGAACTGAGGATTAGATGGGTTCTATTAGAAATTGGGTTATGGCTGCCCTCAGAAGAGAAGGAAGCTGCTTAGGTTTGCTGTGCTTTCATCTTGCCACTTCAGAGCTCCTTTGCTTAGAAGATTTGCCGAGGAGTTTATGCTTTGAATTGGGTGAGGAAGGTAAGAGTTAGCTAATCATAGTTCTGTTCTTTGCTAAGCAAGGGTACCCTTGTTCTAACCTAAAGTTCTCCTGATACCTCTCCTACATTCTCTGGGTTGTGCTCACCTAAAATAGGCGTAGATAGGCTGTTCATGATGGTGTCCAATATCTTTCAATCCTCCTAAAGATAACAGTGAGATCCAGATATGCACCCACCTCTACTGTCCCCACAAAAACAGTGGGTGTTACTAGGTTCTGATGGAATCTATTTCATATTTATCTCTGTCTATTCCCTCAGCTGCCTGCCACTGTGGTCTAGCTGCCTTCCTTTCAGTCTAGTATATTTCTACCACAACTCACAGAAATTACTCCCGTTTTCTGGTATATACGTATCATTCCTGGTGTCCTTTTCTAATACAGGCTCTTTCATAGTTTCAAATTGGTGATTATGTCCAGATGTTCATATCGCCATTTTGCCCAGGAGTCTCTGAAACAATGTGTGTATCTGTGTGTGTGCACGTGCATGTGTGTGTGCGTGTGTGTATGTGTGTGTCTGTATGTTCAACTACAACATCTAGGGAAAACTCCAGGTCATACAGTAAGTTCCTGTTGAATAATTATATTACTTTATTTCCTCTTGGCTTTGAGGTAAGCCTTTATGGCTATTTATGGCACAAAAATAAATTTTAATCAGATTTGAAACATACTTTATTAGTTAGGC
This sequence comes from Eptesicus fuscus, assembly GCF_027574615.1. NCBI lineage: Eukaryota > Metazoa > Chordata > Mammalia > Chiroptera > Vespertilionidae > Eptesicus > Eptesicus fuscus. The sequence continues at coordinate 15,301,336 of NC_072490.1, read as the reverse complement.
AGTATTATTACAAGTTATAAGATGGGTCTCACTACTCTAAGTTGGGACTTGTCTCTTATTTGGTGTTAGACAAATACTGTTTAGATTTCAATATATACAACTCATCCTGGCACAGGACTTGCCTAGAGGAAAGTAAGTTAAAGAAGGAAAATATTGGCTTGTACTCACTCTGGGTACCACTTGGTATCATAAAGATATCAGCACACGATTAGGTCCCACTTAACTTCTGCTGTGATCCAGGTTAAACAAGAGGAAAAGGACCATCTAAGTTTTCCATTGCCAAAATATCCATTCAACCATCAATCCGTTGCACACATATTTATGGGATTCCTATGATGTACTAGGCACTTGTTCTAGGCTCAAAGGAACCAACAGTGAATAAAACATAAACACTAGTTTCATAGAATTTACTTTCTGCTTAGGAGAAAGATAATAAACACATATATATCATATCAGGTGGTTATAAGTGCCAGAAACATGCATAATGTGAGGTAATAGGATGAAGGATGAACTGAAGATGCTATGTTAATAAAATGATCAGGGAAAAACTCTTTAATAAGGTGGCCTATGTGAAGACTCCTATAGAAAGTGAGAAGCTAAGTTAGGTGGTTATTGGAACAGCTTCCAGCTGTTTTAGGCAGAGGAAAGTAAAAGACAAAGGCTCTGAGGTGAAAATGCTGGCCAGCTGGAGGCGTGGCAAGGAGGCCGGTGTGGCTGTGACAGAAAGAGCGTCGGAGCGTTGGAGGAGGTCAGGTGAGGAAGTAGTAGAACCCCATTGGTCTTGAATCCATACCACCATTATTGCTTTGTGTCTGTACAGATGTTTTTATCTTCCAGAACTCTATTTTAGAACAGAGATATCCCCAAGGAGAGGCAAGACTGTAAACTCATTATCATGGTGCTGTTACTTTTTAGTTTTCTTCTTGGAGATTCATGGATAGCCAGTGAAAATTTGATGAAATAATGTCCGAGTCGTCAAGTAAGGAGGAAAATATAATGTTATTAGGGAAAAGAATATGTTAATGTAGGTGAGAGGGTAACAAAACAAGTGTATTTTATATTGGTGGCCATTGTGTTGTGTCTACACAAATTACTTCCCCTTCAATTCCCCCTGCTTTTTTTGAGGGCTCTGATTTTGGTCTGTACAACATGCTCCATTCTTTGGCCTGTGCAGTCATTTGCTCTGGGAAAATGACCTTTCCCCAGGCTCAGAAGGATTGTATGTATTGAGGAGTCTGAGCCAAACATGGTAATTCCATTTCTTTCATCAGTGAGTGACTTAGAAAATTTCACGTGATCAATTCTGTCCAATAACACTTGAGCGGAAGACTAATAGGGGCAGGAGATTCCAGTTAAAATGTTTCTTACATTTTTCCATGGTACAGAAGGAAAAGGTGGCTATCTCCAGATGTTGGTGAGTAGGTATAGCATCTTGTGGCCATGAGGGCAGTTATCAACACACTGAGCATGGCTGGCTATGATGAAGTTATTGTCTCTGGCATCATCTGCTGTTGGGTATTTGCCTCTGGCTGTAGAAAGAAGTTTCAGAATCCACACCAAATAGGAGATACCCCAAAACTCACAATATATATGCGAGTGTGTTTATGTATATGTGTAAGTTATAGTCACATTTGTAATAACAAACCTAAGAAACAACTATACATAGAATATCAATAGAGAATTGTAAATTATTACCATTATATAGTATGTTCTCATTCAAAGGCATTTTCAAAGAAAATGATCACAATAGGTTGTCAGAAGAAAGTACACAACAATATAAGTAAAAAATTTATTCATATCTCAAATACATGGACAGAGAGTCAGAGACAGAGATATAAATATTTGTAGGAATAAAAGAAGCAAATACATCATTATTAACTCTGGGTGATATGATCAGATGGGATCAGCTGTGAGAATTTTTGTTTTTATGCAATTTCACATTTCAGTATTTCACAGTGAAACAATAGGGTCCTTATAGTCATATAAAATTATTAATTTTACCAAAATTCAAGAAGGATGATTCACGTACCTCATGGATCTTCTTTAATGCAACTTTTAAAAGGTTGCTGTCCTTGCCATAAACTGAAAGACTGGGCTCCTCAGTCCAGCTGCTCTGTCAGGCTCTGGCCTCAGTTTGAGTACCTTATAGAAGTTACAGGTCTAAACACCAGTGCCTTAAAAGGACGAGGGAGAATCCCTTTGCCGTCCACTTGTTCAGTGCATTTCTCTATCTCATGTGGCCAATAGGATATCCCCGCAGTGAGTAGGAGACTGTCAACTCAGGGTGGCCTGACCTTCTTCTGTGGTATCTTGCCCTTGAGTACACGAACTTGATTTCATGAACTGATATTCACCAAGCCCTGCTCTTAAGTAGGGCACTACCCTTTGGTGATCTACACAAAGAAAGGATGGCAGTGACAGGCCCTACTGCATAAACATGTTTTTACACCCCAAGGGCCAAGGCAGCATGAGACTTAAGCATGCAGATGGCATCGCCAAGATTGCTGCATGGTACAAATTAGGATTCAAGTCAGCCTGAGTCGTACAGAGGCCTGGGAACTTTAAGCTAATTTATAGTGACCCGCAGAGGCTAAAATGAGGCAGAATCTGGACTTTTCCATTAGTTATGAGACTCTGGGAATGACTCCAGAGTCACTGGTAAGATAGAATAGTTAGAGCTAAAATAATAATTCAGAATACACATCAAGGCACAGTCTTAGCTCTCCCTCCTACTTGGTGACATGGTATGTAATCACTCTGGATATATTGCTGTATCTGTCCTGTGATAGGGGAGGGAAATGAATGGCGGACAAGCAGCTTCGTTTCTCTGTGGATAGGCTTCTAGAGGAATTGTCAGTGTAGTGATTCCCCAAGTTGTCAGAATTTGGATTCCCCCCAAATGCAGAAACTGAGGCAAAGGCTTGGTTGTAGTTAGTGTGTTTGAGCTGTGATTCCCGAAGCAAGAGTGAGAGAGTGGGGAGAGTGAAAGTTAGGAAAGTGCAATATAATGATGTGTCTATCAAGGTCACTGCTAAAAAGCTGGTAGAAAAAAATGAAAAAGCTGAACTTGGTCAGTGGGGTTCAGTGTCACTGAGACATTCAGAGAAGGTGAAGGAATTCCAGAGTTGTCCGCCTGGAGGAGGCTGGGAGGTGGGAGCATTTATCTACCAGCTTCTGTTCTCTGCTGGTTTAGTGTTGCCTTGGTACAATCACTATACACCTCTAGTCTTCACTGATAGAGGGCCAGCAGCTCTTGAAGCACCTGTGGCTGATGGTATTGGGGCCTTTGTTTGAGGAGGGGCGCTCTGTGAAGGTGAGCCCGTGCTTGCATGAAACTGTTCCCTAGAGTTGAGGTGGCCAAGGGGAATGGGGCACGACCACCAAAGCTTTTGGGATTTTTTCCAGATGTATGTATCCAAGAAAAATATACCTTAACTTGCAGCTCTTAGAAATAGCATTTGGTGGGGGGAGGGGTGTGAGAGCGTAAAACTAATTAGGTTTGGCCTATGTATTTTATTTTATTTTAAATATATTTTTATTGATTTTTTACAGAGAGGAAGGGAAAGGGATAGAGAGTTAGAAACATCAATGAGAGAGAAACATCGATCAGCTGCCTCCTGCACACCCCCTACTGGGGATGTGCCCACAACCAAGGTACATGCCCTTGACCGGTATCGAACCTGGGACCCTTCAGTCCGCAGGCCATCGCTCTATCCACTGAGCCAAACCGGTTAGGGCAGGATACCTTTTAAGAGTACAATTTGGTGCAGGGAATAAGCTCATTATAATTGAAAGTGTTACTCACTCACCTGGCTGGTGTGGCTCAGTGGTTGAACATTGACCTATGAACCAGAACGTCAGGGTTCAATTCCAGGTCAGGGCACATGACATGTTATGGGCTTGATTCCCAGTGGGGGGCATGCAGGAGGCAGCCGATCAATGATTCTCTCTCATTATTAATGTTTCTATCTCTCTCTCCCTCTCTGAAATCAATAAAAATATATTTTTTAAAATGTGTTACTCACTCAAATGATGTATAGGTAAGATACCTACTGTGCAGCTTCATGGGGAAAATTGCTTTTATACCAGACTGAGGAAGACTCTCTAGAGAGAGGTAACAGTTGGGATACATACAAAGATACACACATACATGCACACACATGCATATACACATGCATATATACGCATGCATTCATGTATGTATGTATACACGTATAAAATCATTTCTTTCTGAAGGGGAAAGGTTGTCTGCTTTATGTGAATTATTTATCCTTAGTGTCAACATTCAAATCTAGACCCTTGATAAGATTCAGAGTGCAAAATGAACACACAAAGAACTGGTTTAGTGCATGTGTATTTATTTTCCTCCCAATTCACATTTACGCTTTGGATACTTTTATATTTTTGGTTTCCTGGTAGTTACTTCTGTTTATTGAAAAAATAAAAAAGCATCCTTGAAGCTTATTCCTAGCTTAGAATTTGTATTCGGCCAAAGAAAACCTTTGCACCTGCCACTGAAATGCATCCACTTCTGGGCTGGAATGCACCAGCTGTTCCCAGCCTCCGACGGCACACCAGGCAGTCAGGACTGAGAATGAGGCCTCGGATCCCCGGCCGATGAAACTGATGGGGACATTTCAAGTCGACAGGATGCAATTACCCAAATTGAAATGAGGCCAGGGGCATATCAGGAGGCCCTTCCCATCTGCCGGGGAAAAGGATCACCAGATATTTAACAAGGGCAAGTGGTGAGGATCTTCATTGTAGGAGTCATTTCAAAGGCAGGCATTTAAAAAAAAAATACTAAAGGAAAGCCATACCTGATATAAAAATCACATCCCTTCAGTGGAGAATAAATCACATTAAAGTCTTGAGAAGCTCAGTCCTTTCCTGTGTTGGGAAGAAAGAAATGTTTATGGATGGGGAGCGTAAATATTTCTACATCAGCTCCTCTTAGCAAGGATAACGTACAATATTATAATGGGCCATTGGTTATCTGGGAATTGGCAAAAGGTTATTTCCCAAATCAAACATACTGAATTCCATACACTTATCCCTGGTCATATTAGATAGAGCCTTTCATTACAAACCTGTGGAACAAAACTGTGTGGTTCTTCTAGGGGCTTTGACACAGGTGTTTCGTTACTAAGAAACTGAACTAATTTTTAGAGTTTGCAGCAGAAATAAATAAGCAACTGTGTAATGATTGCATGTCCATTTGAGCACAGTGATCCCCTGCCCGAGTCCCCTGTCATTGGTAACATGTGCAACCCTCTCCTGGAGGGAATAGAAGAATCTTAGTCTCCAGGCCACTATGAGCCCCAACATTAGCACAAGCTCTCCACACCTCCAGTCAGAGAGAGACGAAGAGTAAGGTATCTCTTACCAGACTGCAGTTTGATGGGAATCCATCACACTGACAGACAGACTGACTTCCCTCTGTATCTGCCCCCTTTTTCTAAAAAAAAAAAAATTTTTTATTGATTTCAGAGTAGAAGGGAGAGGGAGAGATAAAAACATCAATGATGGGAATCATTGATAGGCTGCCTCCTGCACGCCCCCTAGTGGGGATCGAGCCACAACTGGGGCAGGTGCCCTTGACCGGGAATCAAACAGTGACCTCCTGGTTCATAGGTTGACGCTCAACCACTGAGCCACTGCGGCTGGGCATTTGCCCCTTTTTATGGACTGAGAAGTCAGCATTTACAGCCTAAAGGAGGAATGACAAGAATCATCTCCAATCCAGATGTCTCCTTTTCCAACTGCTGCTTCATGGAGGTACACTGACGTCCCTTCCTGCCACCCCCCAAAGCAGGTTCCAGGAAGGCTTCTGGGTGCCCTCCTGCAAGGGGCTGTTGAATGTCACGGTGCCAATCCTGAAAAGCTCCCATTTCCCTTTCCCACTGGGTGTAGAAAGAAAGAAAAGGAGGTGAGCTGGTGAGGAGTCTTATTGAGCATTAAAACAAAACCTGTCCTTTGTTGGGATGGTGCACTTTGAACTCTCTTTGCTTGCCAACGCAGCATTCTGGGGACACTGAGAGCCTGGCTATGGCTGGAGAGGGAGAGCCACGGTTAACTGTCACATGTAATGTAGCTGTCCACGGGGGAAGAGAAGAAGCCACAGGCTGGCCACCTACATGCTGAATGACCACCTCTCTGTCCCCCTCCCTGCCCTCCAACATAATGTCACCATTTCCCTGTCTCTGTGGCAGATGCGACAGGAGATCAGGAGTCCCGCAGTCCCAGTGGCTTCACACTAGTTTCTCCACTCTGCAGTGCCAAACCATCCCAGAAAGTCCCCTATGAGCTCAGCCTGACCATCGGCCCACCCTAGCCAGACATGGACACTGTTCTTAACTCTCGAGAAGTCTGAGGAGCATAGCCGGCATGGCTCAGTAATTGAGCATCGACCTGTGAACCAGGAGATCACGGTTCGATTGCTGGTCAGGACACATGCCTGGGTTATGGGCTCGGTCCCCAGTAGGGGACATGCAGGAAGCAGATGATCAATGATTCTCTCTCATCATTGATGTTTCTATCTTTCTCTCCCACTCTCTCTCTGAAATCAATAAAAACATACTAAAAAATAAGTGTGAGCATTTGATTGCACTCACTAAATTCTGAGCTAAATTCTGACCATTTTGTTTTTCCTAAGTGGCCAGAACAGATTTCGCCTTCTTTTTTCTTTATTGATCATTTGTAAGACACGACACAGTTTCTCTCTCAGAGAGGACAACAGAAACATATTAGTTAACATATTAGTTGATCTGGATCTCTGCTAACGTTAAGAGTTTGGCATTATTACTGAGAGGTCTGGCTTGTCCTCATTGCCTCTTCCTCTTACTAGCCCTCTATAGCAAGCTGCCTTCCGCACATTTTATGTGAAAGCTGGCAGAGCAGGGAATGAAATGAGCACTAAGTTTTATTTCCTCCTAAATAATTATCCTCAAGGTGGGTAAACTTTTGGTCATTAAATTGCTAAAAACGAAGATTCTCTACCGCAAGAACAAATCTCCAAGTGACAATTATTTGTCTGTGATCTTAGCATTTATGAGTCTCAGTAAACAGTCAGGGCATTTATGTCCCACCCATTACCTTCGGTCATAAACTTCCTTAAAGAAAAAGGCATAATTATGTTTCCTGACTGCATAATGAGCGTAAACATTCGGCATACTGACAGCCCCCGGGATGGTGCAGCTAGACTGCCAGGAATTGAACTGTTTCTGAGGCATCGGCAAAAGCGGCAGGCTCACTGGATGGCCGTGATTTAGTGCCATTCAAGGAGATGTCATCTCTGGAAGGCAAATTATAATTTGTGGGGCTATTTTTGGAGTTGGGGCCTCCCAGTCCGCAGATGCTGGGAATGGCTGGAAGTCCCATAGAGCCCCTGGCTGGAGAATGTCAACCTTGTTCTGCTGGAGTGAGCCTCCCCGTCCAGGCAGGGGTACAGCCCCAGTCTTTCTGTAGCTTATAAGAGTCTCACCTGGCTGGTGTGGCTCAGTGGTTGAGCATCGGCCTATAAACCAGGAGGTCATGGTTTGAGTCCAGGTCAGGGCATATTTCCTGGATTGCCGGCTCCATCCCCTGTGGGAGGTGTGCAGGAGGCAGGCAATCAAGGATTCTCTCTCATCATTGATGTTTCTATTTCTCTCTTCCTTCTCACTGAAATCAATAAAAAGATATGTATTTTTTTTAAAAAAGATACAGTCTCATTTAGTTCAACAAGTGCATCCTGGCATTGCAAAGTGTCCGAGTCAGAAATGGGCCTTAAATTGACCGAATTGCAACCCACATTTGCACATGAGATAACTGAGGCTCCCGCTGTGAAGTGGATCTTGCCAGGGTCAGTCTCTCTCAGGCAAGAAGCGTCCTCCCACCCCTTCCTGGCTTGGGGTTTGATGCTATTAATATCTTCCCAGAGGTCAGCAAGGGGGCCCAGAGAGGGTCAGGAATACGTACGGAAAAGAGAAAGAATTAGGAAAACAAGAAAGGTAAATTTCAGAGAATGAAGTTTTTCCTTTGTAGTGCATGTTGGTTTCATTCTTCTTTACACTGCAATCAGAAAACACATACCACCAGCAGTGTATAAATGAAAATGAAAAGAAATGAGATAATTGTATATTTTCTGGATCAAGGCTTTTCAAACTATCTGTCACAAAGGACTGTTTTTTTGTTCTTTTCCAACCGACCCTACCTAATATTTTTGCAAAACACACTAGAAATCACTAGAAAAGTGAAATGTAAAACAAATAAAATAAAACAACAACAAAAAACCCCAAACCACAGATTTTTAAAATACAAGTCCAAACTTTTATTATTTAGATACAAGAGACATACAATTCTTCTGACACGTTACTGGAAAGTTGCTGAACACTTAACCTAGATGCCTGCACTTGCTGGTGCCTGTGAGAGTCTGCTGGGCAGCAATGGCCCGGGGAACACACTTTGGGTAGCAGTGCCCTCGGTCTCCTTTCCTCTTGCGCTTTGCACAATCACCTGGTTCTCTAAATTGGACTTTTCTGATAACAGGGATGGGGATCAGGACATTTGTCCTTCTTCACAGGCACTTTATTGTGGTGCATTACAGTTTTAGAAAAAACGGTTTGTTTCCCCTCGTGTTAAAAACAAACAAAAACAAGTTTACAATTACAATGAAAACAGCTCCTGGGAAACTGTATGGATTCATATAGAGAACATGACTGTGGCTGAACTCTCTTAAGGGAGACTTCCTTTGGGGACTTTTGGGTTCACCTGGTTTGCGTATAAAGAGGATTAAAAATATTAAGCGTGGCTAGTTGTCGTTCAATTTGAATTCTACCCATTCTTGTGTCCTCTGCGAGGCCTGTTAAAGTGTTTCGGTGCATCAGTTAGGAGCAGGCTGGCCAGATTTAGGAAATAAACACACAGAACACCCAGCTAAATTGGAATCTCACACAAGCAATAAATACTTTCTATAACTATGGCCTCAATAGTTCATGAGTCATGCCATACGCAATACTTGGGACATACTCATATTAAAATGTGTCTGAACTTCAAATTTCACTGGAGGTCTTGTATTTTATCTGGCAATTCCATTTAGTAGCAGCTTTCAGACTGGACTTGTTCATGTCTGGATTTTTCTAGGGAAAAGAATCGGTTCAGCCGATCAAATCTGGCCCTATCGATCCAACTTGCTTAGCTATTGACAGCAGGAAGCTGGATGGTCAATACAAAGTGATAATATTCCTTTAGAAAAATATGTTTTCCATGGGACAAAGCAGCCACTCTCTTTTCTACTTTGAGACTTTCAGTTAGTGTTTTCCAAAGCTCTGGTTCAACGATGGCACAAGGCATGGCAGAAGGTGAGCTGGTGAGAAGGGCCATTCGAATTTAATAGCTACAATTGGGACAAAATTGGCTCAGTGGATGGCAAATAGTGGAACTGTTTGCATGGAAATATACAGGGAGACATAAAGATAGACAAAAATAAAGTCCCTATTCCTACAACATATTGTAAACAAGCTGGCAGGGATGCATCCATATAATTTTACAAATAATTTTATGAGAAACTCAGAAGCACAAAGGCAGAATTAGTTTATGTTAAAAAAATGGAAGTCTTGGATACTTATGCAGGCTTTTTTTAATCCTATCAAAGATATGTCACTGAAAGCTGTTATTCTTTCATTCAATGAGAATGTTTGTTTTTGGGTCTTACATGAGAGTTTTGACATTTTTGATGTAGAATTAATGCTCCTAGATTTTAAAGAAAGATTTACACTTTTCTTAAATTGATGTCTGATCCAGGTAAGAAGGAAATGGCTACTTAAAATACACTGCAATTTATTTTGATACTGTCACCTCTGGTTGTTTAAACATTTCTTGTCAGCTAATAATAAAAACACACCTAGAAATATACTTATTAAAATGTATTTTGAAATAATATTTATTTAAAATAATAAAATATATACTCATTTTGGGACAAATTGGAAAATGTCAGTATTTATCAAAAAGAGAACTAAGCCCTGGGCGATGTTGCTCAGTGGTTAGAGCACCGGCCCGTGCAACTAAGGGTCTCGGGTTTGACTCTGGGTCAAGAGCATGTAATTGGGTTGCAGGTTTGATCCCAGCTCTGGTCGGGGCATGTGTAGGAGGCAACCAATTGATGTTTCTCTCCCTGCCTCCCACCTCTGCTTCCTCCCTTCCTTCCACTATCTCTAAAAAAAAAAAGCAATGGAAAAAATATCCTCAGGTGATCATTAAAAAAAAGAGAGAGAAGTAAAATTGCTAATAACCCCATCACAGAGAAAAGGTCCCACTATTGTTCTTCTATTCTCTTGTGTGTGTTTATATTTCATTGTTGAGAGCATATATAATGTTGAGTTCTCATTTTTTCCATTAGCTATTCAACTTAAGCATTTGCCGAATTATGAAAATGTTTCTAAGTATCATTTTAATGTTCAAATCATATTTTATAGTGAGTTTATTTAATGAACTTGAGTTGGACATTCAGGTTTTTCTAATTTCCTACTCTTAAACTTCTAGTGATCTGTTTTAGATTCATAGAACTAATGTTACTGGGTTAAAGGACAAAGACTTTTAAGGCTATATATTTTGTTAAGCTGTATTAAAAAGCATTATAGACATGTATTAGGAATGTATGAGTTCCCATTTCATTGAACTTCATTGCTACCATATTCCCTTTATTTTATTAACCTGTTGTGTTAGGGTTCTCTGGGGAACAGCAGTGAGTAAGGGGTGTGTTTGTATGTACACACAGAGAGATTTATTTTAAGGAATTGGCACATGTGATTGTTGGGCTATCAAATCCAAAAATGCCGGTTATTGTTGGCAGGCTGGAGTCTCAGAAAAGAGTTGATATTGAATCCTAAGTCCAAAGGGATTCTGGTGACAGCACTTCTTTCTTCTTGAAAGATCTCAGTCTTTGTTCTTAAACCCTCCCACTGTTTGAAGGAGACCCATCCACATTACGGAGAATAATTTGTTTACTCAAAGTCTACTGATTTTCAAATGTTAATGACACCTAAAAAAATACCTTACAATAATGTCTAGAATTGTGTTTGATTAAACAACTGGGCACCACAGCCCAGCCACGTTGACACATACAATTCACCATCAGGCCTGCGGTACAAATAGAGTGTATGCTATTTGATGGAAGGCCGTGCCTGCTCTTTCTTCCCAGTTGTCTGTTTGTTCAACACCATCTGTTTCTATGAAGACACACTGACTTATTTAAGAGTTTTATGTAGACTGTAAGTTTTCTGCTTTAAACACAAAGATTATCTCATCCAATTTTGGTATAAGGCATTTATAATCTCTATCAAATGATGCTTAGGAACAAGCCTGGGGTTGGGCTTTATACAGACATTAGAGGCCCGGTGCACAAATTTGGCCTGGCCTGCGGGATCGGGCCGAAATTGGCTCTCTGACATACCCCGAGGGGTTCCAGATTGTGAGAGGGTGCAGGCCATGCTTGAGGGCCCCCACTGGTGCACAGTCGGGGCCCAGGAGTGGTGCGGGAGGTTGGCCAGCCGGGGAGGGAACGTGGGAGGGCTCCAGGTTATGTCTGGCCCATCTCACTCAGTCCTGATCAGCCGGACCCCAGCAGCAAGCTAACCTACTGGTTGGAGCGTCTGCCCCTTGTTGGTCAGTGCACATCATAGCGACTGGTTGATTGGCCGACTGCCCTCTGGTGGTCAGTGCACATCATAGCAAGCAGTTGAGTGGCCTTAGCATATCATTAGCATATTATGCTTTGATTGGTTGAATGGCCAACTGGTCAACTGGACACTTAGCATATTAGGCTTTTATTATATAGGATAAGTCACAAATAGCCCTCTACCATGTTATAACTGGGTGTGAACTTGGATGGGGTATTTAAACCCCGTCCCTCTCAATTTTCTCAACAGTAAAGTCTGAAATATCATACCACTTTCCAGGTGTTTGTGCGTTTTAACTGAGGAAGCATTTATAAACTTCTTGTATAGTGTTTAGTATGTAATAGGTCATCTGTGTTTTAGTTCTTTGCCTCCTTCACCTTTTTTTTTTTTAAATTAGTCAATACCACACCCCAGTGCTCACTCCTAATAGTGCAGAAAAACATTTCCCTCCTTTAGACACTGAGTACTGTAGCAGGTCTCCCAGAAAACTTAACAGTTTTTGCTTTTTGAGTACATGTCTCATTTCCCCTTCTATTATTCAGAAAGTATTATACATGAATGACTGATAGATAAATGAGATGATTTTTGGTGAACATTTATTCATTCACTTAACAAGCATTTTTTAATTGTGTATTACATCCAAAGGACTGTTCTAGGTGCTGGAGATAGGACAGTGACATTATAGATTAACTAGAGGCCTGGTGCACAACATTTGTGCACTTGAGGTGGGGGAGGGTCCCTCAGCCTGGCCTGTGCCCCCTTGCAGTCTGGGAGCCCTTGGGGGATGTTCGACTGATGGCTTAGGCCCGTTCCCCATGGGCCTAAGCTACGACCGCTGCGCTTGCCAGTTCTCAGCTGGCTTCTGGCTGAGCGGCACTCCCCTTGTGGGAGTGCACTGACCACCAGGGGGCAACTCCTGCGTTGAGTGCCTGCCCCCCTGGTGGTCAGTGCGCATCATATCAACCAGTCGTTTCACTGTTTGGTCAATTTGCATATTACCCTTTTATTATATAGGATAGGATTCCCTGCCCTTTGGACCTCAGGTATTAGTGGGGAGATACCCAAACAAGGAAATCAACAATTATAGACTCAAACTACAAGTACTGTCATATTAGGCAGTGTCGACTAGGTGATGCTGTGGTTGTGACCAAATCTCAATAGCATAATACAATAAAAGGTTCATTTCTCACTCAGGACAAATCAATGGCTGGTCCAGGTGACTATTTAAGGAAGTTGTGCTCAGCCTTCCAAGATGTTTCCTCTATATCAGCAGGTGCTTTCATCAGAGACGAGTGGGCTGGAGAAATAAATAACAACAGTTACAAGCTTTCACACATGTTACTTCTGCTTCATATTTCATTGGCTATAGTAAGTCATGTGCTCATGCCTACTTTCAATGAAGTGGAGAAGTGTGTCCTGGTAATCCCAGTGGTAAAGGAGAACCAGAGGTGCCTACAAAGTATTAAGTGCTACAAAAAAAGTGTGCATAGAAAGTGAGAGGGCCTTAGCTGATTTTGCTCAGTGGGTAGAGCCTCAGCCCACAGACCATAGGGTTGAGAGTTTGATTCCAGGTCAAGGGCATGTACCTCGGTTACAGCCTCGATTCCAGCTCTGGTAAGATCCTGGATCAGGGCACATGCAGGAGGCAATCAATGTGCCCGTCTCACATTGATGTCTCTCTCTCTCTCTCTCTCTCTCTCTCTCTCTCTCTCTCTCTCTCTCCCTTCTTTCCTTCCTTCCTTCCTTCCTTCCTTCCTTCCTTCCTTCCTTCCTTCCTTCCTTCCTTCCTTCCTTCTAAAAATCTATGGAAAAATATCATTGGGTGAGGAATAAAAAAAAAAAAAAGAAAGTGAGAGAATATTATGTATTTTTTGCAAATATAATAGAAACAAAATAAACCTGAGCTTTCATGTACATTATTGCTTAGAATTATAATAAAGTATGCATTTCAAAAAAAACATGGAGTCAACTTAAAGTTATTTAATAATGCTTGCTATAAATAGGTACTCAGGCATGAGAAAACACATTAAGGTCATTTATAAATGGTTGATGTTTGATAGATATGGAGTTACTAAGTCTACTTGAGGACAGGGTAAAAATATTTATATAGGTATCCTTGAGTATTTAGGCTGGATGGCTCAGTTGGTTGGAGTATCATCCTTTGCATCAAAAGGTTTCAGCTTCAATTTTCGGTCAGGGCACATACCTATGTTTCCGGTTCCATCCCAGATTGGGTTATGTATAGGAGGCAACTGGTTGATGTTTCTCTTTCACATCGATAGGTTTCTCTCTCTCTCTTTCCTTGTCTCTCCCTCTCTTGGTATCTCTAAAAAATCAATAAAAACATATAATTGGGTGCAGATTAAAAAATATGTTATGCCCTAGCCCAGTGGTCGGCAAACTCATTAGTCAACAGAGCCAAATATCAACAGTACAATGATTGAAATTTCTTTTGAGAGCCAATTTTTTTAAACTTAAGCTTCTTCTAATGCCACTTCTTCAAAAGAGACTCGCCCAGGCTGTGGTACTCTGTGGAAGAGCCACACTCAGGGGCCAAAGAGCCGCATGTGGCTTGCAAGCCAAAGTTTGCCGACCAGGGCCCTAGACAGTTTGGCTCAATAGATAGAGTGTTGGCCCTTGGAGTGAAGGATCCTGGGTTCGATTCTGGTTAAAGGCATGTACCTCAGTTGCAGGCTCAATCCCTGGCCCTGGTCAGGCACATGCAGGTGGCAACCAATTGATGTGTCTCTCTCACATTGATTTTTTTCTTTCTCTGTCTTTCCCCCTCCCTCCCACTCTCTCTAAAAATCAATGGAAAAATATCTTTGGGTGAGGATTAACAACAACAATAAATAAATGTATATATCTTTATTATTATTGACTTTATACTTGATTAATGCTCTAGTCCAATACAATTTTATCCTGAGGCTTGAAATTTTCTTCCAAGGCCAATATTTATTGGTTTTACTTACATTAATATTTTTCTATTAAATTATAATTTAAAGTTTAACCACACATAGTTGAATCACTTAATCTATTTTTTCTAATTTGTCTTGAGTATTTTCTTAAGCCATTGGAGAAAAAAAAAGTTATAACATTACTTTAATGTTGGAATTTGCAATCTACCATCTTGTCTTTTTTTTTTAACCAACTGTTATGTTTACTACTCCTTCAGAAATTACTGTAATGAAAAGGAATCCATAGATTTAAATATAGAAGGTAGAAAATGCCAAATAAAAAAAGTATTCAAGGTCATGAATGTCTTCTTTTTTTCAAATATATTTTTATTCATTTCAGAGAGGAAGAGAGAAGGAGAGATAGAAACATCTATGATGAGAGAGAATCATTGATCAGCTGCCTCCTGCACACCCCCCTACTGGGGATTGAGCCTGCAACCCAGCATGTACCCTTACCAGGAATATGAACTGTGACCTCCTGGTTCATAGGTGGATGCTCAACCACTGAGCCATGCTGGCCGGGCATGAATGTCTTCTTAAAGATAGAATAATACATGTGCTTTCAAAGACAGTACAATTATGTTCTTTTCTTTTATTTCCACTGTTCTTTCCCTTTGCTTTTGACTAAGTCTTTGGAATTTAAAAAATAAACCTCCCAAGAGAGGACTCAGTTTTTCTTTGGGTGGATAGGTCAAGGACAAATGAGAAGAGAGTCTCCATCTCTACCCTATTGACCCTCATTTCAGTACCATCACTTCTCCACTCTGATGGTGTGTCTGAGGCATCGCCTCATTCCTGTTTGCCAAGAACTTGTCTAAAAAAAGGACCTCTCCATTCTGTGCTGTGAGTCACATGGTCTCTGTAAGAGTCCATGCCCTTCCCTGCAGTTAGCTGCTCTTGAATTTGTACAAAATTTGGTGGTTAGTTGGCAAATGGGACACAGCTGACTTCTGATTTAGAGAGTGTCTGAAACGAGTTACCTCCTACCTTACCTTGATCATTTAAATGGAAAGCAGTACTGCTCCAACAGAGCAGACATGATATGAAAACTATTTCTTTTTAAAAAATTTTTATTATATACTAGTATTATTTTATTGATTTCAGAGAGGAAGGGAGAGGGAGAGATAGATCGAAACATCAATGATGAGAGAGAATCATTGATTGGCTGCCTCCTGCAAACCCCACACTGGGGATCGAGCCTGCAACCCAGGCATGTGCCCTTCGCTGGAATTGAACCCAGGACCCTTCAATCTGCAGGCCGATGCTCCATCCACTGAGCCAAACCGGCTAGGGCTGAAAACTATTTCTGACATGAGTATCTTCCCTCCCAAACTGGCAAGGCTACTGGTATCTCTGAGGGGGAAAGTTAAAAAAAAACAACAAACACATGGGTTTCACAATTCTCACAAATGGTAAACCACCTTCCTATTATTTAAGACAAGCTTTAAATGTTCAGTGAATTGTTTTGGCTAATGACAATTGATGCAAAGAATAAAACAATAATCTAAAAAACCAGAATTGCCTTTTGTGGCATTTTGGGGTAGAAATTGCTGATAACATCAATGCATGTAACTGGGCTGTAGCTTGGGCTGAAGAGTTATTTTACCTTTTATTTGCAAATAAGACAGTATTCTTTTCCCCTCAAGGAGTACCTAGATCACTTATTAATAAAAGAATACTGATATCCTTTGCCCATGGGGGTGAAATTGGCAGAGGCAGTCTAGGATCCTGATCATAGGGGTCTTAGCATTTGGAGGAGCCTCAGTAGGTCTTTTAGGAGGACAGCATTCTGTGGTTGAAGATGTCTAGACCTAAAGCCAGAACACTTGGATAGAGTCCTGGCTGCAGACTATCAACTGTCACAAATTGAGCTGTCCATACCAAGTTCTCACCAAGGCTTTTACAGCCTGGCTCCAAGGTTCCTCTCCAGAGTTATTTTTATAGTCTTTACTCCTCACTTGCTCCATTCCAGCGCCTGCACCATTTCTCACACATTCCAGAGACACACTCTTGTTGCCAGGCTTTCTGTACTGCTGTTCCCTCTGCCCGGAATGCTGTTCCCCCAGACGCAAGCTGACTTTTTATTTATTTATTTTTAAGCAGATCCAATATGTTCCACAGTATTATAAATCCTTCACATGTTTACTTGGCTGATAGTTACTGTAGGATGTGGGCAGTGCCATTGGATGGATGGGAATAAATGGGGGCACAGTGATACATCAGAGAGAGGCCTGGAACTAAGGGAGTTCAGGTGGAAGCCAAGGCTTTATTCTTACAGTCTAACACCAGGGCATGGTTTATGCCCTTCCTTTAACCCCAGAGTCCTCCTTGGAGAGCATTTCCGACTACCCTATTAAAGGAGGAATCCCTGGGACTCTTGCTCAGCTGTGTATGTTGTAGCAGCACTAAATGCCACCTGATCTTATAGTGCCTACTTACCTTGCTTATCTCTTTGTTTATCTCACCCCCTAGAATACACACTCTATGAGGGAAAGGCCTTGTCCTGACCAGTGTATCACCACATCCCCTGCACCCAGAAATGGACTGGAATAGGATATGAGTGGTGTTAGAACGCTCATGTTTAAGTGTCTCATTCAGCAACCATTTACGGAGTGTCCGTTTTATGCCAGACACCACACTGGTTTTGGAAACAGGAAAGTGAACCAGAGTGATGGGAACTCCTACTTCCCTGGTTTTCGTGATGCTTTCAGAACACCTCAGAAGCAACATGCAATTAACAGGCAGTTACACGGGGTAAGCACAATATTAGGGCAAATACAAGGGGCAGTGGGGAAGCCAGGATTCAGTGAAAGCTACTGTGAGGGGCTGTTATCTATGCTGAGACCTAAAGGGCGGGCTGAAGGGTAAGGGCCTTGGAAGTGGGTTTGGGAGAACAGGAGGCCCTGAGAGAACACCTTCCGGTTCTAGAAACCGTTGAGCGGGACTCGGGTAGAGAAGGAAGCTTGAGTCAGGACTCTATTGCCCAAGCAAGGAGATGAATTTTTAAATCAATGGGATTTTTTTTACTCAGTATCTGATTCCGTGTACCACCTTCAGCCAGGTAAGTTGGCGGTATTTCCATTTTCCAGATGGGACAACTGAGGCCCAGAATGACACATTTAAACATCAGCCAAGCTGGTTTCATTTCCTTCATGACAGGGCTCTCAGGGCTCCTACCCCTTCCCTCCCACCCTCTCTCCTTCCTTCCTTCCTTCCTGCTGATTGTTGTTCTTGTCCAAAGTCAAACAAAACCATTTACTCGCCTCCCTTATCTTTCTCCAAGGAACATGCACGCACTCACACAGCTTCCAGAAACCAGACCCCTGGGCGGAAGCTGGTGGCCTCAGGGATGGCGGGACTTGAACATGGATGAACACAATGTTGTGCATGGGCCCCGAAGTCTCTGGTCTTGACCAGCAAGCTGGATTTGTACCAGGAACCTCCTCTCTGAAAAGGCGACTCAGGGCTGGGGGAGTCCAGAGCCGACTTGAAAAAGTAGAGAGCGGCTCAGTATTGGCCTGCCCGGCGCTTTGGGCATGCGTGAGCACTCACAGCAAACACAGCTGGCGAGGCTAAAATTAGCCTCGCCAGCCTTGAAAAGGGACCCTTTAAGGAAATATATTTTCTCAGAAACAATTTGTATTATAATGCAGCAGCTGATCGACATGTCAGAATATTACTTACTATTGGTGGGGGGAAAACTCTGCCAAGTAATTACGATTTTCGTTCTTTTTCTGTGTGTGCTATCAGTGCAGCAATTAACATCCATGATCAAAATCATCACAACGAGATAGACAATGAGAAGGACCGGTGTTTTTATGTATCAAGAAGTTCATAAACCCGACCGAACATCTCTTTTGATATTTCCAAACGGGATGTGATGCTAAGAATGACTATTTCTGCTCCAAGTTGGTCACTGTGATCTGTGGTGCGTGGCTTATTCACTGTGGAGTCCTGGTGTAGACTCCAAATTTCCTCCACAATCGGCATCCTCCATGTCCTCCAAGAAGTAAAATGTTAGTTTCTAAAACGTTAGTTTCTAAAATGTTAGATCCATCTGGCTTCAGGGTGTCCACGGGTTTTGAAAGCATCCGGAGTACACACTTTTTGCATTTTAACCAGCTAGGTTCGTCCCTCTTCCTGGATTTTTTTTTTTTTTCCTCTTCCCCTTTCTCCCTCCTTCCTCCCTTGTCCTCGCCTCCCTCCCGAGGTCCGCACTGTTTTGTGTAGCGGGGTGGCTTACCTTTAAACTTGGCACGAAAAGGGGAGAAGGCAGCTCTTCCGTGGAGTCGATGGAGGGAAGGATAAGAAGCAATCCACCGCCCGCATCTGAGTCCCCCGGTTCAGTTCCAGCGGCAGCAGCTTCGCTGCAAAAATCGCTTTGCTATTCGAGATAGCCAGCAGAGGGAATCGGAACTTTGCTTGCAGCAGGGGTTGAAGCAGCCTTTTTTTTTTTTTTTCTTGGAGGAAATACTGCAGCCTTCTGGACTGCATACGCCGCTCCCTGGAGAGGCTCTCTCGGTTCCACCCACCCGCTGGAAGGAGGGGAAGTGAATGAAAGGACAGGACAAGCCCGGATCACCATGTCACTCTGGGAGGGAGACAGCAGCAACTAAGCTGTGCAAGGTTTTTTTTTTTTTTTTTTTTTCCTTTTTTCTTTTCCCCTTTCTTTTTCTTTCTGTTCCCTCCCTGTTTTCTTTTTTTCTTCTTCCTTTCTTTCTCTTTCTTTCTTTCTCTTGATTTGCTTTTGCTTTAAGGTGAGGAAAGAGACAAACAGGAGACAGGAAGCTGATCTGCAAGGATTCGGAGTTATGCTGAAAGGACTTTGATTTTTTTTTTTTTTCTTTCCCCCTTTTACAAACGCTGGCAATTGACATCAATACAGACAGCCTGGTAGAGAACAAACTGCCTCATCCCAAGTGGACCCCGGCAGCTGGGAGAAGGCAGACAAGATCTGGGGAAGCTGTGTGTGGGGTTTGATTTTTCCCACCGATCCCCATCTCCTTTTATTTTTTATTTTTTTTCTCCTTTGGTGTGTTTCTTTTTTATATTCTTGCTGTGTTGGAACTAGCGAGTGGTGGAAGACGAGGAATCTCCGAAGCCTCATCAGTCATCGGGACTGTCAGGAATAGTGGTTTAAGAGGAAGCTCGGCCTGGGGCACTATACCCTGTCATCCAGTTCCCTGCCTCGGAGATAAAGATTCCAGCTACATGGGCAAACGCCTGGATCAGCCACAAATGTACCCCCAGTACACTTACTACTATCCTCATTATCTCCAAACCAAGGTATGGCTCTGACCCGTAGTCTGGCAATCAGCGTGCTATCCTTCTGCACTTGGATAGGAAACAGGCAGGCATGTGAATTATGATTTACCTACCCTCCCTCCCGTCACCTCTTCCTGCTTCTTTGAAATTAGTAACATACCCACGGAGTTAATAAGGCAGCGGAGAATATAGGGAGAGAGCAAGCCTGGAAGCCTGGCTTTCTCTTTAAGGAGAGAGAATAGTTTCGCGGGAGTTCTTTTGTTGTTATTTGGCAGCACAAACGTTCCTGGTATCTGTAAAGTCCTTTGCAGATGGGCAGGGTTGTTAGAAAGGAGACCCTAACGGTGATTATCAGGCACGAGAATACAATTTCAGGGGCTTTTCTGGTGAGCTGTTCTTTGTTTGTGACTCGGAGAGGGTTTTTTCCCACTGGAGAGGACACGCCAGGGTGGGGGTAACTCAAACTTTTAATCGCTGAATGTAGAATAAAAGAAGGGTGTGGAAGGTAGGCGGCAGTGAACTAAAGTCTCTTGGAGTTTGTTTGGGTGGATTTTTTTTTTTTTTTATTTGCCTTCCACGTCTTGTTTCCTATGGGGGGTGGTGATCAGGATCCTACAGACTAAATTGTGGAGCTTTGCCAGAGATGTTCTTGACTTTTAGAAGCTCCGTTTGTCCGTGTTAGCTGCCATCCGAAGGCCTGGGGCTTGGGATAGGATGAAATGTAACTGATGGTAATTGGACGTGAATGGGTTAAATACTTCAGGCTGTATGTGTGTGCTCAAATGATCATTAGGGGGCCAGTGGGAAGCCCAGGTAACTAAGCAGTGGGCAGTGCCAACCATGAACTTTCTCCTGCAGTTCACACATGAAGGACTCTCAGGTGTAATATCCCTGCTCCAATTTGTCAAATAGATTGGACTTGATGATTGGGGTGGGGGGGGGGGGGAGGATGTTGGTAGCGTGCCCACCTTGAATGCATGGATTCTATTTCTTTAGGGAGGATATTATTTTGTATCGCATTAGCCAGACTCCACAGTCCTCTTCATAGATAAATGTGCCAGGAGTGAACAAGGCGTGCCTGAGTGATCTGTGCTGTCACCAGGACTCCTTGATGCGATTAGGCTTTGGAAATTCATGCTGTAGTTATCGCTCATTTATTCTGTCTCATCAAACAATGCCTATTTGTGAACCAGACCAGGCAGCAGACTTTCAATATTATATTAAAGATTGTTGCCTTTTTGCCTCTCTTTTGCCATCGCTCTAGGATTCGCCCTGCCCCTCCAAGGTCGACTCACGTTGCTTTTTGCCTTTGTGAGCATTTAGTTTGTGCTGCTGCTGCTGCTTAAAGAGACCAGCCCAGTGCCTTGAGTTTTAACTCTTTGGGGATTGGGAGGAGAATGCTGCCTGCCTTTCTTGAGGAAATGGCAAAGCAAGGACAAGTTAAAAAAAAAATGGGGGGGGGATTTGTAGTCGTTTCTCATCCCCCGAAGAAACAAAAACAACAAACTCAAGGGGTTTGCATAAAAAATATCGGACATTCCATCCCTTTTACTCATTTGGCTAAATTTTTCCAAATGTTTCAAAATTCACGCTCTACTTTTGGGTCCTTGTTTTCTACTAGGAAGTGATATTCAGAAAAGAAAAAGTTTAGATCACAATGAATGGAAGAGTTGCTTTTCTGCTTGGGATTTCTTAACCTATTAGTAGCAGGAAATAATGTCATGCGCATTATATGAAAGATACAGGATGCTCCATGAGCCACCCTGGTGGAAAGTGTGTGTGTGTGTGTGTGTGTGTGTGTGTGTGTGTGTGAGTGATTGGGGTAAAGGAGAAAGTGGAGTGGTGAGGGAAGAGAGGAGAGCTGTTTTGGGGTCCTATGTAGTTTAGTGTTATGTAGACAGGCGACATCTGGATCTTGTTACTTTCAAACCAGTCAAAGCCATCAACTTCTGGAACATTTTTAAAGAAGTTAGATCCATTAGGCGACCTAAGCTGATATTGGGGTAATCAGATCAGGGTGGTAGGGAATATCAGATCAGCTACTTTGGCTATCACAGCAGTTCACATTGATTATTATGTGGTAAAGTTTCGACAGTGCTGTGAAGTTGTCGAATATTGTTACGGAGGCTCTGAAATGACAGGCATTAATAACATCCCTGGAAGCTGAAGAAGTGAAAACGTGCCCTGTTTTGAAACTTGGGCACACGAGGAATGGGAGGAAGGGTCAATGTGCAATTGCATTTTAAAAAGTGGAGATTTTTCTGCCAGCGTGAATACTATATAAAAAAGTGCTCTCATGCCCCAGGATAGCATGAAAACCACTGGGTTATTTCAGTATCAGTTTTTTCCCTTTTCAAACTTATATCTCAAAATACAATCTATAATAATGTTGAAGGACCTACATGTTGCTCTATTTATTTGTAAGTCTAAGTGAAATTCACAAAATCCTCTGTGTTGTAGACTTGGCTTATAGTTCTAATCCTATTTTGAAATCATAGCTATTTAAAATGGTGCTTATATATGCAGAATACTTATGGTTGATAGAATTAGAATTCTGTGGTTGACAACAAAGATTATACATACTCTGGTGATATCAGAACTTCAACTGTTCTCTAAATTCTAAATTTCACTAATCCACAAAAGCTATTTGTGGACATTAGTTTTGGTGGAAAATCTTCATGGGATTTTAAAGAGCTGAAATGCTTATTGTATTCATTCATAAAATGCAAAAATGCTAAACCCTCTCTTTTTTACTTAAATATGTGTGTTAGATATAGTTGCTATTTTCTTGTGATGAAACAAAATGAAAATGGGATTTTTAAATAAATGCAAATGGTTTCCATTTCCTCAAATGTAATTAAGGTTTTTAAAAAATTGTGACATTTTCCTGCCTTCCCTGCTCCTACTTTCCATTACATTAAAAACAATCTCTTAACTTTGTTGTTTAACTTTTTAAAAATAGAAATAAGATATTTATGCTTTTGCCCATTTGAATAATTTTCCAGGTGCTTAAAATGTTTTCTTAGAAAAATTTACGTGTAAGTTAAATAAAATGAAAACCCATGGCTGACTTGTAGCAATATTCTTAGCTTACTCTCCCGGACCTCACATTAAAAGTTGCCCTTTGCAAATTTTCTTTTTGATCAAATTCTTTCCTGCCAAGAAGAGCAAGTTTGGAAAAGAATATTGCTTTTGATTAAGGAGTAATGAAGAAATCTTGGTGACATGTCATAATATTTAAATAAGAGACATAACTGGATTAAAAAGCATGAGTTTCATCAAAAGAAATTTGCTATGGGGAATCCACCCAGAATCATCAGCAGATTTTAGAGAAAGGGGACCAAAAAAATATGTTCATTAGCTAAGTGATAATTTACATAATGATGTTTGATTGAGTTGTAATCCAATATATCTCAGGAATTTTGTCACAGCCCATTCAAAGCAACTGACCTGTCGCTATTGCATTTTGACATCCAGAGTGAATTTCAGTTTGAATTTGAGGTATTTTCTGTGTGTGGTGGTAAGGCAGGGGGTGTTCTTGGAAAAACAAAGTAGAAAAGCTAACAAGGGTAAAACATGGTCACAGCCTGATACATTGATATTTTGCAGATAACAAATAGATATTTCTCTCTTAGGCATGTGATATTTGGAAAACGTCAGTCATCTTCATAAAACTTGAAGATTTGCATAAGCACACTCAGCAAAGCTGGTCTTTTTACCTTTTCTACACCCTTACCAGTCCACTGTGTCTCTCCCAGTGCAGGACACCCTTTCCAATCACATTGCTCTTACATCCGTCTATTGCCTTCCCATCTGCTTCCCGGGAAGATCTTGAAGCAGAGGTGCAGACTACGGTTTCTCTGGCGGGTGATGCTCAGATTGTGTTCAGAACCTGGTGTGAAGTTGGGGTCAGGTATAAGAAGTCATTCATCAACTGCACACCGATTCCAGGCTGAGTTTCCAACCATCTGCAGCCTGGATTGCCGCCCTTGTCTGAAAGTCTAGCTGGAGCCCAATGGATTGGGCCATAGAAAGAGCAAACACTTGAGAACACAAGGGCTGAGGAGTAGCACAGGAGGAGAGAGGCTCCTTGGGGGGGCAAGGGCTGTTCTTAAAGATGTGAATGTACAGATCCTTCAACAACAAAACAACCCTTAACACACTTCTTGCACATGAAAATGTAGAAAATCTTGCCGAGGGAGGGAATGAGTTTAGAATTTCCTTAGTACTTCCTGCCCAGATTTGCATTGATAGCCAGAGTTGGGAACTTGCCAGTTTTAAAACAGCCTTGAAAACTCCCAAGTTCTGTTTTCCTTTGAAAGGCTGAAACATACAAAACTGGTTTTCTGAAAATCTTTCAGCAATTGAAATTTTAGGTACAACTCCAAATATTTCTTTCGCTTCAGGGGTGTAACATGATAGCCTGCAACTATGATAAATCTTGTTTGTCTCATTTTAGAATGTATACGATGTTAATTGTTTTTAATAAGAGAAAAATAGTTATTTCTCTTCCCTCCCCAAATCTTTATTACCATTGGGATTGTCTTATCTTTTCTGTAATGTGGTCATTGTTTTCACAACACTAAGTTTAGTGCCTGCTTAAAAGGAGTAGAAATGTTAAAAAGTTCATGTTTTATATGCAGAATAATTCCAAACTTAAAGGAAAACACCATGTATGTTTCTTTTAATAGTATCTTTCTAACACATTTTCCTTTCAGATTCTCTGAATTTGGAAAAAGAATAACTGAATTATAACTCGAAATTATTTCCATGAAGTAATAAAATCTATTTGAGGGGTGGCAGTTGGGGGCGATTTGTAGGGAAGGAGGCACAAGAAGAGAAGGGAGGATGTGAAGTTCATTCCAGGTCTCTCTGGCTCCAGGAATTCTGGCATGCTTCATTTTTGCACTAATATGATTTTACACAATTCTCTCTGACATTATCAGTCTTTTTGGCAGAGAGAGGGCTCAGTCACAATTATGTCCACGCCAAATCCTAAGAAAACCAGTCTTTTCCTTTAAATCTTTCTTAGTGTTGGACTTCTTATTCGGAGTAAATGGTTGATGTTTATCCAAAATTGGCTTCGAGTACTACATTAAACTTGTGTTTTGTAACAGTCTCATAAGCCACAGCTGTATGTGATTAAATAGTGTAATATCAAAAGCATGTGAGAATAGACATTTTTATGCTATAGCTGTTGCACAGCAAGAGTGCAGATGGACCTGAAGGGGGACCAGGAGCAAAAATATATTCTTGGGTTGTTGAGGATATAGGTTGCTCTTTTGTTCAGTAGTTGGAAAAATGCTGAGCCATTTTGGATATGGTTAAAAAATATACTTTCTTAAAGGAAAACCAGAAATATCAATACCCATTTTTATTTTAAGTGTGGCGTGCCATTTAATTAGAAAACACGTAGTCATGGCATGGGTCTGAAACCGATGCAAATGGAAAGGCCAGAATTATTCCCATGGAACACACATTCAAAGAGCAGAAGTGAATTTCTCATTTCTGTCTTGAAATTATAAATGTTTTTCCTCTCTGTTTCTTACTACTATCTGTGGAACTATTGCGAGAAAAACTTCAGGCCATGTATCCCTAACCAAAAGAGTGGTAGATAATCAAAATCAGCAACTTAGAGCAAAATGGGCAGCAGTATGACTCTTTTTGAAGTTATTTGAAAATATGATTATCCGTTTTTTTTATGAATACTGCTCTTTTATTTCCAGTGTTAAAAATTACATAGTAACACAAGGAGGCACAGCTTCTGCTTCTATTTCTTTGGCAAAGATGTTATATAGTAAAAAGGTCTCTATTTCTTATGGGATGTTTTAACTATAGTTTCTTAAAATAATATTTGTTCATGAAAACTATAATCTTTAGTTTTTTTTAGAGATTATAAGTCTATAGGAGTGTTAACACTAATAAAAATTTATTAGTAAGTCATTGTTTTCAGTGTCCTTGAAAAAGCCTATAGGGTTGGCTATTGGTTTTCAGATTTCAGACACTAAACAAGTTTTCAGAAGGAAAAAGAAAATAAAAGAAATGTTGGATAGATTCTGTTTGTGTGCGTTTTTAATTTTTCTTTTTCAAGTTAATATTGGCAGAGAATTTGTTCACATTTAAAATTGTGCTTTTTTTCCCCCGTGTAGATTTATTAGTCAGGAAATGCATACCATATGGAATCAGATATCTGGATAAAGTTTTGTAATTCAGAGCATCAATCTCTAACAGACATCCAATTTCAAGAGTATGGATAATAAATGATAAGACATGGATTCTGTTTTACTTTGGGGAAATTCTCTGATTTGTGTGTCAATGAGTTGGTTTCTAGGTCAGGTTCTCTGAGCTCTGTTCCAGGCTGAGCATTTGTGACTCTCACTTTGAGATGGATGAGCCTGCTTTGATATATTAGTGGTATGGGGAGATGACCTCCGTTTGTGCCATTGATGAGTTTTGTTCGGTTCCCTGATGCTTTCTACAGAGCAGATCAAATGCTGCTTTGTCGACGCTGGTGATTTGACAAATTTAACAGTCTGCATCCTTCGCCACATCTAAATCCCATGCACCGGGAGAAACACATCCGTCACCTGGGAGTGGGTGGAGAACAGTTCCCAGGGGCGGGACAATGACAGGCGTCAATTAATCATTATCATGGCTGGCCTTGTTGCAGTGGTAAGTTTTTTTCCCTTCAAGTGGGTAAAATTAGGGCTTACCAAAAAATTAATAGTGGCAGTGTGAGGCTTACTTTTCCTCATTCAACGTTCTCTCTACAGGTGGTATAAGAGCTGAATATATATATATATATGTTTGGCTAAACCAGTTAAGGTACTGAAGGAAATAGGCTTGCCTTATTAAGATCCTCTCAACCCTAGTTTCATGAATGAATCTAGGAGCTTGTGTAGATATGGAAATAACAGTTGATAGATGAAATATCATTTTGACTGGAGTTTGCAAGACCTTCAAATTCCCGAATTTCTTTATAAGAGCCT
Source organism: Eptesicus fuscus (assembly GCF_027574615.1). Taxonomy (NCBI): domain Eukaryota; kingdom Metazoa; phylum Chordata; class Mammalia; order Chiroptera; family Vespertilionidae; genus Eptesicus; species Eptesicus fuscus. The sequence continues at coordinate 15,274,468 of NC_072490.1, read as the reverse complement.
TTCATGTATGGGAAAAATAAATACTATAGTAACCATAGTAAATGGTATTGTAGGAGGAAAATACCGTATTCTCCAGGACATATAAACAAGAGCATTATCTTTTCCTTTTTTTCATGCTAGGTATGCTTCTGGTTCTCCACAAAGCTCCTGTTAGCGGAATTAATGAAAGTAAATGGAACCTTGAATTTAGCTTTTATGAATGATAAACAAATAGAAAAAAATAGACTAGATTATATACACAGTCAAGGCAACCATGATAATGTCCTTTCCTGATGTGTGAAAAGTAAAGTATAATAGAAGAAAAAAAAAACATGATATTTTAAATATTGGTAGTAATCATTTTAGGAACAGATTTTTAATTTGTTTTAGAATTAGCTTTCCTATCACCATATTGTAGGGTTAAGAAATTTGTATATATGGCACTCAATATGCTAAAAGCAGATGATCTTTTGGTTATCACCTTCTTAACTGGTAGTTTCCAAGATGAATGGAGATCATGCATAGAATTTAATGAGGATTTTTGAGAAGCCTTCCTATTTTATCTAGTGTACTGCTGTCTATTTATCTTAGTTAAGTTGCTGATTGATGACAATTTAATGAAAAGGAAAATGGAAAACAGAATGCTAACTATCTGGTTTTCTGGAACTGGTTAGGATACCTTAAAAGCTTTTCTTATGTATGCACATCATATTTAAAGCTTTTATCTATGTCTATAAACTCTCATGATGCCCCTTTTAAAACTTATCATTCACACAAATTGGAGGGTAGCATCCTGAAAATAAAGCTATCATAGCTTAAAATTCAAACAAATTTACTTTTAAACTCACAAATACTTTGGAGTAGAGGAATTATTTGAAGAAGTGTGTATAAAACTTGGAATTAAATTTCAGAGACTGTTTTCTAGGATATCTCTCTCTGTTTCTCTCTCTCTCTCTCTCTCTCTCTCTCTCTCTCACACACACACACACAACCATATATGATGGTATTTTCCATTTTTTTCTTGAGAAATGAGGAAAGCACTTTTTTTTTTACTTAGTGCTAGTCCCTTGCAGGATTGTGATATCTCTCTCTCTCTGACACACACACACACACACACACACACTCACACACACACACACAACCATATATGATGGTATTTTCTATTTTTTTTCTTGAGAAATGAGGAAAGCACTTTTTTTTTACTTAGTGCTAGTCCCTTGCAGGATTGTGGCTGCTCTTGACTTTCATCCCCTAGGTCTCTAGTCCTTTGCACACCAATTCAGACTGCACTTGTATACATAAGGATGTTGTGTGTTAATCTAAGGTAGGCATGGAATTTTGAAAACAATAACAGTTTGATGTTTGTTATTTCTCAATTCCAAAAAGTTAACCAATGCCTTTGAACTGTATTATTTCACTGTTAGGACAACTTGACTTCATGTTAGCAATGGGATGTTTTCCCTTTCTAGCTTGTTCTTGTTCTTATTCTTGTATTCAACTTTGTTGATAAGCTAAAAAAGATACGAAAGAAGTCAAAGACAGTAGGGCAATGAACATGGAAGAATTTTTCTCCAAGTTTAGTGGCTTCTTTTAACAAAGGGAGAAGTTGAGGGTCATTGTAAAACCTCCATATTTTCTGGATACTCTTGGAGGCCCACATCAGATATTCTAACAAGCTTATTAAAATGCACTTACATTCCACACATCAAGGTAGATTTTTTTTTTGCAATAAAATTTGGAGTTTTTATAATTTTGCTCCTGAAACTCTCCAAGTGCAAGTAAACTCATTTATGTGTGCCCGTAAAGTTTGGGCCATCATCTTGCATATGTGGGTGTTCTTACAAAGTGAAAAAATATATAATCCACAAATCCTCTTGAAGAACAAAGAAAGGTTACCAGAGAACTAAATAGAACAATGAGTAGAGTTGGCAATGCATTATGTTCTGTAGATATGCAAACAAACATTTATTAATTTATGTTTCACCGTTTTCATTCCAGTTTGGAGGCAATACATTTTTCTCATCTCGTCTATGTTATTCTGGGTTCCTAAAGCAGCCAGAGAGTCTAAAAGCTGGCCATCTCTCTACCTATTGTGGCATTTTGGCATTCAAGATATCTCTGTATTTTAGTAATCCCAAATTTCCGGGGCGGAGCATGTGGTAGAACAGCAGAACATATCGGAAAATGTCATTAACATTCTTTGGCTAAACTATGTCAAAAGTAGACACATTGGATTGACCTTTGGCAGCAAAAACAACTGAGAATTCCCGATCTGGGTGCCAGGTTCACAGAATTTTTTTCATTGTGCAACTGTTGGAATTGTTTACCCGTTGGAAAGAAAAAGAGGTTGAATGCAACAGGTGTTTCCCTGGGCTCCCAGCTTACGGGTGCGAGCAGGAGGCAAATCAGTGGCACGGTATTTATTTTATGGCATAATCTTTCTAAATCCTTCTCTCTGTAAGTGGGTTCATTGGTTTATTACATGTATTAAAACTGCCACCCCCTGCCGATCCTCAGTGACCACGGTTATTCACCTGGGATAATTTCTCTTGGTGTCCAGAGGTCCCTCTCGGCCTTTCAGAATCTTTTGTGCCTCATAAATGTATACACACCTGGACCCGATCCACCATTACTCTCACGCGTGGTTGGGCATCCTGACGATACTACCTTTCCAGCCCTGATCCAAGCAGGATAGCTTTCTTCATTTTCATTGTTATTCCAGCCATTCAAGAAAAATCAGGATCCTGTCTCCTCCTGCTTTAATCAAGAAGAGTTTTCTCTGACTGTAGCACCAGGCATATGCTCATACCTGGAAATTCACTCCTTACCCCCAACTTGAAGGGAAAATCCTTCTAATCACCCAATATTTTGATTCTTCATCTAATTGCTCAATTTTTCCTACCAGTCCTCTAGCCAGATATTACTGAATTTCATCAACAGACTCAGTGAGTCAGTGTTGGCTCACCTCTTTCATAATAAAACATACACACATACTCACACACATAGATACTTCTGGAACTTTCGGGATTATTTCAGTGGCCCTGACTCTCTTAAAGGCTAAATGACCTCAGAGAAATATGGAAGAGAAGAGTGGTCTTAAGGAGACATATAATTGCTCTTTCCAGTTCTAATACATTTTTTTTTTCCTGGAAATTGGTATCAAAAGGGATGAGACTCACCAAAATAGGGGTGATTAAATATTTTCACATCCTTTCTAAAGTATAGTAGCTTTCCATGATCAGAAATATATCGATAATAAATTAGATATGTAGTCTTTTCCCTGCCATTCTTCATAGTATCCTTTAGAATTCTTGATTGAGTGATTCTGACTTTTACCCATATAATTTCATAATAATTGTTTAAACTGTATTCTAATGATCCTCAAACTTTTAGTGATGAGGCTGTCAATAACATGGTAAATAAAAATTACAGTTTTATAATTTTAATTAACAAGTGATTTGTGAGAGGCACCCAGAAAGATAAAACAAAGATAAGTTAAAAAAAACACACAATTGGAAGCTAAGGTTATCAGGTCTTAATCTACTTTTGAAAATTTCTGGAATTTGACTTTTTGTTTTCCTTTCTAAGGCTCTTTGACAAGGAGTAGATAGTTCACAAATTGAAGAACCATCATTGGGAAAAAATTATAATATGAGTATGAAACGTGGTATGGAGGAGTCATATAGTTAAGGCTTTTGGTGTCTTGTGAAAAAAAAAATAATGCTTTTGAGGACAAAGTAGTGCTTTTGTTGTGTTTATTCACATGTCAGAGCACTTAGTAACCTATAGCAGTTGCTTCTGTTGCTCTGGCTTACCCATCACTAGTTCTTAGGGAGGACCTAGATAAATTTGAAACATCGCTTGAAATTTCTGTATATGAAATGTTCACATAAAATTCATGTATGTTCAAAAATGTAATCATGAGTGAAGCTATATTTTTCTGTGTAGAAAGGATTGGCTTTCTTAAAAAATACTGATTTTAGAGAGAAAGGGAGAGGAGAGAGAGAGAGAGAGAGAGAGAGAGAGAGAGAGAAACATCAATGAAGAGAGAGAATCACTGATCTGCTCCTCCTGCACACCCCACACTGGGGATTGAGCCCGCAGCTTGGGCATGTACCCTGACCAGGAATCGAACTGCAACTTCCTGGTTCATATGCCAATGCTCAACCACTGAGCCAGGTCAGCCGGGCAAGGATCTAGCTTTGAGAGGGGAAACCAGTGGCATAAGTTGTAAAACCAGCAAACCTGTATTGGCATGAGAATTACACAATCCAAAGAACTAACCAGACAGCAGTGATGCTTGAGGGCCACTAATGTGCTTAGGGATCCATGGGGAGGTTGAATTGAGGATAAGTGTGCAGTCATGGTTAATGCTCTCTCAGCACATGCATATGTTAAAGTGTGGGACTTGGTGAAATGTTGTCTAGATTTCAACATGGTTATTGAGGAGTTTAAGTCAATAGAGGTTCAAGAAAGTTAGCTATTGTTGTTATTCTTTATGGCCCTTCTTTTTTGCCAAGTTCATTTTACTCTGTCCATCCTTATTTCATTTAGAACGACTGTTTAAAGTGACCTTGCATCTTCTGTATCTCCCGTCTTTCTCACATTGTTCTTTCCGGGGAACTAAGTCTTTTCTGTCCCTATCACAGCTCTTATCCCCCTCCTTCCTTGTTTACCCCCTTTCTCCTGCCCTCAAGCTTTCTCCTATGGATTTGACTTTGTCTCCATGCGTTTGGCTCCTAAACTTCTACTTCCTCTTCTTTGTTCTCTGAGCTTTTAGCCCCCTCTTAATGTTTTAGTTATTGCTTTTTTATTTTTTCCATTTCTTTTCAAGGTAGAGTGAGATTGGGTTTCAACTTTCTTCTTTTTTTTTTTTTTTCTGCTTGGTTGTAATGTTTATTTTTTGGCTCTTTGAACGTGCTTTACTCATCAGGATCATATTCGTGTCAGAGCTATTCTGTGAACCCCCTGAGGACCAGTACCACAGAGTCTTCATCTTTTAGTGCCCTGCAGAATTCATTCGAGTGCCTGATGCAGACCGAGTGCAGAATGAAAGGTTTTCAGAATGCATTAATCTATTTTGTTCTCTATACCTCATGTCTTACTCCATTGCTAAAGTCAACGCTTTTAAACCAGAGATGCTTAAGGTCATCTTCATCTCTGCAGTGCTTTATATAAAAAAATCATTTGGTGTATCTTTTTTTATGGGTACTGATTGATGTAATCTCTCCCTGTTCAACCCCCACCCTCAGCCCCCTCACCCCCGCCCAAATAAGTGGGCTACTGGGCTAGATACCCTAGAACTATTGGCTGGAGTTGTGTTACATGTCTAGCTAATGGGATATACTGTGATAGCAGAAGGTGAGCCAAGTTAGAAACTGCAATAGAATAAGGAGAGAAAAGGAAAGAACAGAAAAGAAAAACTGCCAGTGTTGCATTCCAAGATGCTGGCGGGAGCTCAGGAACGCATGCCAACTCAGGGAGGGACAGAAGTGGATTTCAAAGACAGTCTAAGTAGCTAGTATTTGGAACTTGGGGATGAGAGTAAGCAAGTAGGTCAGGGCTAAATGGTAGTGGTGGTGGTTTGGAGGCAATTCCTGAGCAATTGCCAAGAATATCAGCTTGTATATGTGGCTTCCTTTCTCGGGTTGGCAGAGAGTTGGGCATATAAGGAGGTGAACTTAGTTTAAGGAGCTAGGAGATGGGTTGAGGATTAGGCCCACATTTTTGTCTATTTTTCTTATTCAAGACAAAAGATCTTACGTATCATAGTAATATATAATCGACCCATGCCAGTACACAACAATACTGGCATGGATGTTATTAACTCAAATTTTCGAAAAGACAACTCCAAAGTTCAGGTGAGAATGGCAAAATTTCTATTTCAGAAAGAGAATTCTATCCAGTTCCCCTGTACAATTAAGCAGGTATAAAGATATGCCTAAAGCAGTTAGGGATGATATAAGATGGGGTTCTGATGTAAACTTCAAAGCCTTTCTCACTAAGGAAAGTATGAAAACACCAACCCAGTTGTGACTAAGAAAACAAACTATATTTTTTATTTGGGTACCTCTTGATTTTTCCAAGTTGTGTTTTTTTTTTGTTTGTTTGTTTTTTTATGTTTGTTCCCTTATCTTTGCATTGTTTTCTCTATCATGTTCTTTTTTTCACATCAAAGTTCTTATTGCCATTTGTAGAAAATAGTTTGTATATTTAATTCCACAACATATAGTAAATTTTTCTATTCCAAAGTAATTTATACTAATTGTATGTAGTAAAACAATTCAAGATATATAATGAGAATATTAATAATCTTCTTGAGCATACCACATCATTCTGTCAAGAACTCTCATGAATACCAATATTAATAATAAAGTCATATATGTCCTGTAGCATTTTTTATGCTCACACAAACATACAATCAGATGTATGGCATATGAGATCATACTGGATAAGTTATTTTACTCATTTCTTTTTCAATGAAAAGAATACTTTGTGAATTCTCACCAGGACTTTAGACATATATTTTTTGTTTTTTATTGTCAGGATAATTGTTTCTTGTGTGTTTGCACCATGTTTTATGTAAGCATTGCCCATTGATGGGCATGGATTTTTTTTTTTTTTTTGCTATTGTTTTTCCATTTTAAATAATGCTACAATATATGTATAAGGTACTCATTTAAATATTGAAATTTAATCGATGATATTCTAAGCAGGTTTGCTTCCTTTTAAATGCTAAAAAATGCATTGATGAGCCCTGGCCAGTGTGGCTCATCCCATACACTGAAAGGTGGGGGGTTTAATTCCTTGTTGGAGTACATACCTAGGTTGTAGGTTTGGTCCCTGCGTATGGGAGGCGATTGATCAATGTTCTCGCTCTCCCTCTCTCTCTTAAAAATATCAATAATAAATAAATAAATAAACAAATAAAGTAAAAAACAAAATTTTAGAGGTAAAAAAGGAAGAACAGTGCATTGATGAATCTCCTATTACACAAAGATGGACATCTCTGCTTGGATGCCTCACTGAGAGGTTGTGTCCTGCGGGCTTGGCTTGCCATTTGTGTTATGGGAATAGGGCATAGTCTGCTCCTTTTGGTGGAAGAAAATGAACTTCCTGATTGAGGTTTTGAGCTAAAAGGGAGCCCCCCACCCCCCGCATCTGGCAGAAGCAGAAATGTCTCATTTCCTTTGCGACACCATCTTTGGGATCCCAACAGATGCTTGGGGGTCTGTGGTGCTACCATTTCATGCTCCTCATGCATTGCCTGTGGGGTGCACTCATGTCCCAGGTGGATTTTCTTTGTCCATCACCTCCTATTCCAAGTTGAAAGAGCAACAACAGGCCAGGACAGAAGCCGCCAAGAGCTTCCTAATTGATTGTAATCTTGCTGAGGCATTTTTGTCCAGATCAAATATTTTGTCCCAAGGGTTTGGGCATCAGAATTGTTCTTTTTACATGATTTTGGGAATGCTGCCAACTTATATTTTGTGAGAACCATCACCCATTGGACTTGTTTGTTGCTACCTGACCATAGGGCTAATGTCATGGTATATTAATTGAGCTAAAAAAAAAACACGTGATGCTGTAAAATCTAATGACCTTAGGTGAAATCTGATTTCATTTCTTTTCTCTCCTGTGCTTGTTCTGTTTCTCATTACCCATACCAGTTTTAATTAAAATCAAAACATGGAAATAAAAAGATTAAAACAAAAGTTTACCTACAGAAGGTGTTATGCCACAAGATATAGAAATATTTACTGACTAAGATCTGTCTAGAAGACAGTGGATCATAAACAGTTTACTCTTTCTATAAGAAAAATTAGACCAAGGACATGTAATTCTAACACTTAATTCACACTTTTTAGAACTTAATCACATCTTTCAAAGTTTGATGGCCATGTCCCATACACTTTTTTGGAAACTCAGGGACTTTTCCTAAACGTGGACCATCAAGGGTGAGATGGGATAGGGATATAAATTCAGCACCCCAGAGACAATTAAGCATTTTCTCTTTTCAGAACTGGAATACTCACCACTTCTTCATGCTTACACATCAACAGTCTATTCTACTTCATATGTATTTAGTGTAAGTAGAATCATTTTAACAAAGTCTGGAAAAGGAATTTAATAGTCAGAAATGAAAACAACACTTTGGTTATGTGTAAAGACTCTCAGTGTGTTAACAATGGTTGTTGGAGGCACAATTTTTTTTTATTCTAAAACTTGCTTTAATACCATTTCTCCAGGGTTTCCTTACCTTTCTATATTTCAGTTTCCTGCCATTTCTTCCTATCCTAAGAATATTTAGTGATTTTATAGGAATGTCTTAACAATCAATGTTACTCTAGTAGTAATGTGTTTCAATGTTCCCCAAAGAATGCCAATATATTAACATATTATGAAGATGATAAAACATAAATAAGGACCATCAGCTCCAAGAGATAGTTATTAGTGATAATGGTAAGGAGAGGGTGACTGAAAGGCCTGAAATTGACTTGATACATGAATATAATAGAGCACCAATCCCTGTGATAGCTTAGATCAATGCTATTCATTGAAACATTTCTCTGAGCTTCCATTATGTTTCTCTGGCATCCGTCTCTGCAATCAGCTGGACTGAAATCATGTAGAGAGCTTTGCTTTCAATATTTCTTATACTTCCTGCCTGATTTTTTTTTTATTGTTGCTTTGATTGGAAAGCAATGCAAGTCTGTCTCAGTGTCCCATAGAGCTCTCATCCTATTGGGAAATTGTCTCATTTTTACATTGCTATATTTCAAAGTACTTACGCTTTCCTCCTTTAAGTTCCCACGATGCCTTTTGTCCTCTAAAGTAACTAACTTGTGGAGGTAGAGAGTGTCATCCTTGCAGCCAGTGTAGGGAGTGTCAGCTCTTGGTTCCATAGAGATAATCCTCAAGATTAAAAAAGTGTTGAGCCCTACCTGTTTGGCTCAGTGGATAGAGCATTGGCCTTCGGACCAAAGGGTGCTGGGTTCAATTCCTGTCAAGGGCACATACCTTGGTTGTAGGCTCCTCCCCTTCCCCAGGCCCTGGTTGGAGTGCATGCAGGAGGCAACCAATGGATGTGTTCCTCTCACATTGATGTTTCTCTCTGTCTTTTACTCTCTCCTCCACCCTCCCTAAAAATCAGTGGAAAAATATCCTCCAGTAAGGATTATCAACCATAACAACAACATCAAAAAATGTTTTGAGTGAGGCCAACACTGGCTCTGGGTGTGGTATTGTTTTTTGTTTGTTCCTTTGTTTTTTTGTTAATCTTCACACAAGGATATTTTGACCATTGACTTTTAGAAAGCATGGAAGGGATGGAGGCGGGGGGAGGGGGGGAGAGGGTGGGAGGAGAGAGAGAGAGAGGGAGAGAGAGAGAGAGAGAGAGAGAGAGAGAGAGAGAGAGAGAGAGAGAAACACTAATGTGAGAGAGACATATCGACACATCCCTTGGTTGCCTCCACCAATGCACACACCCCAACCAGGGCCTGGGCTAGAACCTGCAACCTTTGACTGGGAATCGGACCGGTGACCCTTTGGTGGGCAAGCCGACACTCTTAACAACTGAGGCATGCTTGCCAGGCAGTATTGGGTTTTATCTAGGTAATTTTTTAGATTATTCATTGGGGAATGAAGGAATTAAGTTTTGTTTCATTTTCTCTAGCTTACATTAAGCTTTCAAGTATCCCTTAAGCATGCTCACATGTAGTAGCATTGTTAAGTTTTGATTTTACCTTTTTGTTAATCTTCTTCCAGCTATAGCAGCTACCCTCACCAAGCTCTTCATCCTCAAAGCACAAGGGTTATCTTAAAGGTCTTCAAGCTGCGTGATTCTCAGCACTTTCCCAGCATATAGCAGGTGCTTAATAAATATCAATTGGTTATATGGAAGCCGCTCTTCCACATCCTGAACTCTAGTAACACGTTCTGATGAATACCCTTTGGACACTGAATCATTTCTTCTTCCCTTCGCTATCTGCCATTGGCTTCAAGAGAAAAGAACCCTTGCTTGCCTCCTTTCTCTTTGTACAGTTCTCAGCTCCTACCATGTTGACTTGAACACCATACTAGTTGGTATCTACTGAGTGAAGAATCAATGGTCTCGCTCCCTAAACACCCTTTAAATGATTTTATAATTCAGGAAAATTTAATGAAATCTACTTTATACTTACCCGTGTTTCTCTTATAGTTTTCTTTATAATATTTTAATTTCAAAATAATATTTCACTTTCAATTTCAATGATACAAAAAAGAAAACTAGGAAAAATATAAAGACGAAATTTCCTCAAGGCATTTGGCAATTTTTTTCTTTGAAGCACTTGCTTTCTTCTTGCTTATTCACATCTCTCAAGCCAACATTAAGTTAACAAAAAAGCAAGTGTCTGAGAACATGTATCTTTTCCCATACCTTTGTATGTGATTGTCTGAAGACATTCTGGGAAATAAGGTGTTTTTTTTCAGTGTTTGTGCAACACTGAATTATAATACCTTTCAGTCCAGTACTCTGCTCATTTATATCTTATTTTGTAGTTACTAAGAAGGGATTTGGAACTTGGAATCTCAGAATGTGAAATAAAGTGTATCAATCAATGCATGTTCATGAAGGTCTCCCTGGGGTCAGCCCTGTCTGGGCCCATTGGGGAAGACAGAGGAGGTTATAATGTGACTCTTGCTCTTCAGAAGCTGGTAATTTATTTGAAGAAGCAGAGATGACACATGGAGCAAAGGGAAGTTATTAAATGCTAAGCTTTGTGACATTAACTTGGAGGATGAGGAGGGACGAGAAGGGATGAGGCTGTTTGGGCAAGAGGAGTCCTTAAGGAAACAGGAGTCTTGGGTCCTTTTTGAGGTAGACAGAGGACTTGGGCATTTGGCATATCGGCTAAGTCAGGGGGCAATGGGAGGGTATTCCTGCCGGAATAAGAGTAGCAACATAACATAGGCCTAAAGTTGGAATTCTGGGGAGATAAGATAATGATAAAACAGATTTAATTGGAAGAGAGAACCAGGCAGAGAGGGAATAGGTTGGATAGCCAGAGTGCAGCAATTACTAAAAGGCCTTAAGAGGTCAGAAAGGAAAAAAAAAAAATGAGTAATGGTTTAATCTTTGTGCAGGGAGTGGTTTTCTAAGCTTCATTCCAAAGGCATAAACCATAAATGAAAGGAATGATAGATTTAAAATTCTTTATTGTTTTTATGAAATTCCCACATTTTGACTAAAGGAATATTTATAAATAGTCATCTAGCAAAACCCAACTATAATATAAAGTAAAAAGCAAATAAACACTCTTTTAAAGCAAGATTTTCAGCATAACATTACAAAGGTTTAAAACTCTGGATATAAAATATGCTTCTACGACAAATAGGACAAAAAGAAAAAGAAAGCACTCCAGGAATAATAGGGACAAAAATTTGAAATGTAGAAATAGCACTAACAAACAACAGTCAAAGCAATAACAGTGAGATATTATTTTCATCTGCTAGATTTTTGAAATAAACATTTATCAACTAGAGTAGACTGAGGTGTAGGGAGACAGCCACTCCATACAATGTTCATGGTCAGGAGATTACTAGCAGCTAGCTAGAGTTTGTATTAAATTTGAAAGAAGATATTGAAATTTTAAAAATGTCCATGCCTTTTTTACAGCAAGTTCAGTTCTAGAAATACCTGCTTAGGGGTTAAAGATTTAATGCACAAGGGTGCTTATGAAAGCACCACCTTTAATAGAGAATACTGTAAGCAATATAAAGGTTCATCAATAGGGAGTAGATTAAATAAATGATCTTATATCTTTACAAAGAACCATGCAGCCATGAAATCAATGAATATGGATATATTGACTAGGGAAACTGACATAGCGTTAGGTTAAGCAAAGCTATAGCACAGTGTTATATGATTCCAAATCTGCTTTTAAAATCTGTGTGTGAGTTTCTGTATACGCTGATGTTCATGTTTATTTCTAAAAAAACATAGGAAAAGTTTTGTCTGGGTTTTTGAAATTAGAGACATTTTTAGATGCTTTTGAGTATGAACTGATGATCGTTGCAAACAATTAGCACTGGAAGTTAACTTCTTTCCAAAAAAATAATAATAACATTAAGAGGAAGCAAGCAAACGCGTTAAGGATCTTGATGCAATTAGTAGAAGAAACCCATTACACGTTGTTTAATTGGGAGAGAAGAATATACACGAGAAAGGAGCACCTTGCATTGATTACTAGTATTTTACAAGATGCAGTGGAGCAGAAAGGTAACATTTAGGAAGTCAAGCCAATCCTGGGTGAGCTGTAGGAAAACACAAAACATCAGGGGCCAGAGAAAGGCCAGTGCAACATGTGGCACACCAAGACTGGAGACAGGTGCCTGAGAATGATCTGAATATGAAGATGATGGTTCCTGTTTAAGCATGGCGACTTTGAGATGACAATGGGACACCCGGATGCAGATGAGGTTTAGGCAAGATGGAAGAGAGAGCTGACGTAAAATCTGAATCCAATGGCAAAAGTACAGATTTATGTATCACCTCCATGGAGGTGACAGTTGACTGCTAAGTGCGAATGGGATTGTCTAAAGTGAGGACAAAGCAGTGTTGTAGAGGGAGATGGTAAAGAGAGCTTTATTCTTATCCCATCCTATCTGCGACATGGGTTGCTTTATTTATGGTTTGAGGTTGTCCTCAACACAACGAGGAGGCTCTTTTAAGTGTTAATAATCTGTCACTAGCAAGAGTATTTGAGTGATACACCTCACAGAGTTTAGAGCACTTGGCTAGCGGAAGTGTGAACATTTTCTTTTCCAGGTTTAAATGGTACCCTTACATGCAGTTTTCCTGTTCACATCCTATTTTATTGCGATGAATATTTGATTTTATTGCAATGATTCTTTTGTGGGGACCCATTTTTGAAAAGTTTTATTTAGAAAGAATGAGACAGATGGGTATGTTTTGTTTGCTGGTGATTTTGTTCAAGAGGTTGCTTTTTATTTGGTTGTTTATTCATTTGGCTGACCAATTTCATATTTTATGTGGGGATTTTCCCCCTCAAGTTGTATTTTAGGGCACTGGTTTTCAAACTTTAGCACACTTAAGAATCCCCGGGAAAACTTGGTAAGACAGTGATGTATTATTTGGTTGGTTTTTTGAAGATTCTGACTCTGTAGGTTTGGGATGGGTTCCAGGGGATATTTCTCATGATCTCTGAAGTGATGCTGATGCTGCTGGTCCGTGAACCACCGGTTGAATAACACTGTTTAGGAAACATGATTGGAAGCCCATTCTCGTATTCATGGAGCCTCTTTCCACAAATACTAGTACACACCCAACTATGTCACCAAGTACTCTGTTGAAATTTATTGATGATGGCTCTTACTGATTATGGCTATGTACTATTTAGCCATTTTTCCAGACTTATTTTAGCTATAATTTAAGTAATTAAAATTGTTCTTGGGGGTTACCCTTCTTGACCTCCGTGCCTTCAGACTTTCATGATATGGTTGGAACGAGACTTCAAGGGGAGCACAGTGAGTTGTCCCCAAGATCTTGACAAAAGAGAAAAATGAGTTTGCCTTCAGAAACTTAAAATTAACTGATTTCATTAGTACGTGCCAACAAACATTATTTCCCAGGCACATAAGAATATCTAGTTTAATCAGTAATTTTTCAGGTTAGCTAAGGGAAGAATATATTAGATGTGGGCTGGGCTTTCCCAGAGAAAGGAACTTTGAATGCTGAGAGTCAAACATTCTTGCCAATAGAGAAGGGGTCCCTGCTATGTGACTAGGATCCTTTGTCATGCCTCAGCCTGGTTTGGGGGGGAACTCCCTCTTGTCTGTCCATTTCCCTGTTTGTCTTAAATCACATTTTATTAGCAAACTTTCTGTGTTTTCATTTCTATACAATGTGAACATATTGATCATAAGGATATCTGTTGTCTGTTGGTAATCTGGCCATCTTATTTGCACATTAGTCTCCTGTGAATTGACTTAGGTTGAGTCTGTCTCCAGGATTCTGATCATCTCAGTGTGTGCTGAAAATATCCAGTTAATGACTGCAGAGCTAGGGGAACAACCATGGACCCCCGAGACAGCCAAATGGTGGGTCCTCTGAACAGCCAACAGTCCTGCCTGAATGGAGACTCATCTGTTTTTCTGAGAACTTTACCTGCTGTTCACTTGTTCATTTACTAGGAAACAGAACTAGAAAAATGGACGAAACTGAAAGGAACTCTGAGATCATCAGGGCCAGACCTTTCACTGTGAAGTTGAGGTCATAACCTTCCTTTGGAATCTGACTATCTCTTCCACCTGACAATTGACATAACTAAAAAGGCTAGGCTCACTGCTCAGAAATATTCCACAGCTTGGTGGGGTGTTTCTCCTTTGTGATATCGTCTTCTGAAATGTGACGCTTGGCATTGGGTTCAGATGCTAATGCTAGAACCAGAATTCATCAAACCGTAACCCCTCGGCCTTCTTTAGTTTAATTTAAGAAATCCACATCTGCATTATAAAACCTGTCTGTTTTGCTTAACTTTAAAAATGAACGTCCCTTTCATTGCATTCCTCTTTTTAACATTTTAGCACAGGGTGACACTTCTTGATAAAAACTTCAAAGAATAAATCCTGTTGACATGATTTCTTAAGAACATATCAGAGGGAAAATATACATCACAGCACCAAATAAAGTTGAATGGATTTTGGACTTATTGTAGTAGGTCCATACATTTGAAAACATATATTTAAATACTCTTTATGTTATAAAGGAGAATAGAAAACAATTTATCTCATAAAGAACTCTTAAAATTGGTTTGCTTTTATGTATTGTCTGTTATAATGGGAAAAAGTCTTGATCATAAAATCTTGATTCTAATCATTTACTATTATTTTGGGTTTTAGTTTTTTCTCCTCTATAAGAATTGGTTGCAAGGAAGAGTGAGGGGTAATGTTTGCAACTTGCCTGAAATATGGTCCTTGGTACATACTTGAATATTGGTAGTTATTCTTAAGAAGTATATTCTAAATTAAACTGATATTTAGAATGGGTGATAAGACTAAGCAAAGATGGACTTCAAAGCATTGGGAGACCATATGTGGACTTGCCACTTTTAAGTCCTGCCTCTGCCTTCTTCAGCTTTTTGCAGTTGGATCCACTGAGAACACAATCCTGAAAGCAAAGGCCCGCCCCAATCTTGACTAATATCAGCAGCTATTACAACTCTAACCTCACTACTTAGACGATCCCAGAAATAAATCACCCACCCAAGTATGGGATGCAGTAACTGATCACAACTACTAACAGCCCCTCACTGACCACAAGACCTTCTCTAGGTAACCATGTTGCTCTTGGATTTTGTAGAACTGTACTTCTCCCTTAGGCCCCATCACTATCTGGTCAGTTATTCCATCTGACATCACTGTCCTCCTTGTGCTCTATGCTCTGTCATGGTAAGGTCCTGGATCCCAGCAATGTATCCACCCTCTTCCTCCTAATTGAAATCTAATCATTTGCTTTAGCCCTGTGACCCTACCTTGCCCCACTTTCCCAAATACCCACATATAGATCTTCACTGATTTGATTGTCTTTTTTTGTTTCACCACCAAATTAATGTATATCCTCAGTGTTCCTAAGTTTACCCTTTAGAGATTGCCCTTACTACCAACCACCCATCTGGCCCCTGCCCAACTCTATGACCTCATCTTCTACCATGCTCTCCCTCACCCTCTTATATTCTGCCACAATGGCCTCTTTCTGTTGTTCCAACGTGTTAAGACCTTGGCAAGAGCTGATTCCTTTGCCTCAATTCCCCTTCTTACTCTGCCCAGTATTAGCATGAATAGTTTCTTCTTGACTTTCAGATCCCAGCATAAATGCTTTTGCTGACCACCCAGTTTAAAAGCAGCCTCCAGTCAAGCTCCATTGCTCACTATATTTTAATTCCCTGCAATGCACACAGCTCTTACTATTGCTGGATATTTTTCTTGTTTATTTTCTTGTTTACTAAATGCCTAACCTGTTAAAATATAACCCTGCAAGAACAGGAATCTGGTCTGTCTTGTTCTCACCTGTAACCCCAGAGCCTAGAACAATGGGTGACACATAGTAGATGCTCAGTAAATATTTGTTAAGTACCCAACTGCCCCTCAGGTTTAATTTTGTATCTGGCTCTGTTCTCCAAATTTCTGTGCCAGCTTATATGTCAGGATCAGGCTTCCTTTGTCTTTGATAACAGTAGTGAACCTATTTACTTCAGGTACATTGGCCAGACTCACCCACTTCTCTTGGCTGAGAAGACATTGATAATTTCTAGCTAGGCCACAGCCCTATGATCCTCCTCATGTTCCAGGAGACACTGCCAGTTTACCTGAGCATGAAATCTAAATGGCCTGTTCATTTCTATCCTTAAAGGTGTTTCTGAATTTCCATTCTACCAGGATTGATGGATGGTACCTGCATTGAATTATCTACATTCTCTTTTCAAGTAAAGTAGTTTTTCAGAGGAAGTTGTTAAGGGAAATTTTGCTCTTCATTTTAAAAACACCAGAAGTTATCAAAATAGTAAAATTATGGAGATCCAGAGTTTGGAGCCCACTAAACATCAGAGCATTCAGAAAGAATATGAACTTCAATGAGGTGAAGGGATTAGCTAAAGAACATATATACTTAGCCCATGGACACAGGCAATACTGTCGTGAGGGCCAAGAAGGGGCAAGGGCTGGACTGAGGTGGGCAAAGGGTGGGGAAATAGGGGACATCTGCAATAGTGTCAACAACAATAATAAAAAGAATATGAACTCAATGGCCCAGGTAGCATTCATCAGTTATTCTACAAGCAGTGGTACATATGCATGTGGGCACACTCTCATGCCCATGTGTTCTTTGACACCCCTTTTTAAATGTCCTCTTAGACCTTTAGAAAACCTCTGTTCTGGCATTTGCATGGTGTGGACATCTGATTTCACTAGTCCAGCATCTTGTTTTCATCATTGCAATCCAGTTTTCTTACTGGGAAACTAAGCTTCTGTTGGATATGGTTTTATTTCAGTTGCTTATCAAAGGGCAAGGTGCGTGGACACAAGATAGACTCTCGACCCAGGCTAAGAAAAGCAAGTGTTCTTTCTTTTATATATATTTTTTTATTGATTTCGGAGAGAAAGGGAGAGGGAGAGAGTGATAGAAACATCAATGATGAGAGAGAATCATTGATTGGCTGCCTCCTGCACACCCCACACTGGGGATTGAGCCTAACCCGGGCATGTGCCCTGGCCTGGAATCACGGACGCCCAACCACTGAGCCACGCTGGCTGGGCACAAGTGTTCTTTTTTAAGGAGATGTATCTTGATTTATCCATGTTAACTTTAGCATTTAAAAAAATACTATTTATGAACTTTTTCAGCTTAGAGTCCCACAGCTTCTCTGGTTCCTATCAGACTCCTGTTTCTTCAGATTTGCCTTTGCTTTAGATTTTTTTTGATTTGGTTAATAAGAATCATTTACTATTATTTGCAGCCATGGAACCCTAACTCATACAGAGTAAGTATTTAATAAATATTAAATAATAATAGGGCAAAAATTGATATTTTGTATTATGGGGAAATACAGCAGAACCTCAAACTTGTCCCTCCTGTCTTTATTTCTGCCTTTCCCAGGCCTATGCGATGCCCATGTTTACATAAGGAAGCAGCAGTGGTTACTTCCAAACAACGTGGGGTCCTTTCAGTTGATCACGTTGAGGCTCTATATCCTTGACTTTGTTTATGCTATCTTCTTTATTTTGCATCTTTCTCAGGTCTTCCTGCCCCATCTCCATCTTCTATGTCTTCATAATATCTTACCTTCTAAAACTGTAACTTCAGATTTTAAAATAAATCTCTTTCTCTGGCCCTTTCATTATTTCCTTTGCCCTTCAATGAGTCTTACTCATTTTATAGCCTCTACAGTGCATAGGGAGGTCGTTGTATCTTGTTGCTAGACAGAAAGCCACATTTTAATTTAACCTGTTAATGTAAGAAAAAAAACACACAATTAAGAAGAAAATCACTCTTTAAAAGAAGATATTTTCTGCTGCATTTGTTGACCTTGGTTAAAATAGCTGCTACCTTTGCTGCCAATATTTTCATTTCATTTATCGGACTCAGGCAGCCTTAGAACATCCTCTCCTCTCTGTCTTCACTCTATTCCTCTACCAAATGCCTCCACTTGCATTAGTGTCCATTCCATGACTTATCAGAGAACTAATCGATGCATTGTGTTTTATCTAAAAAAATCATTAAGTGGAAGATTGGAGGAAATGATTTTGCATTGCTTCTAAGCAATTATGTGTTTACGTTAGTCCTATTTTGAGGAATTCATTTATAGCTGGTGTTGCAATGAGTAGGCATATGAGTCTCTATTTATAAAGTGGTTCCTCCTCCCTTTCTATGCTTGCCTGGGTAGAAGTGGTAGTCTATATTGGGAGAGGGGTTTTCTGAAGGGCAGGATTGCACTGGGACCAGCAGAGAAACCCAGGAGGATTTAGGTGACTCAGTGTAGTGCCCTGTTTGTGTTCTCTTGAGACTATGATGTTTGTTGTTCAGCACAAAATTGAAGCCTGAGCAGAACAGATGAGAAACCCCATGTAGAATGATAAACAGGTGGACAGTGGCTGCCTTTGGTGGTGGGACTTTAAGAGAAAAGAAGGGGAGCATACCACCTATGGGGTAGATGGTCATTACAATAATCCAAATGCAGTTTCATTCTACCAATGTAGAAAATAAAAGCCTTTGTAAATTAATTGATTGTCTATAAATTGAGGAGGTGCAGAATAAGAGTATAAATCAACTATTGGTTGATGAATGATTTCGTTATTCATATTATGTTTAATATTATGTATAGTATATCTTGTTAAATGAATAAATAATAAGGTAACGAATAAGTCATTAAGCGAATAAATATGTAAATTATATGAATCAAGAAAATTACAACATTGCAACTCACACTTTGCCTTTGAATTAAATTTATTTAAAACGTGCCTGATTCTTCACTGCTTAAAAACAAAGTAAACCTTCATATAGGAATTTGGTAATAGCATTTTTGTAAACCTGCTAAGTAATATAAAACTTTTTAAAATAATTGTGCGATGGTATGTTCTGGCAATTTTAATGAATATTTAAAACTGATGAATGCTGCGTTCAACCCTTCGAGTTCTAGCTTGTCATAGAGATTTGGAGAAGTGTTTGAATTCACGGTGCCTTTTTCTCTACCTGTGAGGTTAGGGCAAACTCTATCCTGCAAATATTTATTTAGCACTTGCCTTGTACCAGGCACTCTACTATGTTGGAAGGGTTGGCTCATTGGAGGAGACATAATTATTTTCATATTTCATTTTCAGAGTCTATCATAGTGTCTGGTATGTAGAAAGTACTCAGTCAACACTGGATGAATAAAGTGGATCAGTTACTAAATAAGAATCAGTATATAATTTAGAAGGGATGTAAGACAGGAGAATTCATACCTAGTATGTGATATAATATGTTTAGTCCCACAGCAGGGAAAGAAACCTGCAAGGGCCAGAGTTTAGTGCTATGTCAGTCTAGAATCACTGGTGAAAACTTCATGGAGGATATGATGTTAGAGACGTATTTTGAAGATTGTATGGAATTGTGTAGCAGTATCTGAAGGGGTGGTCTGGCCAGCGATCTGGAGTTAGAAAGTATGCACTTAAGAGATACAGAGCATAGTGATTGACAACAGGGAGAAAACCTGGCAAACAAAGTTTGATTAGAAATCAGAAGCATCTTGAATGTCACGGTAAGGATGCTGTTATCTCTTCATGAAGACCCTGAGCTATAATTTTTTTCAGTGTGAGATGATATTATCAGACAATAGTTTTGAACACTTATGCGAGTATTGATTAGGATGGGGATGCTAAAGGCAGAACTTAGAAGCAGGAAGTCAGTTTAGAAGTTATGGAATGAACCCAGGTAAGAAATCATGAACTTCTGGGTTTTAAAAGTTCTGCTGAAAGTGTAGAATTATTGCAGAGGGACCATTGGCAGAAATTAGGTAATAATTTGATTACTGCCAGTAAGGGATGGGGAGGTTTTGAAGGTGAGTCAAAGGCTTCATCCTGGAATGACACGGGGACATTCTCACCTGAGAGAGAAAGTATAGAAGGAAAGAACAAGCTGTGGGGACAAGCAGTGAGTTCAGTTTTGGACATGTGCATTTGGATTTGTTCGTTGATCTGTCGGCCTAGAAAATAAGGAATTTGTATTAAGGGTTACAATAAGGATCTGGAATAAAGAATCAGATTTAATCATATTAAGAATAATAATGACAGCAACAACTAACACTTTTGGAAGGTTTGGTATTGTCCTTACTCATTAAATCCCTGCAGTAACCTATGAGGTAGGTGTTTTAGTTGTCATCATTTTACTTATATTTGCAAGTAATCAGCATAGCTATTTGAAACAGTAAAATGAAAAGGGAAATTGTAGAAATAGAGGGGGAAAATCAAGGACACAATCTGATAGAGTATTAAGGAGCCAGTCAATGAAGGAGTAAGAATTAGTCAGAGAGAAGGGATAAATAGAAATGAGTATTATTATAGCAGATAGAATATGCAATATGATAGCAATAAAGGTTCCTTCCTGGTGATTTCATGTATTGGAAAGAGTTTAGGATATTGGCCCATATTTGTGGTATCAGTGGAAGAATAAGGTGGCAGAGACTGACAGATCAAGGGCATAGGTGGGAAAACTGGCCTTAGAACACTTAATCTATAAGCACTTCTCTCTCCAAGAAAGGAGACGGCTGAGGACAATGACACGTTTTGTGTTGGGCCTTGCATTGGGACAAAGTAGAAATAGATCCTGTCTGAAAACTTTAATCTCTACACAGTAAGTCATCCCTGCGAGTGAACCAGGGGCCTGGGAGAGGTCATATCTGAAGAGGCAAAGGCAATTTTTTCTTCTAGTAGAACTTCATGCTTTATAGTTCCAATAATTAAGGAATTTTAAAACAGAGGAAACTATTACTACATGCATAGGAAACGCATGCGGTGGATTTGGATCCATTCCATTGAAATGCTTAAATACATTTGAATCCAAGATTTTACGCTTAAAAAAAGGAAGTAAAATAAAAGCTTGATTTTTAGTGAAATTCTACAACTATGGTTAAGAATGAGAAGCATGCAAGACATATTTGTGTGTCAGCATTTTAATACTAAGATATAGTTGTTGGTTTGTTTTATGGGGGGATTTTTTTTTTTTTCCTTCTTGAGGAACATGAAACAAAGGAATTATCTCCTCCAACCCCACCCTACCTCATTGTTATTTGGCCAAAGCTGGAGGAGAAAATCACTCAAGTGAACCCCTGGGGGTAAATTGGTGTGATTAAAATTTAGTGTCATGGGCACTTTGGGGAGCAGCAGTTGGCTGTGATGGTCATGTGTTAGTCTACTTTTATTACATAGATTACTTGTTTTATCTCCACTGAGTTTTTCTGTTATTAGACAAGAGTGAAGCAAAGCAAAGGGATCCAAAATAAAACATAAAACCTCCCGGTGAGCCAGTGAGTCCATATCTCTGTCTAATGTTACATATCAACATTGCCACTGGCTTATCACTCCTGCGTGCTGCCTTTTCTGTGGTCCACACCATAGGCATTTCTTTTCCAATCATATCCCTGATTCCCTAGGGTAATTGTGCTGCTGAATATGGTAGTGGTTGATAAACAGCTAATAAGCAAAGCTCAAAATTATCTTTTATGTGCAAACAGATTTGAGGTGCATTTAGTAGGATCTTTTGTGATCTCCAGAGAGCCCTGGCAGGAGAATATCATTTTCCAGTTCTCTAATATGGCTCTTCTGGTAACTGAAATGGAGATCTCGGATCTGTCCAGGTTTGAAGAATCTAATGCATTTCTGTAGACCGCTCTATGCTCCTCCATAGCCAGTCCTCAAGGAAGGAAGGCCCCAAGTGGGTCCAAAAATGTGGCACTGCCTGCCAGATTCATTGAGGAATAAATACTTAATATTCTATATGTATGTCTCCTGTCACAATATATAAATCCCCAAAGGAAGTTGGTGTTATAATAGGAGATATCTGAAGCCAGAGAATACATATGGCATATGTTGCTAGGGTGCTCATCTAATTCAGGTGTTTGGGGAAAGTTTGAGGTTTACTGTTATAGGCAATTGGGAACCACTATAGAGTAGTAAGCATGGGGAAAAAGCAATGAAATTTGCATTTAGGAAGATTTGCTTGATTATGGAGTATATAGTACACTTGGCTAGCAGGAGATTAGAACAGGGAAATGAGAGGGCTTGAACTGGATCAGAGATTTCTATTGGTAAAGTGCACTCCACAATACACTTGTGTGGTGAGGTGTACTAGTACATCAAAAGAAAGGACTCCCTAAAGAAGTCAGTTTGGGAAAGGCTTCATAGTCCATTTGCATCAATGGGAACACAATGACCATTTGTATATTAAAGTCTTTGGGAAGATCTGAAGGTAAAAACCTGCCTAAATTTCCCAAACTTTGTAACCAGATAGGCTTGTGCAGAATAATACCTCCAGTATTATATTCAAAATTATAAGATAAGTATCAAGAATTTAAAATATAAAACAACATTATTTTTTTCTCTAGCATTTTATGTCTTAGGTAAAGCTTAAGCTAAAGTTATCAGCTCGTAGTTAAGGGCCGTTTTTTTGAGGACTGTATACTCTATTTTTAAAACTTGAACTGCTCTCAACTTGGCAAGAGGTTCACTCACATAGAGACAGAAGAATGACCAGGAGAAGGCCAATTAATATTTCAGGACTAGAGTTCACCTTCTGTGAGAAATGCATTAGTGGAACAGTGGTGGCCATAGTAAGTGACCACACATTTAAATCACTAATTTGTTTTTATTGTTTCTCTTGTCTCTCTGTCTCTTTGCCTGCATTTGTATGTGCGTGTTTTTTTCTCTTTCCCTAAAATTTGCAAGTCTGTCTATTTCTGTTCCTTCCTCTCTGTTCCTCTACCTCTTTCTCTACCTTCTTTCCTCTTCCCTCTCTTTTAACTTTCTCCAAGCCGGCACATCCAGGAACACAGAGTTGAATCCCAATAAATCAAATGCGCATGGGCTGTGACTCCCTGTATTGACCTTTTGCCAAACTGCTATTGCCGGGGAAACCGTGGAGACTACAAAATCCCAGGATCCCTTCCTTGCCTTTGATCTGTTCAGTCTCCTCTCTTGGATCTTGTGGGCTCAGCTCTGCTTTTCCCCTTAACATCACTGCCCCCGCAGTGTTATTCTCATCTACCCCATTGGTTCAGGACAGAGGCATGAGCGCCCGCCCTTGTTCTAACCCCCCCCACCCCCCAGCAAATTATCTCTGCATTTCTCAATGCCGACCTGGAAGGCATTTTCTTGCCATCTGTGGATCGCATAATTAATTACTCTTCTGAAGGAATGCTCACATTTCTTATCTTGCTTGTTATACACATCATTTTTCAAACTTTGGAATGATGAGCTGGCATTTCAAGTAAGGGTGGTCCCACAAATCAAACGCAGTGTGACTTTGGTTTCATTTCTTTGTGGAAACATCTGGTCTTGTTTAGTGCACGGCGAGAAAGAGGTGGGAAACATGCAGAAACCCTCACTGCCCTCAGCCCTGTCTTTTCATTATGTTGTGAAACGTATCACCTCTGGTAGAGAAATGAAGTTAATTTCACAACAGTTGCGTTCGCCAAGACTCGTTTTCTTGTCCAGGGGCATGAAAGCTCTGTGTGGCCAGCTTTCCCAAAGTTCAGACTGGGACTCTGCCTTGAACAAGGAAGGTTGAGGTGCAGGTCACTGGTGTCTGGGGTGACAGGATTTCCTTGCAGCAGTGTCACGTTCAATGCCATGGCATTCGTAAGGGTGATATGAACCACCACCACCTCTCAGATTGGCTAGTCACAAAGCAGGATTTTCTTTTCTCAGGAATCCTAAACTCCCTCTTAGGAATAGCCTTCTACAGCTGAATGGTACCTAGGCTTCCGGTTGGCAATGCTTTGTTACACAGCATGATGAGCAGAGGAAAGACCGCTTTCAACTCCAAAGCCAACAGTGGGTATGAAGCAGGTGATGGTGCACAGATGGACAGAATGCTTTATACAAGTCCAATCTTTTTTTTTGATAGAGATTCTCCTTTGAATGACAGCCTCAAGTCTTGGCTCTCTTCCCTTCAAAAAGTTGATTTGTTGATAGCTTTTGGTAAAAAGAACCCAGGGTGAGTAGAGAGTAGTCAGTTTAACCTAAAGGGATAATCCTTGAACAAATATGTGAAAATCTCCTTGCAGTTACTTCTTATCATCCTCTTGCTGCTTGGTCATTGGCAGATTCTCTTCCTGTGGTTGTGTATGTTGTGATGATACAGCAGTGGCTGTGTTGGGTTCATGGTAGTGATAGAAGCAGTCATGGTGACAATAGTAGATGATTTGCCAGGCCCTGCTCTAGGTATTTTACACATTCTACATATTCACTCGGTCCTCATAGGTCACCTTATGGGAAAACCCCATGTCACTGTCCCCTACAAACCAGGCTATAGTGTAATTGGCTGTTGGCTGTGTGATCCTTAGAACTCTTAGCCGGCTAGCTAACTCTGATCATTTCATGAATCTCACCATAATCTCTTCTCGCATTTGATAGGATTGAATATTTAGATTCTATTTTAAAAATACAACACGGGTTTACTATCCTTTTAGTGTCCTCATTTTACAAATGAAGAGATTGGGGTACAGAGTGCTTAAGGAGATTTTCCAAGATCACAAAGCTAGGAGGCAGGAGGCTTACCAGATTAGCAGGTCCAGAATCCATGATTCCCTCTACTACCGTAGAGGCTGAGGTGTATAAAAGCTACCTGTGGGATAAAGTTGTCAGGAGACCATGGTCCTGCTCTTGGCTTAGTTACTGATACACTGTGGTTTAGTGCTGTGTTCTGTGTCCCCTCCCCCAGCTGCATAGGAGTGGAGGGAACCAGACACGCTATGCAAAGCCTGCCAGGGAGCTGGCTTGTCAAGGGGCCTCAACTTTGAATTCCAGTCTCAAGTTTTATCTCAAAGTGAGTTTTATCAACTGGAGGAATTATTTTAAAAGCTAACTTCTTGTATCAAACATGAGTGTTGTCTGCATTGTATTTTTTTTTTCTTAATTAGAGCTGTCCTTTCCTAAGGTGCCACAAAAAGGCATGAGCTTTTGCATGGTAAAGTGGTTCCAGTAGCAGGCATGTGAGATCAGTAAGAAATATGCCCAAAGAACATTGGATCCCATCTCTGGATTTAACTTTGAAGAATCCAGGATCGAAAAAAAATTCTAAATGCCTGCAATTAGAAATGTAGAGCTTGAATGTTTATAATCTGATGCTTTCAGGCTTCGGAACATTGGAATCTCTGATCTAATTACAGCCCTTGCTTAAATCTAATTTGAAATTTAACCTGAAAAATAAAACATGTAAATTAGATTCTGTTGACATTATTGAAAAGCAATATGGCAATATTTATCAATAACCTTAAAAGATTCATAAACTGCCCAGCTGACGTGGGTCAGTGGTTGAGTATGGACTTATGAACCAGGAGGTCATGGTTCAATTCCCAGTCAAGGCACATGCCTGGGTTGCGGGCTCAATCCCAGTGTGGGGCGTACAGGAGGCAGGTGATTAATGATTTTCTCTCATCATTGATGTTTCTATTCTCTCTCTCCCTCTCATTTCCTCTCTGAGATAATAAAAATATATTTTTAAAAAGTTTCATAAACTTTGTCCTATATCTAGAGAAGTAGGAGAGGTTCATATTCAGAGATGTTCTTTATTGTATTATCTATCTATCTATCTAGATGTTCTATAAAATAATATTCTGGTTGAAAAGAAATAAAATAGAAATTTATAGAATAAAATGTCAAAATGCTTCTTACTACAATTCTACTACCCAAAGTTCAATCACTCCTGCCCCCCCCATCGTTATTGAGGTCTAATTGACAAAGTATTTCTTTATAGTGCACAACATGATGTTTTGATATACCATACAAATTGTGAAATGATTACCACAGTCAAGGCATCTAACATATCCATCACCTCACATAGTTATAATTTTTAAAGATCTATTTTCTTAGCAAATTTCAAGTATACAATGCAGTATTATTAACTATAGTCATCATGCTGTACATGAGATCTCCAAAACTTATTTCTCATGCATAATTAAAATTTTATAGCCTTTGACTAGCATCTTATTTCCCTTACCCTCAAGCCCCTGGACACCACCATTCTACTCTCTGCTTCTGGTTCATCTTTTTTAGATTCCACATGTAAGTGAGATCATACAGTATTTGTCTTTCTGTCTCTGGCTTAATTCACTTGCCATAATGTTCACCAGACTCATCCATGTTGTTGCAAATGACACAGTTTTCTTCCTTTTTAAGTCTGAGTGTGTTTCATATCTATCTATATACTCATTTTAGTATCACATTTTCTTTTCTTTATTCTTCTCTCTATGGACACTTAGGTTGTTTCTGTATCTTGGCTATTGTGAATAATGCTGCAGTGGACATGGGAGTATTGTCAAGATACTACATTTATTTTTAAAAATATATATTTCCAGAAGTGGGATTGCTGGACCATAGTGTGCTTTTTTTTTGGGGGGGGGGGGATTTTGAGGAACCTCTGTACTGTTTTACATAGTGGCTGTACCAATTTGCATTCTCATCAACAGTGCACAAGAGTTCCCTTTCTCCACATCCTCACCGATATTTGTTACTTGTTTTCTTCTTCTTTTTTTTTTTATAATAGCCATCTTCAAATAAGATGTGATATCTCACTGATTTGAATTTCTCTGATGATTAGTAAGTAATTTTATATACCTGATGGTTGTTCCTTTACAGATCTTCTTTTTATTAATGTCTATTCAGGTCTTTTGCCTATTTTTTAGTCAGCTTATTAATTTTCTTGCTATTTAGTAGTTTGAGTTCTTTATATATTTTGAATATTAACCCCTTATTGTACATATGGCTTGCAAATATTTTCTCCCATCCTGTTGATTGTCTCTTAACTCTGTTGATTTCTTTGCTTTGCTGAAACTCTTTTATTTTGATACAATTTCATTTGTCTATTTTTGCTTTTGTTGCCTGTGCTTTGGGGATCATATCCAAAAATCACTGCCCACCAAGGTCAAGAACTTTTTCCCCTATATTTTCTCCAAGTAGATTTATAGTTTTCTGGTCTTAAGTATTTAATCCATTTTGAGATGATTTGTATATATGTTATGTGATAAGGGTCCAATTTCATTCTTGTGCATGTGGAAATCCACTTTTTCCAGCATCAGTTTATTTAAAGAGATGGTTCTTTTTCCATTGTGTGTTCTTGGAACCTTTGAGGAAGACCACTTTACTATAAATGGGTGAATTTCTTTCTGGGCTCTTGATTCTGTTCCATTGGTCTATATGGCTATTTTATTGTCAAAGCCATACTGTTTTGATTACTATGGCTTTGCAGTATATTGTAAATTCAGGTGTTGTGATGCCTCCAGCTTTGTTCTTTTTGCTGAAAATTGCTTTGGCTATTCTGGGTTGCTTGTGGTCAATTACTCTTAACAGTGTTGCATATCATTCTAAACCTCATTCTCATTATATTTATTTCTTTCATCCACATACACCACATTGACATACATACACTAATGAACACATACACATTTAGTTACACACATATTCAGAAATATAATTTTTAAGAAAATTGTGGTAAGACTATAGATATTGCTCATTAACTTACTTTATCCATCAAAGTATAAGTATTATTTTTGTAAGAGCATGTAGAGCTATATAAATCTCTTTTCAACTTTATAGTAGATGAGAGTCATGA
Organism: Eptesicus fuscus; assembly: GCF_027574615.1. Taxonomy (NCBI): domain Eukaryota; kingdom Metazoa; phylum Chordata; class Mammalia; order Chiroptera; family Vespertilionidae; genus Eptesicus; species Eptesicus fuscus. The sequence continues at coordinate 15,246,627 of NC_072490.1, read as the reverse complement.
TGTTCTACTAGGCATTAAATTTAGTGAATACTAAGATTATTTCCAATTTTGATGATATAAGCATGCAGAAGTAACACACTGATCACTGTATTTTGCTGCATGTGTAGAAGCATGCCTATGAAATAAAATCTTAGAAGTGGAATTGCTGAGTCAGAAGTACATTTAAATTATTATAGATCAATATAAATACATTCTCTTCTGCTCTGCCACCGTCACTGATAAAACTCTACTAATTACTTTCCCACAATGTATGATTGTCCTTTAGGTTTATTTTTTTTTCTAGATCTTTTTTAGATAAATGTTGTATCTTTTATTATTTATTATAAGTTGTTATTAGACTATAATATTTTCTTTACTCTGTTGGCTGCATTTCATATGTTTTGATATGTGCTATCAGCAAGGCTATTCAGAATATTTAAGAACTTATAACAAACTATCAGAAAAATGTGCCATAATCACTGACTCCATAAGCAACTGAGATGGCCATACTGGTGTGAACCAGCTGATACCAGCTATTTCACTTTCACTGGAATTTATTTCCTGCCGCCCATAATCTTACCCAAATGTACAACCTGATATATTCTAAATATGTCAAATATATTTGGCCCATATGCCTCTTATCAGGGACCCTGTTGGTCAAAATTCTCACTCACATGTCTAGGTTCATCTCAAATGGAACCTCCATAGTAAAGAAGAAGAGTCTTTGGTGAACTGTCTTTTCATTTTGTCTGAACTTGTAATGGTAGTTATTGTTATCTTCACCAGGAGTCAGCAAGCTTTCCTGTAAAGGACGAGTAAGAACTATTTTCGGTTTGATAGACATAGACTTTTCTTTGAACCCACCTCCTCTGCTCTTGGAAAATAAAAGCAAACCTAGATAATACCTAAACAAATGGGTACGGCTGTGTACTTATAAAATTACATTTACAAAACTAGTTGGCCAGCCTCTTGCCATACTTTACTGAACCCTGTATTTTGAGCAAGACTATTTAAAAGTTATTGTTAATTTTTTAAATCTTCTATTCTGAATTAATTAGTTCTTGAAAATGAGGCTACGTGGCTATGTGGCTTAAACTTTAATTCCTGTGCACTCGAGAGGCATTTGTTGAAAGAGTGAAAAATACTAATATCATTATTTCTCTTCTGTAGAAATTTTAGTGCTTCTAATATGAACCATGAATATTGGTTATATTTAAACACCAAAATAATATTTGTCTAAGACTTTAATTTGTTGTACAATTTATATTTTTATTGCTTTCTTGCTCATATGCCAGATTTAGTGTATTCTTTGAGATTCACTCTTTTTAAAAATGTTTTAGAGATAAAAGGGGTTTAGAAAAATCACTCAATCCGACGTGAAAAAAGTCCAAAATAAAAATCTGATTGATCTAAAAGAAAGCCTATCCAGTATGAGCTCTGTGACATTTATTCTTGTCTAAAAAGGTTTATGTGAGTCGCTAATTTGTTTTTGGCTTAACCAAACTAAGCTAATAGATCTGAGCAATGATATATTCAGAAAGCAAACATAACATGATGAATGAAATATTTTATTTTTTTCACCCTTATATTTCATTACATGTCCTGAATGGGATACTCCTTAGGAGACCTATAGTAGCATATTGACTTTTGTTTGTTCTCCCTCTCTGGTTTTAGGCTTTAACTGAACATAAAAGCTTTAAATCATCTCTACTTGAAAATCTCACTTATTCTGTTGTTAGTGTGACAGGCTAAGGACTATGTAATGAATTTGCAACCTTTCAGAAGCCACAGAGGAAAAGCACATATAAGCTATTATTATTTTTATTTATTCATTTATTTTTATCTTTATTGTTGAGAGTATTACAGATGTCCCCCCTCTCCTTCTCCCATTGCCCCCCTCCACCTGATTCCCACACTGCCCCATGCCTTCACCACCCTATTGTCTGTGTCCATGGGCACTGCATATATGCATATAAGTTCTTTGGTTAATATCTTCCCTACCACCTTCCCTCTGAGATCAGATAGAAAATACGTGAATCAATAAATACTTATAATACACACAAGTAAATGAAAACAAAGAAAACTAGACGTGAATAAGAAATTTAAGAAATTATAAAATACTAGAGGCCCAGTGCACGAATTCGTGCATAGGTGGGGTCCGGCTGGCCTGTCCCAATCGGGGCTGATCAGGCCAGGCCAGCTGGGGGGAGGAGCTGCAGGCAGTTGGCTGGCGGGCCCCATCCCTGGTCAAACTCCTGGTCGATCTCCCGATTGAGAGGACAATTTGCATATTAGCCTTTTATTATATACGATGAGATTATAGATTTATATATTAAAGATTTGGGAAGGAATACTTCTCCCTATCAACTGTAAAAAATACAAAAATACAGTGATGTCATATCACTTAAACCACACAGTTCATCTTTCAGAGCTAGTGGGATGATGTTTTATTCACCTTCAGTTTTCTTCTTACAAGACTACACTTGTTTTTCTTCTTACCAGATCCACTCATGGAAAGAACAGCTTGTCTTATTACCCTCCAGTGGAAATGAGTTATGAGCCTTTTATCTGGAATTTACAGGGCTGCTTTAACCTCTTTATAGTTGAATTTCAGTGATGAATGCAATATCTTATTTCATCTTAGTTAATTTTTTTTTAAGAATTCCTTTCTTGTTCTGATTTGTAGGTACATACAAGGCAATAATGGGAAAGCTCAAATTACCCCATTTGGGATCCTGTTAAACACTTTTCTATTGTCCTGCAAGTCTTCAGTATTAATTTCCTGTTTTTTCTTCTGCTTATGTCAATCCAACTAGAAAAACCAGGCATTTGTGACATTCATAACAATTACTCTATTCCAAAGAAAAGCTTGTATTTTATGTAGTACTCATCACAAAACAGTCCCTCATGGCTTAATTTGGCTAATTTTTTCTTAGGCTTATAAAATAGGCAGTCAGGAATCTTGTGAACTAAGACTAGAGAAACGGAGGTCACTTAGGCATCACTTGCATGTTGAAATGATTCATAAAGTTGCAGAAGGGCCTAACCTGGGTGCTGTAAGCAGTAGTAATAGGGACAGGGACACACAGCTACACAAGACACATGGAAGACCTTATGAGTCACTTGGCCAATATTTTGTTTACTTAAGTCCTTCAAAAGATAAGTTCCTCACTGTTTGAACTCATCAAATGCAAGAGCTCCTTCCCATGAAATATGTCATCCCTTGTCACAGTTGGTTCTGAGTGATTAGCTTTGAATGATCCCATAGAATTTGTGTGTTTTTCCAAAGTCACAACTAATATAGGTAATAATGGAATACCTACTTTCTTGGACATTTTATTTATTCATTCACACCCTCATCATTTATTGAGTGTTGCCTGTGGGCTAGGTCCTGTGCTGCGTGCCAGGGGTACAACATTGAGAAAGACAAGATCCCAAACCTCCAGAGGCTTATAGTAAGTAATAAATATGCAATTCAATGATCATATATTTATCAGTGCTCTAGTTGGAGCATGAACAGAATGGTAGCCAAGCATAAGGGCATCAAAATCAAATTCAGGAAAAATACCGTGGAGGAACCTATATTTAGACTGCATTTTGAAGAGCAAGAGGGAATGCTGGTCAAAGAAGCAATGAGACAGCCTTGTGACCTGTAAAAAGTCAAGGAGACATGAGACAGCACCAGGTATTTGAGTAATGTCAAATACTTCAGCATGGCTTGAGCTCAGAATAAAGCCAGAGGCCAGATCCCTAAAGGTTCTGATGCTAAACTAGGAAAGGTGACACCAACGCTTGGAACAAAGCATTTCAGGTTAAGGGAAGAATTCACCCTGCCCATTCCATAGCATCCAACATCATGCCAATTCCATGTCACATCGTTGTCCCATTCAGGCCATTTCCATGGGGTTTAGTGTATGCCCTTCAAAGCAAAGGCAGGCCTCCTCTCCTTAAATGGAATTCCCACACCAAGTGCTGGGAGAATAGCTTCTTCCTCTCACTTTATTTGTATTTCCCTTGTTAAGTTCTGGGGGCCTGCTCAGCCTGCCTAGTTCTTGTGAACCATTTTTCCTTGATTTATACTTGTTTGACTGGGTATAGAAAGCAGCAGCGATGCCGTCAGGGGAGGTTTAGGAGGTAATGGCGCAGTCAGTGAGCATCCTCTCCCCATTAAACCCTGCCCTCGTAAACCTCTTGAGCTGCTCTTCTGGCGCAGGCACATGGCAGAGAAAATCAGTTGTGAGATTCTGACGACTCTGGTTTTAAACCTGGTGCTGACTCTAACACCCTGTGAGACTGGACTCAAGTCAGTTAGCCTCTCTGGACTTCAGTCCCTACTGTGTAAAAGGAGGCACTGGCTTACTGGTCAAGTTCTTTTTCTCTATATCCATGGATTTTGTTTTCTCAAGTGAGACATCCAGTTGTTTATCTAGACCACCTTTGCACAAGATACGGGGTTACTGTTAGATAACAAGAGTTAATTTCATTCTGAGGTTAGACCACAGGTGACTGTGAATGGGAAAGGAAAGAGGTTCTATCAAATGAGAGGACTTCATAAACTCAGATTCAGAATGCTTGATCTTGTTTTAACTCTTAGCTATCAAACTCCTTGAAAAGTTTCTCAAGGAATTTCATAAAAGTGATCTCTCCAAAGGCGAAAGGAGCCATTCATTGCTTAGTAAACTGGATTATCTTCCTTCTTAAAAGCATTCTATGGCATTTAAAAAGAGACATACTATCATAGAGAAAATTTTACAAACATGCCATACATCACTTGGAGATGCTTAATTCCTAGAAATGATAATCAAAGAGAGTTTTATTAACATATAGAAGAATATTTTTAATAGAAGCATTTGCCAAAAGGTTGATTTTCTATATTATGTTAGCTACTTATTAGCAATGTCTTGGTTTTGCTACTCAGGCAACTTGGAGTCATCAGAAATGCATTGGAATAAGGATATTATGTTTAGTTATGAATTAAGAGTTTGAATAAATAACTCCAGTTGTGTGTTAAGTAGAAAGCTATTCATAGATACTGCAATGGCAGCTAAAAATACCTTTTTCACATAAGGTAAGATAAATAGAATGTGACATATTGAAAAGAGTAGATGTGGAAGTCAGAGAGGATAAAATACAAACTATGGCTCCAATGCTCTTTATTTCTAAGATCTTGGGAAAGTCTTTGAGCTTTGCCCTGTCTTGCAATACCAGCATGTTTTGAGGAATAGATTGAGTTAAGATATAAAATACTTAGCCAATGGAGGTACCAAATGATTTCTAGATCTCCTATTTATGTCATGGGGAAGGAATCTGAAGATAAAATTCCTTAGAGCTTTCCCTTCACCTACAACTTGAATAGCCTCCAAATAGTCACTTTGCATTGTGTTTTATTATACCAGACACATGTTTCCCAAACTTTTATTATGCATTAGCCATTTTTCACTGAAATATATGATCCTAGAAACTCCCTTAGGTATTAAAGATAATCAATTTGACATTATTATCTGGCATATCATAAAGTGAAATAACAAGACAAATTATTACTGTTTCCCATTTAATAAATGATGTACCCTGTTCAATTACCTCAAAGTTACCTTTTTAAGAAAAATATGAAAATATAATTTGACCACGAGAATATTTCAAATTACAGTGTTCTGTATGGTTAAGTTTTATAATTTTAATAGCTGACTCAAAGTGATGAGATAAAGAACAGGTTGTGAGCTTTCTCAACATGTTACACATTGCTGGAATGTATAGTTCTTTATTCCTTATCAATGAACACCCACATAGCAAATATGTCAACGTGAGTTTTGTTCTTCTTATAGTTGACTGTGAAATACTAGGGTCATCTTGATGTTCTCAATATCAGTGTCCCATATGCTTCCTGCCTTTTAACTAGAGCTGCATTAGGGGATACAAATAATTAGTTACGTGACTATAAAATCAAAGCATTTTTTTACATTTATAAAGGTAGAAGCCACCAAGTTGGCTAGAGGTGTGTAGCTTAGGGCTACAGCTACTAGAGCCCAAGTCATGGGCATATTGGTCCCTCTCTTCTAGCTGTTGTGCCCCTTTATTCAGCAACACTAAGTGGCTCTAAATGGTTTCCTTTTAAGAAGAAACACTGTGTAATCATTACTTATTGATTTTTTAAAATTATATTATGATGAATAATAAATAGTGGCTTTAATGACAAGAAAGCCCAGGAAAATATGATGAAAAAGGTGAAAAATAATTAACAGAGGTTGTGCCAGGCACTGTGGCTAGTGTTTCATTGATGTTTCTACATGATACCCCCTCTGTGAAGAGTTCTTTCTTTTTGCTTCCTTCCTTTCCTGCCTCCTTTTTTCTTTGAGTCAACCAACATTTTACTGCGTTCCCCCAAGATCCAGACGAGGAACGAGGGCTGTGAGAAGAGTTTCTAATGGGACCAAAATGTTTTCCATTTCTTTGCTTTTAATTTTCCCAGAAGTTGTATTTATTTACATATAAATATGTGAATTCTAATGAAGCTGTAATCACTTTGGATGCTTTAAAATACAGTAATGTTCCGGAACTTTTATCACCTAATATAAGCCTCCACATGCCATAGACACAATTAAAAAGTTTATTCTTTCACATTTAAATAGATCTGGTGAATATAAAGAGTGCCTTTTACAAGTAGGAAATCTCAGTTTTTGCTACTTTTGACTGAAATTCCTTTAAACAACCTAGTCTAGATCAATTCTGTTGCCATGGTAATAATTTTTCATATGTGGGGGGGGGGGGGGAAATGGCCACACTCGAGCTACTGGCCTTTCTATTTCAGGAAATATGTCCATATAAGCAAAGGATTTGTAGATGGTTCCTTGGAGTTAATTTTTATGTGCATTAGGAAGTACTTAAACCCTAAGCATGGAGAGGGTTTATAAATGATTGTCATAAGCTCTTTAGCTACTTAAGCTAGAGTAGCACCCCTTTGCCACTGAATGAATAGTGTGGAGAATTTGTGGGGCTGCTTAGAACGCTGGAGCAGCTCATTGTTTGAAGATTATGTTTTGAGGTTTCTTGCTAGAAGTCATTCATTCATCTAGCAAGTGGTATTTAAGTGCATATTGTATGCTAACAACTGGAATTGGCACCTCCATGGAGACCATCAAATTTCACCCTTAGTCAGCATGGCTCAGTGTGTGAGCATCAACCTATGAACCAGGAGGTCACTGTTCGATTCCTGGTCAGGGCACATGCCTTGGTTGTGGGCTCGATCCCCAGTGCAGGGTGTGCAGGAGGCTGCTGATCAATGATTCTCTCTCATCATTGATGTTTCTATCTCTCCCTCTCCCTCCTCTCTGAAATCAACAAAAATATAAAAAAAAAAAAATTTACCCTTAGCCTTCAGAACCAAGCAGAAGTTGGTTTTATTAATAACAAGACTGAGGTTCAGACAGCGTGTCACTCATGAAATCTCCATTTTTGAAGGTGCTTCTCTGATATCAAATATCTTATCTATATCAATTATTAGCATTATATCATGCAGTTTATATATAAACAAATTCTTGCACCGGTGGGGTCCCTTGGGGTGGCCTGCGGGAATCGGGCCCCAGCTCCTTCCCCCAGCACCACAGCCTCACAGCCCCTCCTGGTACCCTGCCTTGGCCTGGCGCCACCCCCTCAGCTGCTTCACCATCCCACCTGTGGGAGATCGATTGGGGCCCATTGGGGCCTGCAGCGCCTCCACTGCCACCCACTGCCAGCCCCGTGTTGCTGACACCCACCATGTTCTACACTGCCCCCTGGTGGTCAGTGCATGTCATAGCGAGTGGTCTAACTCTTGGTTGAACTCCTGGTCAGACAATTTGCATGTTAGGCTTTTATTATATAGGATTATTTTTCTTAATAAACATAAACATATACTTTAGTTTATTTTTTTCACACAAAGTAGATTTTTTTTTTTTTTGGTAATAAGCATGCAGAATTATCTAAAATTATCATAGTAAAAAAAACAACTATATAGTAGCTATTATTCCTTTGATCTTTTGAATTTTTGGACAGAGCGGTGTTGATAATTTGGCAAACTTGTGACTGGGGTAACTGGACATTGGAAAATGCTGAGATTCAAATCTTCTATATTATTTACACTATTATGATCTTGCTATGACCTAAAATGCATGTTTTTAACCCCAGCAAGTGGAGTACAATTAATGATAGAAAAAGAAACAAAAGACAGAGTTTATATGCAACATGTCTATTGTGCTCTGGGCTCCTTTCTTCCTCCCATCTCTTCTAAAATGTAAGCTCCTACTTGGAAGAGTTCTAGATCACATTTCAAAATCAACCATCTAGTATCTCATCATATCATTCACGCTCCCTTTGCTCTTCTCATTTCCCCCATGACTTCCATTTAAGCATAGCAGCAACTTCAGGCATGAAATAAGCTTTATAAGGCATTATGCTGTTGTAGGCATTTTTGGAAAAACGCTAATGAAGCCAATAAAATAGCACACCCACTCAGATATTACCCTGGTTCAAACAGGGTTCTGAAATGGGGCCCACTTTCTTGGCTGTGCCCACTCTGCGTGGAAATACATTCACCGCAGTATAAATCACTATCTTTAACAATACTGAGAGATTTTTTTTTTTTAATTTTGTTTTTATTTTTAACTCTGGACTTTATTAAGAGGACAAAGAAACTCACCGGAGTGAGAATAACATAGATTTTACTGTATAGTGAACTACAATGCACTTCTACAAAGCAAATCATGAAAGTGACTTCAACCTCTCATTTTCCTCGGGAGGAACCCAGTTGGAACCGTCAGGCACTGTGGCTGAGCAAAGAGGCACAGGGTTTTGGTCTGGTCTGGGTTCTTTCCTTCTTCCATCCCTTGTTTGTTGCTTTCTGTTTGCACTGCTTTTGTGAGCTTCTTGAAATGAAGGCTTCATAACTATTTATAGGTTATGCACAGTTTTGACTATTATGATTAATGTTTGCTCCAAGAGCCAGGTCTGTACATGTTGGTTGGTTCTTTTTCTTTCTTCTTATTTATTTAATCAAAAGTATATATATTACATTAAGAATTATTTTATATTAGTTATAGGTGTACACTGTAGTGCTTACACATTCATATACTTTACAAAGTGATTTCCTCCTCCTCCCCCTGATATTTCTAATACCCACCTGGCACCGTACATAGTTTTTTACAATATTATTGATTATATTGATTATATAGGCTGTACTTTACATCCCTGTGACTACTCGGTAGCTACCAAGTACTAATCGCTCCCTTCACCTTTTCCACCCAGTCCCCCAGGCCATCTCTTCCCTGGCAACCATCAGTCTTCAAAACATGTGGCTTCCGTCTGGATGGCTCACTTGCTAGATAACCTGGAATGGCCCTGTCCTGGCTGTGTTCAGAGATGTGTGCCTCTACGTGCTGTATTTTTAGTCTCGGAACTCATTTCTCCTGTGTTGCCCTAGTGGATAGGATTGTTTGGACAGGAAGAGTCACTTCCTTGTTATGTTCTCCCAGCATTGTAGAGCTGTCGAGGTTTCCCATGTGACCTGCCATTAAGCCCCCGCCCTCCTGCACTCCAGTTTAATCACTTCCTTCAGAAGAGCTTGCAGAAAGAAGTCAAATGCTCTCCCCACTCTTAGTTCTTTTCTTTTCCTTTCTCATTCCTTTCTTCTTTTGGTCTTTCTTAGTCTGCCTACCATCCTTCCTTCCTTCTCATTATTTCATTTCTTTATTTTCTCTATTAATACCTTTCTTTTTAAGTCAGTCAGAAAAAGCTAAGAACCATATGACTTCATTCATACATGGGATATAAAACTGAAACTCATGAACATAAACAGCAGTGTGATGGTTGCCAGAGGGAAGGGGATTTGGGGGAGAAGGGGGTCCTAATATATGGTGACGGGAGAAGATTTGACTTTGGGTGGTGGATATACAGTGCAATATACAGATCTTGTAACATAGAAACCCACACCAAGTCTGTATGTTCATGTTGATCATTGTCACCCCAATCAATTTAATAATAAATAAATATATTTCTTCTACGTTTTTATTGTTATGAAAACTAGATCCAAACTCAATGGAGATTGTATACCACAGACCTATTTGCACACAGGGGAAAGGATACATGCAAAGATTACTAATTACAGCACTGTTTGGAAGAAAATATTGCAAACAACCCAAATATCCATCCATAGAGGACATGTTGCATAAACTATCGCATTTCCATAAATTGGAATATTATGTAACCACAGAAAAGAATCAGAAAGCACTGTATGCAATATCTCCAAGATATTTTGTTAAATGAAAAAAGCAAAATGCAGAAAAAATTTGTATTTTATATTTCCTTTTGTGAAAAACGTGGTGGTGGGAAATAAGATGCTACTTTTGCTTTTTTATTGTAACTTATAAACACAAAGTAATTGGTATACAAAACACAGGAAGCTACCCATGGGTGTCAAGGGATGGGTAGGCTGATGAAGAATGGGAGGAGATATTGCATTGTTATATCTGATAGTATTTATTAACTCTTAAAAACAATTAATATATTATTTATTCAAAATGAAATACAATGTAAACCTGGAAAACCAAAGTAAGATTCAGTTGAAAGAAAACTACTGACATGAAATGCTAAAAAATATGCAGAATTAACATGATTGATGCATTTGTCCAACTCATGGGTGCCCTTTTAACATTTTAGTTGTTTATTCTTGGAACCATGCAAAATTGTCCTTTGCATAGACAAAAAACAACAACAACAAACTCTCTTGAATATTGGCAATTTTATATATTTCAATGAATGTTTATCTTAGTCAAGGCACCAAAAATCCATCACCAGTTTTGCCTGAGGTATTATGCCCTTTAAGTTTTATTTCATTTCTCTTCTGTGCCATAAAAAACCTTGGAATCTTGTTTTATTCATTTTCTTGGGCCACCTGGGTAGTACTGTGAGGTGTGGCAATTATGAATTATCTTTCCACCCAAGCTTTATTAACTGCACATAGCTCTAGATTAAGCCCTCACATTCTACCACTGGGATTATAGTGTTCTGAGAATTCACTCTGAATTCCAGGCATTCCTTGTAGTTCTAAAGTCCTCATGCTCACCACATTTATCTTTCTACAAGGCAGACTGGATCATGATTCTCCTGAAAAAATGTATCCTGGATTAGTCAGAATTTTCCAGAAAAACAGAACTAGAAGAGATGAGGTTTAGTATAGGAGTTGGCTCAATTGGCCTAGCAGTCCCATGATCTACCCTCTGCAAACTGGGGAACCAGGAAAGCCGGTGGTATAATTCAGTCTTAAACCAAAGGCTTGAGAACCAGGGGAGCTGATGGTGTAACTCTCAGTCTGAGTCCTAAAGGTGAATTGGAATGGGAGTGGGGTACAGTGTGGCGGCAGGTCAAGGAGAGAGAGGGGGGAAAAATAATTCACCCTTTTCTGCTTTTTTGTTCCATCGGGGCCCCCATCAGATTAAATGATGCCCACCCACATTGGTGAAGACAGGTTTTCCTTACTCAGTCTACTGTATCAAATACTAATTAATCTCTTTCAGAAACACATTCACAGACACACCCAGAAATAGTGGTTTCCCATCTATCTGGGCATCCATTAGCCCAGTTAAGTTGACACATACAGTTAACCATCACACATCCCATCTCTCTTCACTGCTTACAGAGTAAACATGCACTAAACCCCTTGGCAAGGCGTGCAGTTCAGCCCCATTCTTACCTCCAGCCACTGATACTTTTTCCAAACACTTTATAACTGCTTTCCCCAAATTCCACTCCTCAATAGGCCTTCACAGCTTTGTAATGACTTTTTAAAAAAGATGTATTTTTATTGATTTCAGAGATGAAGGGATGAGAGAGAGAGAGAGAGAGAGAGAGAGAACATCAATGATGAGAGAGAATCATTGATTGGCTGCCTCCTGCACACACCACACTGGTGATTGAGCCTGTAACACAGACATGTGCCCTGACCAGGAATTGAACCATGATCTCCTGGTTCATACGTCCATGCTCAACCACTGAGCCATGCTGGCCAGGCTGTAATGACTTTCTATTTACACAAAGACCTCCTCTATCTTCTGAGACCTCCTCTGTAGCTTTGACCCCAGCCTCCCCAAAATAAGTTTCTCTTATGTATGTTTCCATGTTCCCACATACATACCCTTATAATCAATATTACTATTAGGGTATATTTCAGCTATTTGTTTATGTGATCATTTCCCCTACTACCTAGGGTGTGTTTGGCCTCAGAAACAAAGGTCTTGGTTACCTCACATTCCCTATGCTTAGCCCAGTGTTTGGTATGTAGTTTTGTGCTTAGTAAATATTGGTATAGGAGTAGTGCTCCAATTTTATGCTTGGACTTCTTTTCTGTAAGGAAGAAGTTTTGTTGTTTTTTTAATCTTTTTTAAAAAATGGGACACATGTTAAAGATGATCTTGGGAGTAGAGAAATAAGTGCAAGCTTTTTAATTTCTTCACTATATTTGCAATAAGGATACAATTCAGTTTTGAATGTATTCCACCAGGTTTTAAAAAATTCTCCTTTGTTTGATACTTGTGTTTATTTTGATTATGATGGAGGAAGGCAGTGCACTAGGAAGAACTGTGTTGTCTTTTGTTAATTATGCCTTAACAAGTCTTGATCCTTCCTGTGGCTGTGGAGTCCTGTGTTCATATTTAATTGTGAAAGTTCAGGCTACTTCTATACCATTGGAAGGGTAGAGTGTTCTCAAATAAGATAAATCTGACAATTCTGGTTGGATGATAAATGAAGGATTTACTCCTCCTAGTTCTCCCTCTACTCTTTTCCCTTTTCCTCCTATTACTTAATATTATTGCTATTATTATGTTCCCTAGTCTGGAAAAATAGTACCCTGTTAACCTAGCCTATCTGAGTCGGAAATTTATCTTTGTTGAAAGCTATTAAATTATTACCTTGAAGTAAATTCTCATCCTAGAATGTGAATTCTTAGTGGTATGTGGGTACTGTTGATTGCACGGATACATTAATTACTAAGTGGCACTTGCTGTTGGAGCGTTTTACTACAAGGGGGTGTTTTAGTCATTGTATCTTTATCTCATCCAAAGATTAGGCTTCCCATTTTGTAGCTCATAATAAAATTTAGTATTTATATGTGACTCACTGTTGCCTTTCAGTTCATAAAAATTAGCACCCAAGAACTATTATTCATCACTTTGGAGTGCTTTTTAGAGGATGAGCAAAAACAACATTAGTCCCCGCATCTTAGTTGTTGGTGCTTGCTTTCTTCTTTGATCAATAAAAGATCATTCATGACCAAAGAAAGAACATAAAATGGCATCATTAAGCACTGGGCTCACTTAGTGGGACCTGCTCTGGTCTAGTCTATTATAACATCAGTTTGTCTTGCTAATGGTGCAACCTCCTGCCAACTGTTTTCAGAGTGCCCCTCCATTTAAACAATGTCAGACTTTCAATGGTTTGTCAGTACTAGCACATCTTTGGCATACATTAGATTTGCATACAGCACATTTTCTATACGACAATGGACATGATTTTAAATGTTGAAATGAGCCCAGTGTGGCTCAGTGGTTGATTGTTGACCTATGAATTAGGAGATCATTGGTTTAATTCCCGGTCATGGCACATGCCTGCGTTATGAGCTTGATCCCCAGTAGGGGGCATGCAGGAGGCAGTCAATCAATGATCCTCTCTCATTGATGTTTCTCTCTCTCTCTCTCTCTCTCTCTCTCTCTCTCTCTCTCTCTCTCTTTCTCTCTCTCAAATCAATAAAAATATATTAAAAAATAAATGTTGAAACAAAAAGTCCTTGAGAATGCTGAGGAGGTGATCATTTGTTAGAAACAAACGATAGATCTGTTTTCTGTAAACATGAGAAAATTGGAATGAAATTTTAAAGCTTGTGAGGGTAAACAAAAAAGGTATATTTAGTATTATACAATTTATCTTGAATCCTAACATCCGCACCACCCAGTTCTTCATCCAAGAATTGGGGTTGATCCGTTCCTTTCCACAGTTTCCATGTATAAGAGGACTTAAAAAGTCTACAGTGTATCCTCCTTTCCCTCAATCTTTAGGTAAATTTATTGGCAGTTAATGCCACCTAGTATTTTCATGAGCTAGAAAGTGTTCTCTTTCCTCTTTCTTCACTTATTTGGTTTCTGTTTATCCTTCTAATCTCTGCTCGGGTCTACCTTCTTCATGCCAGCCTTCCCTGACCTCCTTGGCTGAGTCAGATCCTTCTGGGTAGGTACTCATGCAACTGCTTACTTTCTTAATTCCAAGTCACAATTCCAAGTTCACCTTTGTTTACATGATTATTTGATTAGTCTTTGTTCCCCACTGATTCAAAGGCCCCATAAAGCTGAGGACAGTCTTCAACTCTCTATTGTGTCATCAGTTCCTAGTATAGTGTTTTGCACACACTAGGCACTAAATAAATATTTTTGAAAAATGCAGGACTGTTCAGATCTAAAAATTCTTATTTTGGGGCATAGCTTATCATTTGGGATACCTTTGTCAAATGTATACTGTGTTAAGGTTTTATGATTTTATCAATTTTCTGAAATACAAATCAGTATCTTTTTTTTTAACCCTGAAAAGTAAGTTAGTGGTGTGTTCACTGCCAGTATCTAGGTAAATAGGTGTTTTTGATTTTTAATTTCCCTACAATTCAATTAATTTTTTTCTATTTTTTTTAAGATAACCCTTTTGATTTCAGGATATTACTGCACCCACATTTTCATGAACCAATGACAAGTATAAGCATATGGGCTTTAAAATGTCTATATGATTCTCCAGATATTATAGTGTAATGGAAATCTGGAAGGGGAGGTGATTGAGAGGTTCCAGTAATTTATTGTGTTGCTCTAGGATCAGAATCTAAAATTTAAAAACCGCAGAAGATCCCATAGGTAGCATGTGTCCAATGCATGCACAATGGAAACCACAGAATTAGTTTCCCAGCAAGAGAATCCTATATAATAAAAGCCTAATATGCTAAGTGTCCAGTCGTCCAGGCAGCCGTTCAACCAGTCAGAGTAATATGCTAATAATATTCTAAGGCCGCTCAACTGCTTGCTATGACATGCACTGACTACCAGGGGGCAGACATTCTGACTGGTAGGTTAGCTTGCTGCTGGGTTCTGACTGATACGGACTGAGCGAGATGGGCTGGACATGCCCTGGAGCCCTCCCATGGTCCCTCCCCAGCTGGTCAACCTCCTGCATCCCTCCCCGGCCCCAATAGTGCACCTGTGGGTTCCCTCGGCCTGGCCTGCACCCTCTCGCAATCTAGGACCCCTCAGGGGATGTCAAAGAGCCCAATCCTGCAGACCAGGCCAAGGGACTCCACTGGTGCACAAATTTGTGCACCAGGCCTCTAGTGCATTAAAATGTTTAGCATGAAACATTGAACTAGTCTATTAAGAGTTTAGTCATAGAATTGCATCGTAGAAAAGTGGTAAGGTTTAGAGCAATCTCTTTTCCTTGGCTCCTCCCTTGGTCAGAGGCCACTGCAGAGTATTAAATAGGTAGATTTATCATTGTCTCAATTTGCTCTTTCAAAGAAACTTATGTGTTCCAGGCTGCCATGCACTGAGGCAGGCATAATGCTTAATTAGCCACAGTCCCAGCATCTGAGTGATAAGCTGGTATTTTAGCCGCTAATAAAATTTTAAATTTTTATTTCTGACGTAAAGAGACCATGATCAGATCTGGTAATTTGAACCCCTTGTCACATTCATGAGATACTTTAAAAAATTATTCATCTACCCACCTGGTGTGGCTCAGTGGTTGAGCATCCATCTATGAACCAGGGGGTCATGGTTAGATTCCTGGTCGGGGCACATGCCCAAGTTGTGGACTCAATCCCCAGTAGTGGGCATGCAAGAGGCAGCCCCTCAATGATTCTCTCTCATCATTGATGTTTCTATCCCTCTCTCCCTCTCCCTTCCTCTCTCTGAAATGAAAATAAAATAAAATTAAAATTTATTCATTCCAGTTTGACCTATGCAACTATTCAGATCTTTGTGAAATTCACATCCTCCTCCATGGCCTCAGTAGGCACTTTCTCCAGAATAGACTAAGTATTCAGAAGTCTATGTCTTTTCACCATAGACATCAGACAGTGTTTGAACAGACACTTGCAACTGTTGCTCATCCAGGCCCCCAAATACCTGAAGTTCAAATATACCACCATGTGGTATTTCGGTCTCTATTTCTCCACACTGTAAAAACCTTGCCTTCCTGGATTCCCGTCGTCCTGTTTTTAGAGTGGGCGTTTGTTTGTTGGTGCTAGCCGTGGTTTATAATTCCAGTTATGTTCGTCACTCAGTACCTTCTGCATTCAACCACCCCTGCGCTAGATACGCTTTGGGATAAGTAATACTTAATGAGTAATATTTTAAACTCATCGGCTTTATCTAATTTATGAAATTATTTGGGCTGGAAGAGACCGACAGTGAAACCCATAGCTCATCCCCTTTCTAGAATAATGCGATAGATTTTTATTGTCTATAAAATCCATTCTGGGTGGGTATCTATTCTCAGCCTTCATTATCTCCAGTGATAGCAATTCCGCAGCCTCCCTTGGCAGCCTTCCCTATTGCTGAACTAGCCTTGCTTATTAATCCTATAATAATACCTTATGTTCTCTAAATATTGAAGCAGTGCTTACGTTTCCCCTGCTAACTCATTCCTCCCTGCCCACCCTTTGAATTGCTCCTAGCGGGGGCACACTTATATATAAGCACTCGGTACCACATGATATGTTGGGCAGCCTTGTCCTGAGATAACAGGGGGTTTGTTAGGGTGGACATTGTCAGTCCATACAAAATTAAGCCATTAAATCTGCAGCACCACGGTGGTGATTGCATTGCTTATGCCACTGGGATGAAATTGCTTTGCAGACATATGCATTGCACAGCCAGTAGTATTCTCCCTTTTCTGCATGCTCTAATGGTAGCCCTAGATTAATATGACATTTTAGGGGCTAGCCAGCATGTTAGCGCTAGTGTTGGGACAAGGCCATTGGCTAGGTCTGTCCTAGGAGGGTGTGGTCCAAAATTTGACCCAGAAAAGAATTGGCTCTGGTGATCAGGTAAGGAGCATCCTCACCCGTTTTTCATCAGTCTGTGCAGTTCCTTGTTGGCACTCCACCCGTATCTTAGCGAATCCCTTTTACCATTTCTGTGCTCCCATCACCTAGCCTCTGGATGCTTTGCCTGTGCTGCCTGCACTTGGACTTTGTTCAGAAGAATGCCCTGGGACTGCTGGGCTGCTGAGGTGGCCAGAGGTGCATGTCCTCCCTGGCATGTATGAAAGCTCTTGCCTTATGTTGGGACAAACGCTTAACATGCCAACTTGCCAACCGTTGTTCCCCAGGGGGACCAAACTAAAGCTCCCCTTCGTAGCACTTCTCTTGAAAAAGGGGACACATGTAATACATTCAACAATAAAGATTTAAAAGAAGAAAAAAAGGGGCTCTTGCTTTGGTTTCCTTCCCTTTCCTGTCATGTTTCCTTCCACTCCCTTCCCATGTTATCCTGAGAGCACTGTAATAAATGCTATCCCGGACCCCTCATCTTGGACTTGGCTTCTAGGGAACCAGACTCAAGACACCAGTCCTGACACCAGTCATCGTTGAGTGTGGCTGTCGGGCTCCCCAGCCTCGTGTGGTCAACTGACCTGGTTTCCACGAATGCCTTTCTCATGATAAACACATCTGATCCTGCCCACGGAAATCATCAGTTTTGTTCTAGGTTTGAAAGGGGATTATCCATAGTCTTACGTGGAGTTTCCTGAAATCACAAAGCTTACTTGGCATGCAGACTCAAAATGGCCTTTTTTTTTTCCCCTGGAGTTTTCCTTCTTGCATCTGTCCTGCGCTTCTTAATCAGCTTGTCTATCTAATAGAGCAAAGGTTACCTATTGACTCCAATTACAGAATGCGTCCTTCTTTCAGACTGGTCTGTGAAGTCCTAGTTATCAGAACGCCCAACAAGCAAGTCCAGGCTGCCCACTAGTAGCCTGTTGCTTTCTACTGATGAAAGGTCTTAAGTATTTGCATGCTCATGGTGAAGTCCTTGTGGTTGGTTCACTTTAATTAGCCGTTTTATTTCAGTTTATTTGTGCTCAGTTCCTGAAGCACTGTCTGATTTATCTTTCTAAGTCCAATAACATTTTATGTCCCAAATCAGGAAATATCTGAATAATTAAGGACCAAAGGCAAGGTAGGAAGGAAGTGATGCATTTGGGGAGAAAATAACAAGAACCAGTCATTATCATTCTCTTACTTCCTTTTTTTCTTTCTTATGGGCTTTATCCAGAAAGAGAAGTATTTTTGCCCCCAGTCTATTCTCTCTCTCTATCTCTGTCTGCCTTTCTCAAATACTTTAGGGATATTAACTGAGAAACATGCTTTATCTTAGAAATGATTATCTTTCCAGGAAGGAAAGGTGCTCTGAATGTAATGTCGAATTAGCCTAGGGGCACCAGGGACAACAGGTCTGGTCATGAATGTTCCAGAAGCTATTACTGAAAGTTAGAACAGCACACTTTAAACCCTTCAATGAACACCTGAGATATCCAGTCATATATCCTCTTTTTAACAATGCCTTACACACAGTCTGGTGTTCCATAAATGTTTTTTTTTAAAGTAATATTGAATAAATAAAACTAGGATCTAATGGAGCTAGTACCATATTTCTTGTGAGCACTGAAAGCTATTTTCAAATACATAATTGATACCACTGAAAAATGAATAAGGGAGTTGTATTTATGTTGCATGTTCCTGCAGTCATTAGCAGGTTGACTTTGAAATAAGAATTCAAAATATAATTAAATAATGCATTGTTCTAGGATGACTTCATACCCTTATTGTAGAGTAGCATATAATTTTTCTTGTTACTATTGTCTCAGCTACCCTCTTAAATATTAAAAAAAATTTCAGTAATGGGAAATAAATATGGAAAAAATTTTAGTAACAGGAAATCTGACCTCTTACTCAATGACCATGTTTTTTTTTTTCCATTTGGTTGATACCTTCTTAAATTTGTATATGTGTGCGAGTAAGTATATAGTTTATGTGTATAGTAAGATTTGCATATTCTACCTTTATATCAGAGAGAAATTAAGCAAAACAGTCTTTTTTAAAATTTTTCTTTATTGATTAAGGTATCACATATTTGTCCTCATCCCCCCATTTCCATCCCACACCCCTCCCACACATGTCCCCACCCCCCTGTTGTCCTTAACCACTGGTTAGGCTCATATGCTTGTACACAAGTCCTTTTGTTGATCTCTCCCCTTTACCTCTACCCTCCCTCTGAGGTCCGACAGTCTGATCCATGCCTCCTTGTTTCTGGGTCTGTTCTTGTTCATCTGTCTATGTTGTTCATTATTTCCCCTAGATGAGTGAGATCATGTGCTATTAGAAATACACTTATAAAAACCGAAAATGAGACAAGCAATAATGGTTATGGTGACAGGCAAATGAATCAGTGTGTAGTGAGTTTCTTTCTGGGCCAACAGTTCTTTTGAGACCCAATTTCAATGTCCAACAGTTCCTTATGTGTACATGTCAGCACTGACATTACAGATCTGGATGGTGGACAAATGGTGGTAATGCAGGTCCGACTCTCTCTGGTTTGGTCCTGGGCAACCTGCAGTGATGCACAACTGCTAACTGCTAGTATGGGAAGGCCACATCAGCGTCTTCCATCTCTGGACTGCTTCTCTTCTGTCTTCATGGTTGGAGTAGTCCTGTCGATTCCTCTCTGTTGCTGGAATCCACAAGGAAAACAGTCTTGACAAACCCTAAAATTATAACTTAGTTTTATCTTCAAATTAGTTGTTAGCCTCTTTCATGGCATGATACTACCTATTAGATTACTTCCCTTATTACAGGGGTGGGCAAAACTAGGGTTACAGTTTTGAGTACATGAAATACAGAGTTTATTCTTGTATTATTATTATTATTATTATTATTTATTGTATTATTTATTTGTATTACAACTATAAAAGCGACTTCTGACCAAAGGTGAGGAGTCAGTGGCCATTGGCAGCCAAGACTCTCTCAAGATTTCTGCCCGGTTGGAAAGCAGTGACTATAGTGTACAGTGTCAGCACACATAGCATTCAGGCCTGGGAAGGTGACTTCAAGAATTCAGGAGTCTACATAAAATAATATACATTAAAACAAAACATCCACTACATGAATCCATTCTTCTTTAGCTCTAGACCATATTGGAGGGAAGGGAATTAAAAACAACAACAACACACCAGACTACTTTCAATCTGTTGGAAAACTTCACTCTTAAATTTATAATGAAGCTGTACTTAAGGCAATTTAGCAATAGTCTTTGTTCTCAGTTGGCAAGTTTCCCTGTAATTGGGGTGGGAGATTCTTAAAATATTCAACAAAGAGTGATGCCTGTGACTAAGTTGTGTCTCCATTGCATAGCTGTTGATTAAGAACAGTTACGAAGTCATCTTTGTTATTTTAGTGTGACTAGGCTATGATCTTTGCTATGACTGACATTTGTACATAGAATAGTCTCACCACCCTACACAGTTTTCATTTATGTGAGGAAAACTCCCCTCCTGCCCCCAATCTATTGAAGCAAGGAAATAAAGTAAAAGAATAGTTTAGAGCTCAGCACTTCTATAATCAGAGACTTGGGTTTGTGTCGGTCCCCATGACCTTAGGCAAGTTATGCAGTCTTTGTCTTATTTTCCTCATCTGTTCAATGGGTTTACATTAGAGAATTGATGTGAGAATGAAAAAAATTATGTTTAAATTGCTCAGCATAGTACCTGACACCTAGTAAGTTCTTCTTAATAGTAGTACAATTTAATCATATTAATAATAGAGTGAGTCCTAGCTGTTTGATTATCCTTTTATTATTATACTAGAGGCCTGTTGTATGAAGATTCGTGCCATAGGCCTTCCTTCCCCTGGCTGCCGGCACCCAGGACCCAGGCCTTCGCTCTGGCCGCTGCCTTCCGTCTTCGTTCCAGCCGGAACCTTCAGTCTTTGCTCCAGTTGGAACGCTGCTTCTGTAGCTCCCTCTGCCTCCCGCCCTCCCCCTCATAGCAGGCGTCCCACCCCGCCCAGACTGCATGCGTGCTGCCCAGAGGCCTGGATTGGCTGGGGGTCAGGGCCGCCGCCATCTTTGTTGGGTTAATTTGCATACTCGCTCCTGATTGGCTGGTGGGCATCATGAAGTGACAGTTAATTTGCATATTCTCTCTCTCTCTCTCTCTCTCTCTCTCTTTAGTGTAGATGTGATTATTATTTAAGATTTTCACAATTTCTGTTTGTAATGCAACCATAACTTAGTGCTTTTAGTTCAAGATAAAGAGTAAAGGTGTCTTCAAGAACATGAAGAAATTAGAAGGCTAGTCTGCTTGAATTACTTTCTAGTCCCAACTTTGATTAAATATTCTCTTAAAGTAATCTTTTGCATTATTGAATAGTTTGGGGTTTTTTCCCCCATCATACGACTATATTGTAACGACTCTCATGTCTTTATATTTTTAAGAAACAAAAAGTGGTCTGTTTTTATATCCAGTTTAATAGTTTGGGGGAATATATATGTGTGTGTGTGTGTATATATATATATATATATATATATATATATATTTTTTTTTTTACAGCAATGAGGCAGCAGATGATAAATCAAAAACTAATATTTCCAACTTCCTCAAAAAATAAAAGTCTGTGACAGACTAAATATGGGCTAAATGAGGCTTATGGATGATTTGTTCTAATTAGATAGAAGGTAACTGTTCCTGCCATTGTGACTTTTATTAAAGTCAGAACATGCGGTTGTTCAGCCTTTCCCACACTGCCCTTTAAAAAAAATCATTTGAAAATATTTTGGGTCGGCTGTCGCTGAGACAATATGGCTTGGCAGTGTATTGGTAACTTAATAAGCTCACCGCATTTGTCATGCAGAAACTGTTCTTTATATGCAAAGCTGTCAGACAGATTGAGTATATAATTTTTTCGCATGAAATAATATGATAAAACTCCAGTATCAAATTGAATGCTGTACTGACGTTTGGAATCTTTCATGCATAGGTTGGAATTGTTTTACAATGGAAGCATTGTTTGATGACAAATACTCTTTTTTGCAACATACATCGGTTATGTTTTACTAGCAGGCTTTATCCTCCCAGCCATAGGTCCTCTTTTTACGCTGTTAACATCCTGGAAAATGAAGCCTGCTTCTCTGTTATGTTTGACATATATTTAAATGGTTAACTGTGACAATTAGATTCCACTATCAGTGTTGTAGTTGTTTTCATTCTTTCTACAAAAGCTTAACATATCTGATTTTGCCAGTTTTGTGATAGAGCAGACACTGTTTACCTCCTTCCTGGTTTTGATTTCATCTCCAGTGATAATGCTTAGTAATATAATATAAAGCCTCAGCTCAGCCCAGAAGAGAATCTGGCATGTGATAGGAACACATACATCGCATGATGGCGTGAGCAGAGGGAGGGTCATCAGAGATCGTGGACAGAGCCCACGTGGCAAATTCTAGGTCTGGCCTTTGCATTGTACTCAGCTGGTGGACATCCTCAAAGAACTGGCCCACCCATGTCAGTTTCAAGGGGGGCTAACAGGGAAAGAAATGGCTACAAGCATGCACACAGCAAATGTGCTTAAAGCAGCTCTTTGCCAAGCAAGTTCCTGTTACAGAGTGGCCCAGTGCCAGAGCTCTTCCAAGCACTCCACTGCTACTTAATGTATTTGGTATGTGGGAGAAACTCGTAACTCTGGAACTGCCCATTGTACAGCGTCCCTCACGTCTGAAGTTTGAGCATTCCAAAGCCAAAGCAGTTTAGCCACCCAACTCAGACCTCTACAGGGAGATACAATTACACCGTTGGGAGGTTTGAAATGGAGTGAGAAGAAACCAGAAAGTACTGAAGTTCTTTCTCTGGCCCCTTCTCCTCCCTTTCCCTACTCTCCCTCCCTCCTTTCCTCCCTCCCTCCCTGCCTCCCTCTCAACTCCTCCCCGCTCCCTCCTAGCCTCCTCCCTCCCTCTCTTTGATTTTGCTTTCTATTCTGTTTTATTTCTGAAGGAAGCTCTGTTCTAAATGTATTAAAAATGATTATAAAATATTCATGGAGATGCCAGGTCTGGGCTTGGCTAACCTTAGTTTTTCAGCTGATTCACCTTTCTGGGTTTTTGTAACAAAGGAAAACCAGATTTCTTTTGCATCCCCTAACTTCATAGCAAAGCCCCCATCTGGAATGAATTCGGCGTCTTTAGCAAATATGTGTTCTCTATTCAAAATCCATCTAAAAATAGTGCTCAAGCAAGCAAGAAAAAATATTTTGACATTCTCTTCATGTTTTGTGGGGTAAGCACAGTTTGAAACAAGCTTTCTGTTAATTTTCACAGGCGTAAGAGTCGAGTCGATGTACTTTTTTTTTTTTTTTTTTTGCACATGTACAACCTGCTTTGCTCGAGGATGCTTTCTAATCCAAAATATACCACTGCAATTGGGTTTGTGAGCATGGTGCCACACCTATCACAAGCCAGCTTTCACGTAAAATTCTGATACTGGTATCCAAGGAGAAATGATCAACCATGTTCTGTTGACATGTGCCAATTTCCTAGGTAGTTTTAAGTGAAGAAAAGCAAAGCCAGCCTGTGAGGTTGTGTTCACAGCCTACACTACTAAATGGCAGTGACTTTAGTACGAAACCAAAGGATTGCCTTCCAGGAAACTTGAACTCTTCTAAGAACAATAGCCACTGCCATCATTTATCAATCAACTACCGTGTGTTAGGCCTCATGAAAGGGACTTTACATCCATCTTCACCTTTCATCCTATAGTTATTAGTCACTCTATGATGAGAAAATTGAAGCTCAGAAAGTGTAGCAAGTTGCCAAACATAAATTGCTGATAAATATTAGCCAAGATATTCATCCCCAGGCCTGACACTGCCTACTATGCTTTTGTGTTCAGCTTCGGGGAAGGAAAAAGTGACAAAATCTTGATCTCTTTTGGTCAAATTCATATTTAAATAATTAGTAAAATTATTTACTAGTTTTCTAACACCATTTGATGTTTTAAAGCATAGAGTTTTGGAAAACCTGAAACTGTTTTTTTTAAAAAATACTACCATTACAAGTTCATTGTAACATGCCTAAAATTCTAAAATTAACCCTGGAACAATAAGATAAGTAATATCTTTGGTTATTCTTTACCCCCCAAAACTATCCCTTTGTTAATTTTGTGGAGATGATTAAGGAAAATATTTCTACTTAAATTTGATGGTCATTTATGGAGACATTTATAAATTAATGGAAACATTGCTATCACTAGATTAATGTCTAGCTATCCCAGCATATTGTCATAGGAATATCTGATAAAAAATGTTGAAAATTTTTTCTAGTGGATTCAAACTATTTCTCCTATTAGAAAAGTAGTCACTGTATGGCCCAATGATCCATCATCTTTAGGAATGTGCTAGGGAAAATTACATTCAGATTTCTACTGTGTGTTCTGATGTCATATGTAGCTGCACGGAACCGAGGACTGAGGTCATGCTAAAACCATCTTATAAACCTAAGACACGAATACAGAACAACCACACAATACGGCTTGTCTCTACTAGTGCATAGTGTTCCCAGGTGCACAGTTAGGGAACACATTTTGACAACACTTTCTAAATTCTATTTATGATGTGAAATGGTATCTGATAATTGTATTTTAGGAAAGAGCAAATGATTTAGAAAAACAAGCAACTCCATTGACTGTCTGATAACCTAGATTAGAATGGTACACCTGGAAGAAACTTAGGTTCTTCTATTCTGGCCTCTCCATTTTTGAGACAAGAAAACTGAGGCCAACAGTATTAAATGACAGGCCCAATACCTAAAGGCAGTTAAAGGTGGAGGGAACTGGGAACAAAATCCACGTGGCCTGGGCTGTGCTCTTTCCTCTGCATTGTGATGGGCACGCTCTAAGCTTTGTGAACAGGCTTCATATCCCTATTGTCTTTGATATGCATTCGTTTTTATGTTCCGGCTATAAAATATCAATGCCAGTATCTTAAATATTATACACAAGGCTTAGAATGTATTTAATACTTCATTTGTGAGTTGTACAAAAGCCAATAAACTGTTTTTTACTTTACAGATTGACATCAGTTGCAGCAAAGAAAGAAAGGCTTGCCTTCAGCCCAATGCTATCTATGCCCTTTGTTAACTATAGAATAGAGTCAATCTCTCCTATCAAGGTTTAGAGAAGTGATTCTCAAAGTGCAGCCCCTGAACCAATAGCTTCAGCATCACCTGGGAACTTGTTAGAACAAATTCTTAGACTTCTCAGAACTACTGCATCAGAAATGCTCTTAGTGGGGCCCAGCAATCTCTCTATGAAGAGCTTGCAAGGTAGTGTTGATGCATGTTAATGTTTAAAAACTACTGGTCTACCTACTTAGATTTCATTGGTCTAATATACAGGCTTCCTTGCATCCTTCCCTCCTTCCTTCCTTTTCTCTTTCTTGTTACGTAAATATTTCAAAAAGATTATTTTTGCATATTTAATTTCTCTTAAATAGATAGTTACTTAGCAAGCACGATGTCAGTCATTATTCTGCACTTCCGGTGCAGTTTAGAGCCAATTTTGTCAACCCTTTCTAGATGAGTGGACCAACATCATCTGTTTTGACATGGTTCTTGGCTGGTGGTTTCCTTGCTAATTTCAACTGATTGACTCTCCTGTTTGCCTCTGCCACTCTTGCGACTAATTGGCATTTTTGTTGGCAGGCCCCACTGAGAGGTCAGCCATCGTGAGCCAGAAGACTCCATGATCATCTCACCCTTGCTGCCCTCTCACCCTGCCCGCGATTGCTCCAGGGCAGGAGTGTGGAACAGGATGAGTTAGTTGGGAAAGCCTGCTGTCTCTAGAGCCCCTGCCATACTTCTGGAAATCAGGAGGAAACCTCATTCCTCAAGCTCTAGACCTAAATTCCCTTTTTAACAACACTAAATTCATTTCATTATCCTTGTCTGACCGAAGAAAGATCAAGACAAATGGCATTTGCAAATGAGAAAATCTTGGGGGCACGGGCTTGGGAGTGAGCCTAATAAGAGATCAGTTGTTCTTTCTGTCAGTGTTTCCTGTGCTGATGGGGCTGCCTGGAAGTGGCTGCGGGTCCTCCCCAGAAGCAGAATTTCTGATCTGAGTTTCTGATCTCTTGTTGTCCAAAACGGCTGGAGAGTGCTATGTTGCAGAGTCATTAATCATGATTATTAAGCAGTGGGAGAGGAGAGCTTCATGGCTGTTATTTAACTCCTAGCAGCACTGTGAAATAGATAGGCCACAAGTAAAACATTACTTAAAAACAAAAAACAAAAACAGGAACAGAATGATGGTGTCAGGAAGTCACATCTTTACATCTTTCTAGGGTTGGGGCGGGGGCAGTGGTAATTAATAGGCAGTTACCTTGCAAGTAAATTACAAGAGTTCTAACAAGAACCCCTATATAAAATATGAGCCTGACGAATCACAAATGCCCCAAATTCCTTTTACAGAGAGAAATGTTTTGAATAAATTAAAGGAAAGCCTGAAGTAGAAATGCCTTGAGAAGAGACAAACGATTGACTTAAAAGCAAACTACGGTACAGAGTTCTGTTTTCAGATTATGCTCTGGAGTAGGGTGAGGAGCACATTGGGTTGGTTGCAGGTAGGAGAATAAAAGCACCTGAGAAAATGACCACCGCCAAAGCTGGTTTGGCTCAGTGGATAGAGCGTCGGCCTGCGGACTGAAAGGTCCCAGGTTCGATTCCGGTCAAGGGCATGTACCTTGGTTTCGGGCACATCCCCAGTAGGGGGTGTGCAGGAGGCAGCTGATTGATGTTTCTCTCTCATCGATGTTTCTAACTCTCTATCCCTCTCCCTTCCTCTCTGTAAAAAATCAATAAAATATATTTTAAAAAGAAAAGAAAATGACCACCAAGGGAAGAATGGTGCAAAAAGATGAGATGGAGCCTAACACGCACATTATCTTTTTGCTGAGGATCATCTTTGCGGCTGACTTCTTATGCCACGATAGTGTTCTCCCAGTGATGGGCCAATCCTAGGTCAGAGAAACATCCACCACGTGTAGGGAGAAATTTTAACAGAGTTTGTCTGTCTTTCCTTAGGAATAGTTACATAATTTGCAGGACGAAGGACAAAATGATAATTGGTCAAAAATTATTGAGAATTTCTAGATGGCATTAGCAAGAATTAAACCAAAGCGAACGAACGCCCTTCTAAGTAAGGAACCTTGGGTGGTGGTGGGGAAGGGCAATGGGGAGATATGGACACATGTAATTCCTTAATCAATTAAAAAAATTGAAAAAAAATAAGTGAGGAGCCTTGTGCGCATGTCTAGTGCCCATGATGCCTGCCATCCTCTCACTAATACTTTCAAAATATACAGTATTTTGTCTCTTTTGCACCATTGTAGTGCTATGTTATGATGGAATGCAATTTTGTAAAGTCTTTTTTTTTAACATTGTGTATTAAAGGGTCCCTCTTGACATAATGGAGGATGTTGAGAATAGAGGAATACCTTCTGTAGTGCCCAAATACATTGAAAGTTGAATGTGTGTCAAAATCTTTCCCCTTTTCATTTTTAAAATGTTTTATTAGTATTTTTATTTTTATATTGAATTTATTGGGGTGACATTGGTTAATAAAATTATATAGCATTAATTCCAAGTTTGTTCAAATGAGATTTAGCAAAATGCCAATTCCTTGTTTCTGTTCAAAAGTATGTCCTTAGGAAAGGGAAAAGAATGCCCTCTGCCTGAATCAATCATATCATAAACAAAGCTCATTTTATTGCAGAAAACTAATTTACTTTTTAGGATATGCCAAATATCTTAGTATTCTTTCTTGTGGTTTTTTATTGTGTTTTTGGTTTAACAGAATAATTTATCATAGTGTTTTAGTGGCATCATAGAAATGGTACCAAATAAAGTGCATTTTGTGTTCTTGATTATCACTTTTATTATATCATTAAAAAAGAAATTAGAATAAAGTAAATTCTTTTAAGTAGATAAAAGGCTATCTTTATTTGATGTTTTTTAATTCTATTGTATATTTTATTAGTTTGCAGCCTGTGAGATATTGTCATAAGTGCCATGCTACTCTCGCAGTGAAGAGGAAGAACTAACCACTAGCAATGATCCTTTTGGCTTGTTAGAGGAAGATGATAGATAGATAGGTAGATAGGTAGATAGATAGATAGATAGATAGATAGATAGATAGATAGATGGATAATAGAGCTTTTATATATAGGTGTGTATAAAAATAAAGTAAATAAGCAGTGAAATATTTATAACATATGTAACTAAAGAATCAATATGTTCTCTCATCTGGTCTTAGCAACTCTGTGAAGTAGATAGTATCACTCTTTCCCCAAGAAAGAAAAGGATTCACGTGGATGGAACTGGAGAGCATTATGCTAAGCGAAATAAGCCAGTCCAAGAAAGATAAATATCACATGATGTCACTCATTTGTGAAATATAATGAACCACATAAACTGATGGACAAAAACAGATCCAGAGACAGAGAAGCATTGATCAGACCGTCAAACCTCAGAGGGAAGGTAGGGGAAGGTGGGGATAAGGGGGAGAGATCAACCAAAGGACTTGTATGCATGCATATAAGCCTAACCAATGGACACAGACAACAGGGGTTGAGGGCATGAGTGGGGAAGAGCGGGGCAATGGGGTGATAAGGACACATATGTAATACTTTAATCAATAAAGAAAAAAAAAAGAAAGAAAAGGATTCAGGGAAATTGTTGTTGCCCATTCTCACATCTTGGGGAGTTCTAACTCAGGTTTGAATTAACTCTAAAATCCATCTTCTTCCATACTACCCTGCAGTCTCAAACAGAATATTTTTAACTTTCCCAAGTCTTTTTATTCAGTTACCTCTTTTGATCTGTGTTTAGTAAATCATGTAATAAATACTCAGTTTGACCAACGAGATTACTGAAGCGTAAGAAGGTAAGGGGACGTGCCTTAAGCATCTTCAGTTCTTCAGCAGCCCACCAGGGAATAGAATGCTGCATCCATGAGCCCAGCTCTGTATTCTTGTCCCTGGACCATGCCTTTTCTACTTGGCTTCTCCTCCAGTTACCGCCCTTAACTCACTAACGGCAACAGCATACATTTCTAAGTACTTTATAGTCCTTTATAAGTCTCTACCTATTTAACATGTGTAGAACTGTTATCTCCCATCTCTCAGCATCTAAAATAATAGTTACCATCAAACAAGGAAGTACACTGTAGTCATTTTCATTCTGAGAATGTAGAACTCAGCTCTTCGTTTTAGGGACCGTGCCAAACACTGCTAATTGCATTTCATTTAATTGGATTAAAACGGAGGAGGCATTTTCTTCTCTTGTATTGTAACTTCACCCCTCTTGTTTAATTTCATAAAACATCATGTGCTTGGTAAGATTGCATCCCGGGGGATACAACTGGGGTATCTCGTGACTCAAGGGAAGTCTAAAACCAATAACGACTCGTGGTGTGATAGGCAGGTGTTTTTT
Source organism: Eptesicus fuscus (assembly GCF_027574615.1). NCBI lineage: Eukaryota > Metazoa > Chordata > Mammalia > Chiroptera > Vespertilionidae > Eptesicus > Eptesicus fuscus. The sequence continues at coordinate 15,217,060 of NC_072490.1, read as the reverse complement.
TGTAGTAATGATGTTTAATTGAGAAGAGACTGTGCCGAATTCTGAGTTATTTCCAAGAATGGAGGCTTCAAATGTGGACAGAAAGTAGATAATTGGCTACTTTAACAACTGAGTTAGTGGATCATTCAATGGGGATTTGAGACCTAGTTCATTCCACCACTCACAGGAATACCGAAATGTAAAATCAACTTCCAAGGCAATTTCCAATGGATAGGAATTGGTGAATCTTCTATTGGCTTTAGTCTATTTTTAGCTTATTGTTTTTCTGTATTTGTAATATGCAAAAAAAAATGATGTATTTATGTTTGACCCATTGCTGGCTATTAATCTGTATTGTTATCTCATCTCTATTTGCATAAGGTATTGGAATATAAGAATCATTGGGGGGAAAGCATCACTTAAATATATATTGAAGGATCACAGTACAGTGAATAGCTAACTTAAGATTTAGATCATAGCCCTAACTGGTTTGGCTCAGTGGATAGAGCGTCAGCCTGCAGACGGAAGTGTCCCAGGTTCTATTCCGGTCAAGAGCATGTACCTTGGTTGCTGGCACATCCCCAGTAGGGGGTGTGCAAGACGCAGCTGATCAATGTTTCTCTCTCATTGATGTTTCTAACTCTCTATCCCTCTCTCTTCCACTCTGTAAAAAAAAGCAATAATAAAAAAAAAAGATTTCGATCACAGAAACACAATGGACTAATTAGCTATATGCCTGGGATATTACCAAATGTGTGAGACATTTATTGTTATAAAAATAGGATACCGTGAATCTTATTTGCTACCCTTATTTGACCAATTGCGTAGTTAGGGAAGTGCCCATTAAACATCTACAAACTGTGAATTAACCAGGAAGTTTTCCACACATTGTAGAAACAGTTCATGTACTTGAGGAAGAGTTGGGGAAGACTCCCAGAAGCCCCTTCTTCCTGTAAAATTCTAATGTAATGATTCTAAGTTTGTAAGATAAAGAAAGCCTTGAGGAGCCAGTGAAAAAAAATTGTTGGGCTAATTTACTGGTGGAAAAATTGATTTACTGGCTTGTGTTAAAGTGGAGACTGAAATTCTAACCAGATGAATGTTATACATTATATGTTTAAGCTATTTTAAAAGTTGGGCTATTAGGAAAGAATTTTAGTGCAACTGGTTTCTTATATAGTTACTATTCAGTAGAATAATTTCTGAAGTGGTGAGAAGTTTGCATTTGTATATGTAACTAGATTCAGTAATATGTTTGCATCCATGTTTTCTTATCTAATAAAGTGATTAAAGGACTTAGGGAGAGCATGTATAAATCCAATACAGATTATAATTTACCTGAGCGAACCATCTTATGGAAATGAACATAAATGATGCTGTATGATGACTACTTTTTCTCTGAAAATGTAGCCAATTACCTGAAAAAACCTTGCATTTTCTACTTAACTCTAGTCACACCAACATTGATTAACGTTGCTAAGTCTAAATAAACCACTTTAATTGACAAAGAAAAACAATGCAATTTAAAATCCTAAGTGTTTTAGTCTGAATAAATAATTTTAGGAACTTTCGAAATGAACTTTACTACTTGAAAAATTATTTTTACATAGCTAATTAATATCACTCGTTTCTCTTACGTAGATGGCTAATATTTCTTTCTTATTTATGGGAAGATTTTCTTTTGTATATCATAACAAATCACCGAAAAATTCTACTAACTTTGAAGATAAAAAAATGATGTTTCCCCCACTGGAATATCACTTAGGTCTTGGTAGGAATGTTGGTGAATTGAACACATCAGGGAAAACGGATTTTAACTCATTGCTTCTTAAAAACACCACTATTTTTGCCCTGACTGATGTGGCTCAGTTGGTTGGGCTTCATCCTGCCCACCGAAGGATTGCCCTTAGGTTCCGGGTGAGGGCACGTGCCTGGGTTGTGGGCTCTATCTCTGGTAGGAGGTGTGCAGGGAGCAGTGGATCGATGTTTCTCTCTCACATTGATGTCTCTCTCTCTCTCCTCCTCTCTAAAAATCAATAAAAGTATCTTTACAAAAATCAACCCCTATTGTTAATGGTTCCTTCAAACACCCCCCACCCCCCCCACACACACACACACACACATGCACGCACGCACACAGAGTTGTAGCATAAATTTAACTTCTCGGCTGTCTTTGACCCTGAGGTCATAGCTGGTAAGTAGCAGAGCTTAGATGTGAATTGGGGCCATCCTCTCCATTCCCCACTTTGCTGTAAGAAGTAGTGGATTGTACACAGGTTCTTTTGTCTCCGTTGTTCTTGTTCTTTGCTACAAGCACACACACTGTCTCAGAACAGCACTGCAAGCACAAATACCAGTGGTCCTGCTTCATAGATAAGGGAATGGGGAGTGTGTGTGGTTAGGGCACTGGCCTAAGGTCATGCAGTAATGGGTGGTGAAGTTGAGATTTGAAATTAGATCTCTTTCTAAGTTTGCTGTTTCTTACACTGATCCCTCACAGAAGAAACCAAAATATTTCCTTCCTTTCCTTCCTCTCTCCTTCCCTCCCTCCTTCCCTCCCCTGTTCCCATCCCTTCCCTTCCTTCCTTCCTTCCTTTCTTCCTTCCTTCCTTCTTTCCTTCCACTCTCCCTCCCTTCCTCCCTTTCTCCTCCTCTTTTCCTCCCTCTATTAAAGCAAAGGAATTAAACCTCCTCATATTTGTAAAGGAATTCCTTGTCTTATAATTTTTCTCCAGCCATTACCTTTGAAGGTATGCTGTAGACCAGGCGCTGTGCTCAGCCCCATGGAGTGCTGTCATTTTGCACACTATCACCATACAATATGGTCTGTAGCGTTTTCTCACAGAGTAGCAATTGATTGGTTCCTGGAAAGTATAACAGACACTATCGCCTAAACGTTTATATTTCCCTGACCTAAACAAGGGCAAAATGAAATTGCCCTTGGTTCTTCTTCAGTTCACCAGTTCTGAATTTTCTTTTGGGAACTGCTGATAAAGAGCAAGCTCCCAATTATAGCTACGATTTTTTGTTTCATAAGGATTATATTGTGTCTATAAATGGTATTCCTTTTGTTGAGTCTAATGTCTTAAATGCAGTCCAAAATCAATCTGCTATTATGTGTAGCCACGTTACCCATTGGAAAGGTAACCTTTCTCTTTTCTGTATGCTACGGTATTTATTTGGCACTTAAACCACAGGGTAAGGAATTGAGGTGGTAACTGTTGCTTTACTGGAAGTAATTTAAGCCAACAATTTTCATGTATGTGTTGTCCTTTCTTTCTCCCCAAAAAAGATCATTTACATTTTCAACATTAAATCACAGAATAAATTAATAAGATAGATTATTTTGCAATTTCTCCATAAGGGAATTATCCAGTAAAGAGAATAATACAGATATCCCCAGAGGCTGTTGTCTCTAAATCCCAGCACCTGCAGATTTTTCTTCAGGAACAACCCCAACAAGAAGTCTTGACAATGGGCTGTACAATTGTTAATTATCAAATGTCTAATGTCAACGATCTTGCAAATACCCTTTAGCCAACTCTAATGGCAGCAGTATTTGTCTTGTTAAAGACCCTTAAGTTAAATTACTGCTGCACTATTTTCCTTTAAGGCCAACTTGTTAGTTATGGTGGAAATGAGCTATAGACTGTGGTCTTCTCATTCATCTGGACTTCCTTTATTATTTTCAATGCTCTCATGAACTAAGGGCCAGCAATTTGCATTCTTTGTTCAATGAATTCTACCTGACAGTCCTGTCTATAATTTTCCTTGTAAGAGGAACAGAAAGAGTGAGGGTGATAAATTGTCTCATGAAAACTCATGGTTTATCTACTTGTTCCAGAAATGCTACAGATTTAAATTTTCTTGACTGAGGAATGTTTAGTAACACAAAATCCTATATTGTAGAGTTTTTGAAGGAAGATGAATATTTTTTTCTCCCACTAAATCTCCATTCTTTTTGTAGTCAGCTCTTCTTTACCTAAAACCTTGATTTCTCCTATTAATTTTATGGGAATTCCTCTTGAAAGACACAACGCTTCTCTCTATAGGAAGCCCTTTCATAGGAGATAGCTCTTTCCATCTGTACATTTTTAATTAACTTGCATTTGGTTTTCTCATCCAAATGTAAAGCTCATCATGCCCTAATGCAACTTACTAAACTTCTCCCTGAAAATACATGTTACCAGGCTCATGTGTGGGTCTGGTGTTTTAAGGAACAGGCTGACAATCCACGGCCAGAGGAGACCAGTAAGGAAACTGGCTTGATTGAAGTCCCAACACAGATGTTGACAGCATAATTAAAATGATTAATTTGAAGTAAGAAAAGTATTTCAAACTAATTAGAAAAATGGTTTGGTCATGGACTGTACATGTGGCCAGGAGAAAACCACATTTTTGATACAGAGAAGGGAAAAATGAAGATATATGTTAAAATGTCATTCTTCTTTATCAAGGGAAAACTACAAAGATAAAAACTATAGGTTATTTTTATATGCAGTTTTTCTGTGAGTATTTGGGTCTCTTTTCAAAGCCCATTTTGCAGATTTGCTGATGGGGGAGCCATGTTTTAAAAAAAAACAATGGAGAGAATACTTGCCTATCTAGAGTTGGCCCATATTAATATAAGTTAATTCTCAATCAAAAGGACCATGCATTCACTAGCTTATTGCTCCTTAAGGGGAAAACAATACACAAAAACACCAGCAGAAGACACGGCGTATAGTAGGGGCTCAGTATTTGTGTGTGTGCTGACTTAGCCAAAACAATACTTTGAAGATGCCAAAATGATAAGACTATAAAGTTTTGCTTTGGTTTTGTTGGCCGTTTCTGTTGTCCTGTGAATTCCAAGGAAGGCAATTACATGTTATAGGTTAGACCACCTGAATTATCATGGACTGATCGATTTGTGGATTACCAATGAGCATTAGCAGGGTCATATATTCAGACTTGTTTGGGTACACAACTTAGTTAAAACAACTTCTTAGCTTTTAGAAAGGCTAATTTTTAATGTTGTGAAGCTGGAGTTCTTAGTGAACAAAGAAAATATTACATAAAAGAATCTCAATAGCTGTTGACTGTAACTTTCTAAGTAAAAGTATATGAGAACCAAGTTCTTGCTAGATTTCAGGTTTTCTTTCTCTTTGTGTTCTGTAAAGCCAACCAGTGGATTTTCAGTGAACGCCTTCGGCTACATGAAAAAGGAGTTTCACCAAGAATGTTGGGAATTCCTTTGGTGCCCAAAAGGAAATATGAGGACTCTGGAGGCTGATGAGAGAGAGGAAAGCGGGGAAGCTATAACATCATGCCAATTTGTGCAACTTATTTTTGTTTCAAAGAACTGAACTTGTTTGTGAGTTTTTATAAAGCCTAAGTAAACTTTCCAGCATTTTCAATTTTAATGCAAGTTAGTGTTTTGCAAATGACAAATATGTGTACTTAAGTACACTCATTCTGGGTCTGTAATTTTTAAAGATAATAAATAGGTTCAATTTTTTTTTTTTGCATACAGAATGCAGACTAAAATTAATAAGAAAAAGGGTGGTCTTTGGATCTGTTTAATTTAATTTTAATGAAACCAGACACACTTGTAATCCTGCTAAATTATAGCCTATTTTGTCTGTTCTTAATAACTAATTTATAATAGTATCTATGGGTGTGTGTGTGAGTGCGTGTGTGTGTGTGTGTGTGTGTGTGTGTGTGTGCGCGCAGGCTCGTGATGGGGAAAAAATGTCCTCTTGGGAAGAATGACATTTTGACAAATCACAGGAAATAGCAAATTATGTGGATTCCACACAGTCCCCAAGGCTAGCACAAAGTTTTTACCTCTGAAATTCATAAACCGAGGTCCAAAGGGACCTTGGATGGAATTACAATTCCAATGGTTTAAAGTGGGAGGAGTACAGGGTGGGGACAGAATTACATTTTCTGTTTATTTCTCTACACAAACCCCATTGTTACAGCTGCCCCGAAGAGTGAGAGAATGCAGAGTTTTATGCTAAAAATTTCTAGCAGTATGAAGCACAGGAGCATTGAAGACGATATTAGCCTTTAAAAAGTTTAGCGTGGTATTATAATTATAACCTATTCAAAACATTTTGGAAAAGAACGTAACTGTTGGGTAGGGTTGACTATATGTATGAAAAGGTAGTAACGTAAACAATAGCAAGCGACTGCTCCAGATTTGTGCATACTTGTAATACACTGACTTCCAGGGTCTCTTATTAATCAAGTTAGAAGCCTTATTTTTCACCTCCGTATTCTTGTTTTTCTCTCATTTCAAGTTTCTTGGTTGCATTGTCAATTAAGCTAATTAAGGCTGAAAATAATTTCCCATAGGGAGTATTGAACTAAAACATTCCAGGCAGAATCATTTCCAAGACTGAATCTAGTCAGGAAATATTAATAATATGCAAGTGGGGTTATGCATAAAAGGAATGGTATAAAATGCTGCATTGTTTGCAGTACATATAGTCAGACAAAACACTGCATTTACTGTCTCCAGAAAGTGAAAGTTAATTTATGCAGTTCATCAACAGGCTTTATTATAGCACTGCATATTTGTGGTAGACCTAAGGCCGTGGGAACTTTTCACTCTTGATTCCACTTCTTAAAAAAAAAAAAAAATCAAATCAAATCACTCTTTATTTTTTTAAAGGGGTACAATGCAGTAATGGAAGTATGGTTTATAGTCTCAGCTTTTCATTAGTAAGTTGAGTAGCAATTGGCAAAAAACAAGAACCTTAACCTCTCGGAACTCCACTTTTCTCCTAATTAAGTGGAGTCACAAGGATCTGGGATTGACTTTAAGTCGCAGACTGAGGCTCGATTCAGAAATTAGAATGTGCAGTTCGTATCCAATAATCAATCTCTAATAAAAATGTAGATTAATATTAAATTGCGTCCCTTCCTCCAGTTCAAGTCCGTAGCAGAACAGACTCTCCAGTGTAAGGAAGGGAGCGTGTTGCCTCTTTCCGTCTTTCCTCTCCCACATTTCACTTCCTCCTTTAGCCCCTGACACTCATTTCTGACCCTGCGAGTGTCCGAGTGTCCGAGTGAGAGGAGAAAAGGGGAGAGGTGAGAAAGGCAGGGAAGTTCTTACTCTTATCTGATTGCATTATCTAATACCTATAATATCTAATACCTATAGACATTACCTATAGAACAATGTAAAATTGGAGCACATTCTTGCTCTATCTTGATTAAATGTGAATGATCCTTGTTTCTCTACTAACAATGAAATGGCATTTGACTATGTGTGTATTTGTGTAAAGAAAGTGGGTATTTCTATTATTGAAGTTATTTTAGTATCAATATTTGACTTTAGCTCTGTGGCTTTTTTGCGTAGATTCATAGAAGCATTTATTTCTTAAATGGCCACCAGCTTCTTCTTTTTGCTTGACTGCAGCTGGGCCCTTTTGCTCTTCTTTTACTTATTATAATTAGGTTTGTGGGAAGAAAGACTTTGAAATCATGCTTCATTCTGCCATCGGAAACCAAAAGTCCTGGTGGGAATGTTTTAATTATTCATCACGGAATCTCTGTGTAGTAAATCAAATAGAGTTATATATTTTTTACTTGATGATTTTGCTAATGGGATTCTAGTATTCACAACTTAAGAAAACAAAAACAGCCAATAATGTTTTAAAACAAAATAATTAATTATTGCTTGGCAGTTTCTACCAAGAGCATGTGGATGTCTATGAGATAAAATTACAAACCAGAAAAAGAAGAGATTAACACTTGCATTTTAATATATATTCTGTTTCTTATTAGAAAAATCTCATTGATAAACATTTGCAGAATTATTTGAAGTGTGAACCAAAAGTCTTTTCGAAATAGATGAATTCTTCATCTGGACTCTACCGTGATTGAAATCACATTACCTGACAACAATTAGTATTAGATCCAGATGGTTCCCCAGCAATTCTAGTCACCAGAAATAGAGAAGTTTTAGTCTGTTTTTTACAGGGTGTGGCAAAGTAGGTTTACAGTTGGTCATGTGGAAAACAATATAACAATAAGTAATAATATGAGAATAAACTTTCACATACAACTGTAAACCTACTTTTGGCCTACCCTTCACTTGTTTGTTCTATTTTTGTTTCTGATTTTTACTCAATGGCAAGCTTTTTTATGAAATACTCCTTAAAATTGATCTTACTACTTATTGATTAATCTTTGATATTTTCTGCTTTTCTTACTGTTATTATCCAAACTATAAAATTAGGAAATACCTGCACATTTGAACATGTGTTTGCTCTCTTTCTTTAATTCTACATAGATATGTAATATATATATATATATATATATATATATATATATATATATATTTATTTATTTATTTATAGATACATTTATATTAATTTCCACAAGTATTTTATGCCCACAAATAGCCTACTATAATGAAATTTTGCTTATTTATGGTATGAAACATAAGTCTCAAGCAGACCAGATCTCTGTTTCCCATACTCCCATCATCTGTCTGTCTCTTTCTTTCTCTGGGTCTGCTTCTCTCTGTCTGTCTCTGTCTCTCTGTCTTCATATGTATATATGTATATCAGCTACATAGGAAGTCAAGTCTTCAGGGACATGAAGTTACCAGAAGAAGAGATGGATGATGCTACTGTAGACCAGTGTCCCATTCTGCAAACATGATGCATTGGTTACCAACATCAGGACACTTGGTCAAATGGATACTGACAAGAGGATTGATTACTCTTGCCCGCCGGATGTTGCTTATTGAGAGAATGCTAGTGTTGGCCAGTTACACTTTCCCTTGGTGGCCACATGTCTTCTTGTTAGTTATAGAACACTCTCTCTCAGGCTGTATTCTAAGAACTTTAAATCTGTTACCTTACTTAATCCTTATAAAGCCTATGAAATAGATACTACTTATCCATTCTTTTTCAAATGGAGAATCAAGGCACAAAGCATTTAAGTCACTTGTCAAAGAGTACACAGCTAGTAAATGCAAAAGAGGATTTGAACCACGCAGTCTGGTTTCAGAGCCCATCCTCTCATCCACAGCACTGTCTCATTCTTTACCTGTAATTATTTATTTAATGACATGGGCTCATGCCTGACTCTGAGTAGGAAGCCATGCTGATCTTGCCTCCTTTCTATTCCTGGTGTCATCATCACAATACCGGGCATGTAATAGGGGATGCATAACTTTCTCTTTTTTAGAGTGAATTAAAGTAAAATTTTGTCTCTATAACACCCTTTTTTTTAATGCCTCCCTAATAAGCAGCTTTCATAAAATCTTTGAAAAGATGAAGTTTGGTTAAGGAAAGGCAATTCAGAGAAACAAGCCCATATTTTTCTAACACATGCCTCATCTGGTCTACTGCTTAATTCACATTTGTCATCAATGCCCTTCAGTATTTTAATAACAAATGGCCATTCTTAATAACTTGGAGCTTCCTAACATTCTTTCTACTCACTCTTTTAGCCAAATAGGCACAGTTAAAAACAAACAAACAAACAAACAAACAATACATAGACACTCTGGTCATGTTCTGATGGCACTTGTATTTGTTTAATTAGGAAGCATGATTGCATATTTGTCACATCCATAAAAAAAAACATACTACTCATTACAGCAACTCCACAGTGTGTTCCTTTGTTTCCAGAACCACAGTGAAAGCTTTGGCTAAGTGGCAGTTTCTTTTTCTTTTCCAAAGAAGAAATCTGGTGGGCAATTACATTGAAAAATAATTTACATAAAACAAAAAGCACAAATCTTAAGCTTACAATGTGTTCAGTGACTTAAGTGTTCATTGACTTTTGATTAAAGTATATACCCATAACTACCACCCCAATCAGGATATAATTCTTACCTTCCAGAAACTTCCCACATTCCCCACCAGCCAGTTCTCCCCACTCCTACCTTCAGCAAGTCCTGATACAATTTCTATCATGATTACTTAATTTCTTCTGTTCTAGAACTTTATATGACCCTCATAATAAACAGAAGTTACTAAAAAGAACTATATCACAATCCCTTTTATTCTTGTCAGGTCCACTAGTCAGTTACATGGTAGGTACCTCATGTAGAGGAAAATGCCAATGAAATACTACCAGTGCAAGTGGAATTCACATGTAATGTTGAACCGCCATGTAAGGGTGTTTTCAGAGTTTTCTTGAGAAGCAGGTCTCACACCAACAGTTTCTCTCACCTCTGAGCATTGTCCCTTTCCTTTGAATGACTACTGTGTGCTGTTATTTCACAACCTTCTCCATCAAGTACTGACGGGAAAATACTTCACTCTATGTTTTGTTGTCCTAGTGACAACCAGCTGTCAGGTAATTAGGACACAGTAATCCCTCAATAGAATATTTTCTTAAGGCAATTTATTGGGCCAACAAACCCTCTAAAGAAATAATAGTATCTTTTACTTTCAGTGAGCTGGTTAACCTCTTTCTATTTGTCAAGACTAGTCAAAGTGTGATCTTAGTGGCTTTTATGCGAGTACATAAGTATTCACGATTGTCTTGAATATGCATAGGAAAAAAGCATGGCCTCTGTAATAGTTAAGTGACTCCATTTTTATCTCTTTAAAAGTTAGTAATTTGTACATATTTATAGGATCAGTCTAAGTTTACATAGTGAATAATATTTACTGGGAAAGATGTATGTGTGTTTTAGTTGACTCCATGTGTTCAGACAACGGATACCTCCAATGTGATAAGAAACTCCATTTTCTCCTTGTAAATAGAGAGTTAACGATAACATCTATTGCATCAAGCTTCTGGGAGGACCAAATGAGATAATACACTCAAGATATGTTGGATAATATTTGGTTTGGAAATTTATAAAAGGGCTGGTATTACATTAGGTGCAGCTTTTACAGGATCTTATACATGAATAATTGCATGTAAATATCTAATTTCAAGTGGGGGAAAACTAGTAGGTACTGCCACAATTTTAATCTATATGGTTACTCCCAAAATACTACAGCGTCTGTTCTATATTGGACCATCTACAGTGTACTGCACAAAGGGCTTAAGGTACTTTTAAGTGTAATGTTGACTATACTTGAGCTTTAATACAAACTTAAGAATTGACTCCCAGATAAGGGGTAATTCCATTGTATCACAGTTTTGTAGTCCTTGTGGGATGTCATTCATCATCAATAATTTTGAATATCCTACTCTGTAAAGAGGAATAAATAACTGGTTCCCTTGCTTTTACATTTTGAGGCCAAATAGAAACTCTTCCTCTCTCTCATTGGCTCTTAAAGTTGGACTGGCCTAGATATAAGTCTGTTCCAAACATTTGATCATGGATTCAGCACCCAATTCTGATTTATGTCCTAGCCCCTAAACCTTTTTAGTTGTTCTTGGTCTGACCTCATGCTCTAGACTAAATCTGGGGAGTGACTCATTATAATCTCTAAGGCAGCTTACCACTTAATTTAGAAGGAATGCTACACAATATGTTTTGTTTATAATATATTTGGACAGAAATAACCTTAGAGAGAATTAGGAATAGATTGTTCCTTATTTGGGTTTGCCTACTTTGTGGACCAGTATCTGCACCACAGATAATCACGAAGACATTAGCAAAACCTGATTACTATACCCTTGATCCTTGAACAATGTGGGAGTAGGGGCACTGACCTCTGTACAGTCCGAAATATATGGGTAACTTTTGACTCCCCCAAAACTTAAGTTATCCCTAGTATCTGCAGGGTATTGCTACCAGGACCCCCATAGACGCCAACATTCATGGATACACAAATCCCCTAACTAAAGTGGCAAAGAGCAATGCATATAGTCAGCTCCCTGCATTCACAGACACCCAACTGCAGATTGAAAACAGTACTGGTATTTATTGAAAAAAATCTGCTTAAAAGTGGACCCACACAGTTCAAACCTGTGTTATTCGGTGGTCAACTGTATACTGTAATATATGGAGATACTCTCTAACCAGGGTTTTATAACACATCAAAATGTAAGAAAAGAATGATTGAGGAGATGCTACTTACTACATAGAGATGCTATTTACACATTACTGCAAAGTTAAGTTCCAAACAGCAATGAGCCCAGCCCGGTAGCTCAGTGGTTGAGCTATGACCTATGCACCTGGATGTCATGATTCCATTCCCAGTCAGGGCACATGTCTAGGTTGAGGCCTCAGTCCCCAGTGTGGGGCATGCAGGAGGCAGCTGATCAATGATTCTCTCTCATCATTGATGTTTCTATCTCTCTCTCACTCTCTCCCTTTCTCTCTGAAATCAATAAAATATATTAAAAAATGATGAGAAGTCTTTTTTGCTATCAAATGTATAAAAATATAAAATATATATTGCCTGAGAGAGGAATGATGAGCAGAAATTGTTACTCTCATATACTATTAAGTCTAAATCAGAAAAGGTTTTTTTGATCATCATTTGGAAATATCTCAAAATTTTAAATCCATGTGTCTTAGCTCCAGTATTTCTGCTTTGAAGAATTATGTTCCTGTACAAAATGATATATGTAGAGGGATATCCAGTGTAGACTTACTGGAAACCACTAAATGCCCACAGTGAAATGGGATTGGTTCAGTGTGATACAGCTACAAATATGACATTGAAAAAAATCCCAGATATCTCATCTGGAAAAAGAAGAAGAAAGCCTACAAAACAATGGATATAGAATTATCACATTATTATATAAAAATAGATTTCTGTGTATATGTTGGTAAACATTTACAACTACATAGAAACATTAGCAGTAATCTAGAAAGGAAGTAGAATTCAGGGAAGGGCGATGAAGTGGAAAAGGTCAAACTGAAGGACTTTTTTGTCACAGACCTCAGTGATGTATTGTAACTAAGCAGTACATTCCAGTAACTTTTATCTAGGATTTTTCATTCTTCAAAAGCAGAGTACAAGGTATTTAATGAAAACAACCTAAATATTTTAACTGGAGCTTGCTGGCCAAAATTGGCTTCATTTTTGAGAAATATATGTGAAGGTAGCTAGCAGCAAAACAGCTGAGATAGAATCAGTCTTGCATCTTTTTCACATACTGTATATTTTCGCTCTATTAAAAGGATGCTTTGGAAAGAGCCACAAGAGTCCTTCAGGAATAGCCCACTCTCTGCAGCCTTATTAGATGCTCAGACGTGTGTGTCTCCTGGTGAGAGTCTCATGCTGTGAAAGTCATTGGAATAATAAATTAAACTTCTCTGTACACTGGCTTTCTAAGCTTCAGGTGCAGTTTCCTTTTATGCTTTTTCCATTTTCCTGTAGCTTTGAAGTATTGGGATTGCCGACCTATTCCTTCCTCCAAAGTTTTGCCAGCATAATGAGTTCATGGAGTCACTAATGCCTAAAATAATTTGTGGAGTTTGGATTGCAATAGCTCTACACAGTCCTCCTTATTCTCGATTTCTAAGTGCTCGGCAAAAAGATAAGACCTAATTAATGGAAAGAGACTTCAGAAGGGCTAAAATGGAAGATCACATAAAAATTTTATTTTATATTTTGTACTAGAGTTTAACCTCAGCTACCATTATACCAATATCAAGATCATCCCATAGTATCTATTTATATATATGGAAATTAGCACATTAAACTGCAATTTTCAAACAGATTTTGGAAAAGGCCTTGGTCACACTATATAGCAATTTCTATGGGTAGGAATATATTTATGAGGAAGGCTTTGGAAAGCAATAATATATAAATTTATCATTAAACTGTGCCCTTTAAAATTAAGAATATCAGAAAGATTTAGGAAAGGTATATATTGTAAATACTCATTTTAAATTTTTAGGAAATTGACATTCAGTGTAGAAATTTGGCATCATAGGGCATTTCCCCATCATTCAAATATAGTTAGAATGGGTTTTGCACCCTCTCTGTATCAAAGGAGAAAAATACACTTATACATGGTAATGAACATCTGCATCTTTAAAAATAATTCTAAAATTGGAGAAAAAAATGTACAACTAAATACAATAAGCATGAAATAAAGGCATTGCATTATTTTTGTTAAATCTCTTTATATACTTTTTCCTTCCAGCTCATATTCTTAGCAAAGATATCTTTTCTATGTTTTACCTATGTCTGCGTGCTATTCCTGTATTTCTTCTTGGGATGTCATATCTATTGCTTTGGGCTTCCTTTCAAAACTTTCTTTGCTACTTTTGCCTTTAAATACACAGACTGTCTACTATATTTTCTTTGCTCCGCTCCTGACTAGGAAAACAAAACAACAACAAAAGATACCCCCCAAAAGTTAGTTGCTAACTTTCCCATTTACAAATTCCCTCTTTAGATTTCTAAGCTTCTTGAACCCATCATTTCCACAGAGTTTTCTCCAGTTCTTGAGCATTGTATCCTTAATGTTTTAATCTATGGATAGTTCTTACCAGATTATAATTTAAGAAAAGAATATGAAATAAGAGTTGAACGAACTTTCAGCTTTAAGAATATTCCACCAGTAGTATGCATCTAAATTTGGGACACTTAAAAAAATCACTTTATAGAAATGTAACTGAATCAGTTTTATTTCATTTTTAAATGTTTTTTATTGATTTTTAGAGAGAAAGGAAGGCAGAGAGATAGATAGAAACATCCATCGGCCTCCTCCTGTATACCCCCAACTGGGGATCGAGCCTATAACCTGGGCATCGAGCTCACTACCTGTGCCCTGGCTGGGAATCAAACCAGTGACCTCCTGGTTCATAGGTCGATGCTTAACCATCCAGGCTAGTTATGATATCTTAAGAAAGCAATATACAATGTGTGTGTATGTAAGAGAGAGAGGTAGTGAGAGAGACAGAGACAGAGACAGAGACAAAAAGGGGGAGATGAGACAGAAAACATTTAAGTTGTGCAGAAAGGCAATGTGCCAAAATATTAGCACTGCTAGAATAAGATGACTTATTTATGTTATAAAATTCTCTAAATTCCATAATTTGTTATTAGCATGTGTTACCTTTCTAATCAAGAAAACACAATAACTAATTATTTAATTTACCAACCAACAAAGCATAAAATATTTAAAGAATATATAAGTTTAAAAAATTATGGTTGTGTTTGCTTTATAGGAATATAATTATTTTTTGTTTCTTTATGGTTTTCTATATATTCCATTCTTTTCCTACAAAAGATATACGTTACTTTAGAAGAAAGTATGAGGTTAATTTTTAAAGAAAAGATAAAGACAATATCCCCTCCCCCTTTTAATAAAATGTTTTGGTGAAACTAGAAAAATAAAAGACAGCAATTCACTTTGTCTGCAACTTGATTATTACTAATGAGGAAGGACAATAGTGCACTTTATTTTATTACATTTATTGTATCCCTCTGTTCTGAGCTAATACATGAAAGGAAATATTGAGAATCATGTTTAAACACCCACAAAACAACAATCAAGTTGTCAACTTTGATGGAAATAAGCGAATCTCTGCTGTAATTTTCTTTTAGAGATCACTTTGAACATGGAATTCAGTGAAACCATAACTAGTTCTTTAAGCCCTGTAATTGGTAATTAGACAATGTCTCTGTATATAAATTTGGAATACATCATTGGCCATCAATTTAGTTAACTTTTTATTAAAGTAGAGAAATTTCAGTTGGGGCTAGCTTGCCATTAGAAATTGGAATGAAACAT
Organism: Eptesicus fuscus; assembly: GCF_027574615.1. Taxonomy (NCBI): domain Eukaryota; kingdom Metazoa; phylum Chordata; class Mammalia; order Chiroptera; family Vespertilionidae; genus Eptesicus; species Eptesicus fuscus. The sequence continues at coordinate 15,201,469 of NC_072490.1, read as the reverse complement.
AAGATTTTTTTTTTTAGATGAAAAACCCAGCAAAGTCCATATACTGATTTGTAGAGTAATATTGATCCAGCTATCTGGACTAGCAAACAGTAGAGTGGGTTGATCTATGTTCATTGGAGTTATGATTGGAAAGCAAGTTTGACATTACTTTTTCCCAATGCCTAATATGTGGCCTGGCACTCAGGGTGCTCAATAAATATTTGTCAAATGAATTAATGAATTATAAAAGCTTCAATCTGAGCTATCTTTCACATCACTATTAAAAAATGGAAGTTCAGGAGAGGCTGTTGAAAAATCAAAACTTCATTTTAAGTTTAAACAGAGTAGAGAAAAGAAATACAAGGAATATTCTAAATTTCTTGAATCTGTGACATCCCCAATTTGCATTAGTTTTATTTTTTTAATCTCATAAATGTTTGCAGTTGTTTAGATGGAATTTCTTAAGCCATTGTCTCTAACCCTATCATCCCTTCTTAACACACACACACACACACACACACACACACACACACACACACACACAGGTTTAAGGTGGGGAGGGGAGAGAGAAATGAAGAAAATGATGTTGGGTTAATTCAGGCAGCTGTTGAAATAGTCTTTCTGCTTGTCTTGGTGATGGTTGGTATAGAACCCAGCAGAAGGGCTTATAGGACTGACAAGTGAAAAAGTGCCCAGAGTTCAAAACTAAGTGGTATGAGGGAGAGCCTAATATGGGGAATTTGTATTGAATGGGTTGTCCAACCTGGAAATAAATAAAGCTACACTTCTTTCTGTTTAGTAAAAAGGTCCCCAAATGGTGAGTCAGGATTGTAAAGGCAGTCATTCCCATCATACTTTTCAATTTGAACCCTGAGTTATAGAGATAAAGATAACTTTTATCAGTAAAAAAAGCTGCTCTGTCTGAAACTTCAATTTCTACCCTCCAAGGCTCCGGCTTAATTAATCTAATGATACAATGCAGGCACTAGCTTTGCTTTCAGATGTCATTTTCTTGAAGCCTAAAATTATGTCTCTCTAACAAATAGCCCGGAGAATTGCTTTGTGGTTTTCCTTTCATACATTCAGGGATGACGGACAGACAGGCCTTATGACATGTGGTTCTGGGAAGTCTTTTTAATGGACTTAGCTACAGAAGTAAAGAATTTCAGCAGCTACGTTGTCTGCTCTTTTCTCTATAACCTTCCTGGTGGACTTTTCTCGAGAGAAGGCAAGTAGATTATGACATCATTTGTGGATTTCAACTGAATTTTGTTGAGCCTAGGAACCTGGTTGGGGTATAGCCATAACTGACTCAGCAGCTCATGTCTTAAATTAAAATTTACATGAACATTCTTTCATTTCATGTTAGATAACCTGTTTTAGGATTCCTGTCTCCTGCTGGATAGATTGCTTTTGACAATCTCTTGGACTTTTAATTTCCATATTTTAGTGCTCTCTGGACTCAACTATGCATGCCTCTTGAATTTTAGTACTTGGCTTTTAAGGAATTTCCAGAACAGACTCTTTCTATTGGTTAATGATAATATAAACCTGGCTCTTCTACTCATGTGATTCCTAGATTCAGACCGTCTAATAAGTCACCAGAGGAGGGATAATTAAAAGCTTCTTTCAGTTCTATCACTAAATCACCAAAAATGCCTGAACCCTGCTTCAATATGTGCTGTAATTTATACTATTAGTGTGGATTGTTTTGGTTTTCTAAAAATAATAAATGACCCAGTGAATCGCATTTGGCCAGAGGCATACAAGAAACAATCCATAGTATATGGATTTGTTCAATGGCATTTAAAAGACCTTGATTAGAATTCAGTCCGGGCTGGAGTGATGAGAATGCTGTTTACTGATGGCTGTTTGAAGTCGTCCTCCGTGGCAGAGGCTGGAGGGATTCACAAATAGAAACAATTCTTCCTCCAGTGGCTGATCCAGCTGTCAGGAGGAGCTGACATTTGAAAAGAGAGGTAGAAGAATGTCTGAATGTCACGATTGCTGATACCATTTTTGTGTTTTTGTTTTTTATGCCACCTTTGTTTGCTCGGAGCTCCAGCAATGAGCTAGGTCAGCTTTCCCAACACGCTGCGCCCTTACAGTCCTTTGAGAAAAAACACTGGCGTTTTTTACTGTGGAGTGGAAAGTATTTCCTCTGACATAATGGTTCATTGACACCTGTCTTCCTGTCAACCAACCTAAGAATCCTCTCAACATACTTAGTGGTTTAAGATTGGGAGGGTTTACTGGGATGGCTCAGCAATGTTGGTGGGGAGGAAAGGCAGGTACAAGGTGATGAGTTTAAGTAGTTCATCTTTGAAATGGAAACAAAGACACTGGATTGGTTTTACTAATGGGTTGGGACAATCTCTAGTGCTGAGAAAGCAAAAGTGGGTACTGGATGGCCGGCCAAGTTTATTTGTTAGGATCAGATTTAAAAATCTATATGTAAGATGGTGTTGGAAACACATGCTTTACTGAGTGAGCAGACATGTGGTCACTGCTCTTAGGGAAGGGAGTGATAGCATGCACAAATAACCACATTCAAACCTGATAGCGTTATTAGGAGCTGTTCCTGTGAATGTGTGTGCAGATGTGTGTGAGTGCATATGAGCACCGGTGTGTGTGTGTCTGTTTGTGCGACTGTTATGTGAAAGGGAGGCAGGGGATGGCACAAATAATTTTTTAAAAAATACATTTTTATTGATTTCAGAAAGAAAGGGAGAAGGAGAGTTAGAAACATCAATGATGACAGAGAATCATTGATCGGCTGCCTCCTGCACGCCCCGCACTGGGGATCAAGCCCACAACCTGGGCATGTGCCCTTGACCAGAATCAAACCCGGGACCTTTCAGTCCAAAGGCCAACGTTCTATCCACTGAGCCAAGCCAGCCAGGGCGGCACAAATAATTTTGTCATGGTGGATTCAAGGAAGGCTTTACGATTAGTCTAGGTCTAAGTAAGAAAGTTCCAAAATGAAGATGGAGATGATACTCTGGAGGAGGGAGGAAGTCAGACCAGCAAACTTGACTAATCCTGAACTAGGCAGTTTTCCAATAAGTTCCAGGTACAAAAGGGTCTTTGTGAATTCTTCCCCCACAGCCTCATCTCATTAAAAGAGATCTTACTTCCTTCACTCATTAATCCTTTGAACATTTTAAAAATGTTTATTACACGTTTTTATTGATTTTAGAGAGAGAGGAAAGGAGAAAGAGAGAAAGAAACATTGATTGGTTGCCTCCCTCTGCAGGTTGCCACCCTTGACTGGGGACCAAACAAACCCGCAACCTGGGCACATGCCCTGACCGGGAATTGAACCAGCGACCTTTTGGTGCACAGGCGACGCTCAACCTACTGAACCACAATGACCGGGGCTTGAACATTTTTAAAGTAACGCACATGAATCAATATTATCTTAGATGTGAGAGATTTAAAAAATGGCAATTCTAGACCATAAGATAAAACAAAACAAAACAAAAAAACAAACAAAAAAAAAACAGCCAAAAAGCATACAGTAAGTAAGAGGATCATAGAAGCACACATAACCTTCCAACGATTGCCACTTGTAGGCAAATGTAAATGTAATAAAGACAATTGTGAAAGTTTGCCAACACATTGCTTTTATTTTTAAATAAAACATTAAATGTCTGAAAAAAAGATTTTTTAAAATTCTTGGTTGTATTTGTAATAAGATAAGCTAGCGAAAGTATCATATTTTTCCCTTTTGATAAATGATAATATCTAATGAATGATCAAATAGGAATATTTCAGAAATTTCAATTGGAAACTATTATAAGGAAAAACATTTAAATGGCTTTATCAGGAGCCAAAATTCCCAATGTCCATATGAACTGATAAGCAATCAAATTAGTCTACTTGCTTTTTTTTTTATAATTTCAATGTTTTACAAGTATTGGATTTCTAGTTTTTACTATCATTTTAACTATTGTTCATCTAATAATTAAATGTCTCTGGGAGACCAACCACATCTTTCTTCTGGGATGGGAAAAGTGAAACCATTGATTGAGATGTCTACTTTGCCTAGAATTGCCATTGCAGAACAAAACAAAACCAAAAATATTTGTTTCCACGTCTATCCCTCTATAAAATGGAAATGATAATATGAATCTACCTCATGGACTTACTGCGATGTTTCAATGAGAGGGAAAAAAATATGCACTTGAAGCCAGTATAATAATAATGCCTGGAATATGGTAGGTGCTCAAGTATGTTCGCTCTTTCTATTTCATGTTTACACATTAGCCAAAACAGATATAAATTTCAAAAATGAGTAGGAAAGATTCTAAGATATTGGCACACGTAACTTTCCATGAATTTATCATTCTGTGAAGCAGGATGCTGGATTAGTATACGGGGGTCTCTCATATTAGAGTTCCTATCTGGAAGCCACATCAAAGAGGTTGCTATGTCACGTTCCTCTTGTGTGTCAATCTTGAATTCCTTATTAATTTGCTCCCAGAACCTACTGATCATATGCAATCCAATGAATTCTCAACTTTTAATCTGGGTGGAAGCAGCTTCTGAAACTGGGGGGGGGGGGGGGGGAAGGAGATGGCTAATGCTGGGTGTTCGAGAATAATCCTCCCCCTGAAAGAAATTCTGGCTTCCCAATAATAACAGATGGGTGTTCTCCCTAACCTCCTGGCTGCACATATGTGATGAATAATTGTGATTTAGGGAAAGAAAGTGAATGGAAATGGAACAAATTGAAGCAATTAGCTAAAAGATGGAAAAGGGAAACGAGAGGCAGGCTTGGCCCCCAGACCTAGTGGGAAGGAAACCCTTGGTGTTGGTTAGAGAAATAGTAATGATCACTTTCCCTGTTTGCAGACTGTTATCAGTGGTTAAGGTCCTTATGATTTGCTCTAGAGACTGGGAAGGAATGCTAACATATGAAGCCAAGCAAAGAAGTGGCAAATAATTGAGCCTTGAGGGATCCTTTCGGAAAGAGGCTAGTCATTTAGGGGAATGCACTTCTGATATCCATCGTGCTGGTTTCTGAGTGCCTGTTTGCAGGAAATGAAATTCTAGGCTTTGCTGTTTGAAAGGCTAGGATAGGGGAGGGGAGTGTTCTCTGAAGGAATCAAAGCCTTCTTAGCATTCAAAATGACTGTGGAATGTTTGAAGCTGGAGGCACAATGATGTAAATCCAGTGGTCTATTAGTGTCCTGCCTAGCAAATGTGGAAGCCTTCAAAATTCTGCTTGTAGGTGGGTGGTCAGCATCACAGCATTAGACACAATATAGAGGAAAGAAAACCCCGAATGCTATGCACATTTGCTGGAAAGAGGGTTTATCCCTGGAGTGGGTGGGACACCCTGGGCTTGCAGCGAAGGAAGAATGTAAAAGCCACAGTAGAGCCATCTGACATCTCTCCATTTGAGTGAGATCCAGACACCGAAACTGTGAAGGTGAGTCATTCACCGCCTGGATAGACATCCCTTCAGTAAGCATGGATGCTTCGTATCGAGAGTACACCTGTTAAGTGGTAGAAGGTATCAATGGTGACTTAGACATAGCTTGTATGAGCTTGTGAGAGCCGATTTTTCAATTTTCCAGGAATTTCGCAAGCTGTTTTTAAACACAGTCATTATCAAAAATTGCATTGTAGAAACTTGTAATTAAATGATTATATGCAAAAGGCAATGCTCAGAATTCACCACTTCATGATGACTTTCATGCCTGTTGCTATTATCGGTCTTCTTGAAGTTATTTACACGCTTCATAGCCACCTGTATGGTGAAAAGACCATCATGGTGTGCTTCTGTAGCTCTCCTCCCAACTCTGCATTCTGTCCTGTGATGTTGGTAGCTGAGTTTGGCTTTCCATTTCCAAGTTCAAATGCCCTTACTCCCACGCACACGGAAAGCAGCAGTCGGTAGTAATTCCGAAGGTTTCACAGGAATGGTTAAAAAGACAATGAGCTGAATGCAATGTTACTTGCTAAAATCAGCTTCTTTATCAGCCCTTCCATTGGCTGTTTTTCTTAGGGCCCATATTTCTTAGCAGTTAATTAGCAATCCCTGCTATAGCAGCAAAACCTTTGCCAGCGCTGGGAGACCGCAGGCACCGCTGGTGATCGGAGGTGCTGAACACGGACCTGAACATGAATGTGAACAAAACCAAAGGTTCTGATTGCACTGCTCCGGGGTGAGGCCTGGACATTGGGAGCTCTTCAGGCTTCCCAATAATAGTCACATGGAGGCAAGGTTGAAAACTACTGGACTAGTCAAAAGGAGGGTTTCATTTTGCTTCCCAATATCCTTCAATATCCTTTAGCTCCTGTTAACCTGCTGCCTACATGCCTCACCTGTGTTCACTTTCTTAGTGACTCTTCCCTGAGCTCTATGTTGACCGAACATCATCAGGATCACATAATTCTAGAGATGCTGCTCACCAAACCAGAGGGGAGTGCTTTCCCGATAGTTCTGTTAAAAGCCTCAGGGATATATTAAAAATAAAAAATGCAGCCCTAACCGGTTTGGCTCAGTGGATAGAGCGACGGCCTGCGGACTGAAGGGTCCCAGGTTCAATTCCGGTCAAGGGCATGTACCTTGATTGCGGGCACATCCCCAGGAGGGAGTGTGCAGGAGGCAGCTGATCGATGTTTCTCTCTCATCGATGTTTCTAACTCTCTATCCCTCTCCCTTCCTCTCTGTGAAAAATCAATAAAATATTAAAATTAAAAAAGCCCCAGGGAGAAATTCCACTTGCCTGGCTTGGAGCATGTGTGTCCACCTCACAACCAATCATTGTGGTGGGGGCAGTTATCCGCCTGACAGGTTGTGGTGCTGTACCTGAGTGAACTCCTTAAGACAGGTGCTGAGCCAACTGTTCCACTGGCTAAGGTGTTTACTGGTGGAATCATCTGTGTGAAAGGCTTCGTTTTCATTTTATTTTATTTTTCAATGTAAACCGAATGTCCATTTTGAATGTTATTTTATATTAGTTTCGCGTGTACAACATCTTGGTTAGATAGTTATATAATTTACAAAATGATCCCCCAATAATTGTGGTACCCACCTGGCACCATACATGGTTATTACAGTATTATTGGCTGTGCTCCCTATGCTGTACTTTACATCCCCATGACTATTTTGTAACTGCCGATCTGTACTTCTTCTTCCCTTCACCTTTTCATCCAGCCTGAGACCCCTCCCATCTGGTAACCATAAAAGCTTTATTTTAATCACTAGCAAAAAGTGGTGGTCCTAAAATGGTATCAAACTATTTAAAGTCTAGTGTTTTAGGAATAAAAGTGACTCTTGTTGCATGTATTTTTGATCAGCATATAGAGATTTATCCCATTTCAAATATTATAACCTCAGCATATAGTAGTCCTGACTCTTATTTTTGGGCATTAGTTGCTAGGGAAAGCCAAAGTTATAGTGGATAAGCTACTGAGGTCTCATTCCTTATCTGCCTCGAACTAGTTTGCAGCCTTGGCCAAGTCCCATTAGCATTTCTCTGTCAGTTAACATGTCTTTGCCATAGAGATTAAAATGCCAGTCTGTTTACCTCACAAGGTATTATGAGGATTAAAGAAATAATGTTGATGAAATAATTTTGAAAAGTGTATCAATCTACAGCTACAAAGTTATTTATACTTTACTGGTTAACCAGGTGGTATTAGCTGTTACAAGTAAAGATAATACACATGCAAATGCAGATGTTCAGATGATTATTTTTAACATAACTTTTCTTCTGATACACATTCTTTTAGTTGCAGAAAATTTTATGGAAACTCTTAAAGTTCTTTTAATTTTATCGTTCTTAACCATTAAGTGTAACATCAAAATTAAAACAAAAGAAAAATGGGTAACATAAAAAATGTAACCATTCATGAATATATATAATTTATTTTTCAAATAAGCTTAATTGAGGTTTGGAATATGATCTCTCATCTGATTGTATAATTTATTTGAAACAGGTTTATTGGTTATACTGTTTTGCTTTCAGAGTTTCATCTATCTTGTTGGCCTAGAGTCTTGCTTTCAAGATCAATCTCAAATTTATAGCCTCCTTTGAATTCACTGAGATAGAATTCCTTTTACCCTTCTCTGTGTTTTTCTGTGGATTTTCTGAGTATCACACACACACACACACACACACACACACACACACGCCCTCACATACCATATTTTATAAGGGTCATTTGTTCATAATTTATTTTTTCAATTCTTAAAAGTAGTAACCCAATGTATCATTCCCATTCCCTTGCACCTAAGAGTATTAATATGTACCTATAACCTGGTAAATGCTGAAAGAATAAGTGAATCATAGAATGAATGTTTTGAAGGTGCAGAGCCGTTAGAGTAACAAGAAAAAAAGGGCAAGAGAAGATTCTTAAATTTTTCTTAGATTAATTGAGAAATATGCTTCATTTATGCAATAAGTATTTATTGAATATTTACTTCATTCCAGCTATCAAGTAAGAAAGGGGATTTAGTATGGTCAAGGAAGATCACTCAGAAGAGACGACCTTTCATATAAGAACTGAAGAGAGAGAAAGAATTAGTTTTACAGAGACCCAGAGGAGGGACTTCCTGACAGAGAGAAAGAGCAAAAGAGTATGAGGAACTGAAAGAAGAGCAAAGAGGCAGGAACATGATGAGTAAGAGGTCTCAAATGAGTGCTGGGTACCATCACTCAGGGCCTTTCAGCCAGGTTACAGAGTAAGAGTGGGAATCCACTGGGATTTTAGTAGTTGTGTGTGTGTGTAAAGAACAGATTTTTAGCAATATCTTGTACGTTTTAAAACATTTTAAGTCATCATAAGTATGTGTTTTTTTCTGGCAAGTGGCAAGAGATACCATTATAGCCTGCTCTACACCTATAACGAGGTGCATGGGTTGCAAAGCCAGCTGGATTATGGTTCAAAGTGGCATAATAAAAATAAAATCTAACACATATGGTTACTGTATGCTTGGTACTGTTCTAATTGTTATAGTTGCTTTTGCATATGTTACCTCATTTTAATGGTCACAACAGCCCTAGGAAATAAGATTTGTTTTTGTCACCATTTCACAGATGAAACTGAGACACAGAGAAATTAAGTAAATTGCCCCTGTCATTCACATTAGCAATGGAGCCCACCCAGACTGAGGCAGGACCGTGAGACTCCAAATCCCAGACTCTAAGCAGTGTGATGCCAGTCTGTGAACTTCTTTCTTGTCATTGGTCTGGCATGAGTACACAAATTGAAAGCCAGGTGCGATCAGTGGTCTTGTCTCATTGCACGAGGTCGGGACCAGTGTGAGTGTTGTGAAAGTGGTGTGGAATTGCATGTGACAAAGAGCGGAGTGTGAGTCATGATCTGTAGGACAATATACCAGCTCTTGATGGATTGGGAGAAAAATGGTCCTTCACCTGAGATAATTCAAAAGGCCTAGGTCAGAACCATAAGCTATGCTGCCATATTAATCAAGGTGTTAAATCTCCTTCCCTGTGTCTCTTGATATTCCACATGGTACATCATGTTCAACAATGGCCTCTGTAACTTGCCTATGGAAGCTTCTTTTCTTTCTTTCTTGCACCTTGGGCCTGGAAGTGTGAGAATAAGGAAGTACGTATAAGAGAAAAGTCCAGAAAGGGATAAGGTCATAGGACCTTCCACTCTCCACTGATCCAAGCCAAGTGGAAGTTTGGGTTTCATGGTATAACTGTCACCTACCTGTGCTCATCCTGCAACACCTCTGGGAATTGTGAGCCCATGGCAGAAGCAAGGTGGGGTAGTGTTAAATATTTATCACAGTTATCTCTGGTCCAGTGGTTCAGCAGATATGAGCATGATGTTAATTAGACCAATGGTATGTGCTACCTTTTTTCTCCATGAAGACAATAGCCAAGTCTTCTGGCTGCAACTCACTAGCCTGGAGAAATGGGATTGGTTGTGAGGTTTGGCTGGATTCCTGTAATGTTACCTCCATGGGGTGGAGAAGAGGGAGACACATTCCTTTCAAAAAGCATAAAAGGAACTGAATGCTGTTCTTAATATTATACAATAAATTAGTGCTAGCAACTATTGTCCGGAAATCTTTATCTCTTAATCCAATATGATAACCCTTAAATCATATTCCCCCTGCCCTCTTGCTCTGACTGAGAGGTTCATTTTGTTCCTTAGCTAATGACTTTCTCTGGGTCAGATATCAGGCACGTGGTACTTGAGTGGAAGTGATGTGTTCACTTTTGTCTTAGTTCTTGTTGTTATCGGTGTCACCTCATGTGTTTGGTATTCTGGGTTGGCTGTGGAACCACATTCCTATCTCTTTCATGAAGTAAACAAAGCAATTCCCACAGCCTAATGGAGGAACAGTTGCCTTTTTTCCTTCTCTCCTCGCTTCTTTCCTTCCTCCCCTCGTTCCTCCCTCCCTCCCTCCCTCCCTCCCTCCCTCCCTCCCTCCCTCCCTCCCTCCCTCCCTTCCTTCCTTCCTTCCTTCCTTCCTTCCTTCCTTCCTTCCTTCCTTCCTTCCCTCTCCCTCTCCCTCTCCCTCTCCCTCTCCCTCTCCCTCTCCCTCTCCCTCTCCCTCTCCTTCTCCCTCTCCCTCTCTCTACCTCATCCCCTTCCTTTCTCTCTCTTTTCCTTTCTTCCTTTCTTTTTCTTACCACCTTCCTCTCTTTATTCTTCCTTCCTTCCTTCCTTCCCTTCCTTCCTTCCTTCCTTCCTTCCTTCCTTCCTTCCTTCCTTCCTTCCTCTCTCTCTCTCAATCAGATAAGATATTATAAGTGAATATTGCCACTAGACATCATTCCCTTGCAGCTTTGAGCAAGACCAGGGCCCTGATAAAGACACTGTGAAGGCTTATAATACCAGGTCTAGATGCTCCCACAGACAAGTCCCACACAGAGGGGAAAATGCGGACTTTTTGGAAGACATTTAGTTCTTACGTTGCCCTAGTAAAACACAGTGAAACTCTTACTTCAAATAAACCAGCAACTTATTGAAATAGCAGACAGACCTTTGCCTTGAGTAGTTTGTTTCCTGGAGAGTAAGAGGCAATAGAGAAGCAATTTCTCTTGTACACAGCGACATGAGTGGTCTCATACATATCATAATGACTATGTAAAAGCATGGGTTTGCACTTTATTGATTTATTCTTTAATACTACTTCCTGCTTCTTCAAGGTGGCAAGCTGTCTGTGCTTTGTTGTCTAAATTGGTTCACTTAAGAAAATTGCCATCCGTGCATGAGGGAGGGGAAGGGGTCATGAAAACGAACCCTCTGAAGTGTTAGAAGTTTTTCTATTAACTCTTGGGAGCCCTGAAAATCAAACAACTTTTATTGGATGGCTACTGTGTTCACTGGGGTCCTGGACACAGCGCATTGTTTGGAATGGAGGTGGCAAGACCTAACGTACAGTGCAATCTACTGAAATACCCTTCCGAGTTTAATAGAGACCCTAGATATGTGGTGATTCTTTATTGCCATCGTTTAAACAAATTAACACAAAATATTCTTTACAATTTTAATATGCAGTTGAGGGCACTCTGAATAGTTTTGTTGTAGTTCTCTTATTTCTTTTACCAACCTGATTTAAGAAAACTAACAAAATCTGGGATGGATAAATGAAAAAGAACAACAAGTCTTCACAAGCAGCACACATTCATCCACATGCATCACTGTGACCTTGCTGATGAGAAAACAAAACACATGGAGGAGATCTGTCCTCTTAGTTAAGGTATAGGGCATGGCTGCCAGAGAGGGTGGCTTTGGGAAGCACACTCACCTGTACTCTGGCCCTCCAGGCGCCACAAGCAGACTCCAGGGCTACTGTGTTGTAACTGACATATTCTCTCAAAACAACATCGCCTTTTATTTTTAGGACACAAATTATAATGAGAAGCAGGTCTCTGCCAAAAGAACCGTTACTATTTGGATCCCATCAATTAGTAAAAGTTGTGTTTTGGTTTCTGCTTGGGGGGGTTTCAGTAAGAATTAAAGCTTAAATGGAAATATTCCTGAATAACTCGGGCTCCCCTCAGCAAGTGGGGTTCTATGTGGGAAGAGCTGCAGTGTGCGCCCTGTCCTGCTCCACTCTGCCTCGGAGGCTGGAGGCACCTGTTTCGGCGGTCAGTGTGTGCTGATGCTGCTAACCCCTTCAATATGGGCAAAGGCTGCACAGAGCTATTTCTGCAATGTTCATCTTTCTTCTAGGATTCCTATAAATTGATTTGCCAAGAAGGGTTCCTCTTAGCCTCCAAGCATGCTTTAAAAATCAATGCAGATGGCTAGTTAAATTTATTGTGAGTCAGACTCAAGCTGTGGTGTGTTTGTATACACTTAAGAATCAAGGGACATTGTTAGCATAAAATATCTACTTCCTTGCTGGACTGTGAGCTCCTTTTGGTCAGTTGTCTTCATTCGTTTTACAATTGAGCAACTAACCCAGGATCCGGCAGTGAATTGTAGTAGCCAAGGTTATCTATGATCAGGAATCAGACTACCCAAGTTCAAATCCTGGCTCTGCTACTTACTAACCATATGGTCCCGGGTCATAAGTTTTCAATGTTTCATTGTCTTCAGTTTAATAATTGCAGGGTAATATTATTTACATACACCCAGCAATTATTATAAAGATTAAATAAGGTAATGCATGTACTTATCCCATAGTGAACAGCTAGTAACAACATGTCAGCTATATAATGATTACCTTTATACCCACCCCACTTTGGAGCGAACTGTTGCCCCAAGGGGGTTGATATCCATGAAAGGATAAATGGAAAATAATTGAAATGCAAAGATGGAATTCTCACTTTGCTTGAAAAGTAAAAAAACATGCCCCAAAACAGATAAGCCAGAAAAACTCCAGACATATTAAATAACACCCGACAGGATTTGAAGGCGGGAAGGGAAGTGAAATAGAGGCCTGCAGCTATTACTTTCTAGTCTGAAACTTTTTATTGGACTCCTGTGTCATAAAACAGGGAGGGAAGTTTTGTTACCACGGACAATAATTTGATGCCTTGACCATGTTACGGTGCAAGTGTGATTCTGTGTCGGTGACTGGAGTCTAGGTGGGAAAGTAGGAAAGAAGACGTGGGCATTTGAGAGGTTTGGAGCTAGGAAACCAAGAAGCAGTTTATTCTCTCCCCAGGCCACTCTGCGTCCTTGCTCCCCAGGGCCTCTGACACGCCTTAGTGTTGTGAGCGAGGAGGAGAGAAATGCGTTGCAGTTGGTTCACATTACCTGGTTCTGGTTAAATGAAAAAAGTATCAGTGTAAGTTACTTGTCACCACAATTCCAGCTGGCCAAGTCAGGGCTCTTGAAGCAGAGATATATGATCTTATAACTCCTGAGGGAGGGAGGGAAGAGAGAGAGAGAGAGAGAGAGAGAGAGAGAGAGAGAGAGAGAGAGAGAGAGAGAGAGAAAGGAGAAAGGAGAAGAGACGAGAAGAGAAGAGAAGAGAAGAGAAGAGAAGAGACGAGAAGAGAAGAGAAGAGGAGAGAAATGTGTTGCAGAGCAAACCTCCCCATCTCTGACACTCAGCTCCCTGCCTGCCTCTTGCATGTGACAAGAAGGGAAAGAGGATGGAATGCCCAGCAGACCTCAGGGCTAATCCCATCACCACAAGTGCTCAAGGCTGTCTGGTTAACACTCAGACCCTAGTCCCTCAGAGCTTTGTCCATTCCTTTTTCTGGCTGCATATCCCAGGCCCTTCCCTGGGCCCTCTGGCGCTCACAGAATCCTACCCAGAATCCTTCTTAGCCTCAAACTTTTCTTGAACTCCTCCTTTCCCTTTCTCACGCCAACTCAAACTTGGATGTCCCAGAAGATGCTCTTTGCCTAAAGCCACCTCTGATTGGGGGAAGACAGTTCACTGGTGTCAAAAGGCCATTCTTGCTGTCATTTTTGGATCATTCTCACTCGTTTGCCTGTGGAAATCCCCATCTTTGAACCTCCTGGGTCTTCTAACCATATCACCTGCCAGCTCTCCACACGTCAGGCACGCCCTTCATTTCCAGTTCACTCATGGTATCCAATACGACATCGCCATCTTCTTGCCGCTTTTACTACCCTGGACTCTTACTTCCTTGATCTCTTCTCCTCCAGTGATTTTCATCACTATTCTACCTCAACCACCCATTTCACCATTTCACGGTCATAATTCTGGATCTTGCCCTTACCAGTTACTAAAAACCCTCTGTAAAAGAATTTCAGGTGTCATATTCTTGAGTCACTTCTTGTTTATTTTGTGTGTTTTTGTTGTTGTTTTAGTTTTAGGTATTCTAATTCCAACACTGTTTAAAAATCTCAATAGGAATGATGATCCTTTTTTCTTTGTAATTCATTCTCCTCATGTCTCCATATCCCTCCATCCATCCTTCCATCCTCTGCTTAGATTTCATGGAAAACCATTATTTCTCCCTTATATACACACTAGAGGCCCGGTGCATAAAATTCGTGCATGGGGTGTGTGTGTGTGGGGGGGGGTCCCTCAGCCTAGCCTGCACCCTCTCGCAATCCAGGACCCCTTGGAGGATGTCCAACTGCCAGTTTAGGCCTGTTCTCACAGGGATCTTTGCTGAGGACATTTCAACATATAAAATGACTTGGCTCTGAACATGTCAGGGATCTGCGGGATTGAGCCTAAACTGGCAGTTGGACATCCCTTTCACAATCCAGGACTGCTGGCTCCTAACCACTCGCCTGCCTGCCTGATTGCCCCTAACTGACTCTGCCTCAGCCCCCACCACTGCGGCTTCATCTGGAAGGATGTTTGGAATGATGTCTGGAAGGTCGTTCAACTGTCTGGTCTAATTAGCATATTACGCTTTTATTATTATAGACATACATTTTATTGTTGCATTCTTTCTCTTTTGAATTACTCTGATCCTGGGTATACAGAAACCTGAACCTGCTGTAGAAAAACATACTACATGATGACTGATTTCACTTTAAATTTATGACCACTAACCTCAAGTGAACCTTTGGTGCGATCACCCAACCATTAGATTTCCTGGTCTATTCATTTCCCACTCACTTAGGTGACTAGTTTGTTCATGTACCTCCTCTTTCTTTCTCAATGTTTACTCCAGCTGATAACTTTGCTTGCTATTTCACTGGAGACATAGAAGCAAACAAAGAGAACTTTAAAAACGCTCCCAGCCACAATATCTTCCAGGGGAGTTATTCCTATCAGCTTACCAACATGCTGTAACGTTTCTCATCTTAAGAGAAAAAGAAAAAAACAGAAAAAAAGCAAGCTCTCAACTCCATTTCCTTTTCAGTGACTGCCTAATCTCTCTGCCCCATTTTATAGCAAACTTCCTAAAAGATAAGTCTCTTCTCACTGTTTCCACTTGCTCTTCCTGTTCTTTCCATTGTGTTTCCATCCCACCACACCAGCAAAACACTTTTTGTTACTGTTGCCAAAGATCTTATGTTGCCCAATTCATTTCCATTTCTCATTTTACTTTTAATTCTTGGCAACATTTGATGCAATTGATCAGCTCTCCTTTCTTTAAAAAATATTTTTATTGATTTCAGAGAGGAAGGGAGAGAGAGAGATAGATACATCAATGATGAGAGAGAATCATTGATCAGCTTCCTCCTGCATGACCGGAGATCGAGCCTGCAATCCAAGCATGTGCCCTGACTGGGAATCGAGCCATGGCCTCCTGGTTCATAGGTTGACGCTCAATCACTGAGCGACACCAGCCAGGCAGCTCTTCTTTCTTAAAGCTAGGCTGGGGAGACACAGATTTCTCTGCTCCACCTTGCTCACTAGCTGCTTTTTTCTACCTCCCTGGTTTCCCCTTATTTCACTATTGGAGGACTCCAGGCTCAGTCCTCAGACCTCTGGATGCCTTGGTTTTCACTCATTGCCTGAGTGAGCTCATCCAAATTCACATTTTTAAATATCATCTATATCTCAATTTCTAAATTTACATTACAGAACTTAAACTCCAGTCTTTATAAGAACTGGAAACGGACATTCCCATGTTAGATATTAAACAGGAATTTCAAAGATAACATTTTTAAAGCAAACTTGCTTTACCTTCAGTCCTTACAATCACAATAAAGGGCATCTCAGTCCTTCTAGTTGACTTGGGAAAACCTTGATTTGCCCTTTTCCCCCTCACTTATCGGATAGAAAATATCAGCAGATACAAATGGTTCTACTTAACCATTGCTCACCATTCCCAGAACTATCACCGCAGCCCAAGCCAATGAATATAATTCCTTGTCTACATTATTACATGGCTTTTCAATGATCACCCTGTTTATATCCCTGCCTCCCTATGGTCTGTGCTCTACCATTCCGCGAGAGTAAACCTGTTAAAATACATATCACTGCATGCCACTTGTCTGCACCAACCCTTTCAAAGTTTCTCAACTCAGTAAAAGTATAAGCGGAAAATTTTATAAATATCTATGAGGACCTGCCACTTTTCTGCCTTACCTTCTTCTCTTCTAATTCATGCATCCAAGCCCTGACAGCGTAGTTCCTATTCCTTGTGCTATGAAGATCCCAATCCCACCCATTTGCCACTCCCAACTTCAGTTGTCTGTTGTCTGTTTATTCCTCAGGTCTTTAATTAAATGTCATCCAACCAGAGAGAACTTCTGCAACCAAACTACCAAACTATTATATAATGTAATGTAATGTAATATATATAAACATATATACACTGAGTGGCCAGATTATTATGATCTCTGAATGCATAATAATCTGGCCACTCAGTATATCTTTATATATATTAGAGGCCAGGTGCATGAATTCGTGCATGGGTGGGCTCCGGCCAGCCTGGTCAGGGGGAGGGGACATGGGTGGTTGGCCAGCCTGCCTGCTGGTCGAACTCCTGGTTAAGGGGACAATTTGCATATTAGCCTTTTATTATAAAGGATATAGCCTTTTATTATAAAGGTCAGATTATTTTGCATTCAGAGATCATAATAATCTGGTCACTCGGTGTATATATGTAATATATATAATATAATATATACAGTATATATATTATAAAATGTAACTTTATAATTTCCTTCTACTCCTGGCTTTCCATATACCTTATACCTTATTCTTCTAGGTAGACACATAGATTTTTTTAAATTATGTGATTCTTGGCAATAGAATGGAAGCTTTAGGAAGACACAAACTGGTGTGTTTTGTATCTTGTTAGATTTCTAGTACCTAGAAGAGTACAGGGCACAAAGCAGGTGCACAATAAATATTAGTTGAATAAATAATAAATATTTGAGCTTAGATTTGGCTGTTTGTCTTTTTTATCACAGCAACATTTAACCCCAGTTTGCTTTCCAGGGAGGCCAATTAAAGAAGCACTGTAATTGTGCACTGAGTCAACATCATGTTGTGTCCCCTGCCCCCTCCCCAATCTGCAGAGTGACAACATTTTTCTGCTGAAACATTTATTCCTACAGAAAAAGCGTGCAGACTGATGGCTCCCTCCCTTCGATGCAGACACATCATTAGGCAGCGTCCCGCAGTGCTGGTCTGAGCATTTGAGAGGAGTTGGGTAGAGGGAGAGAGCACTTAACTAAAAATTAAATCCTCGTTTGATTGTATTTTAAATTTAAAAGTGTCGTTTAATTGAATTCTTTCAGAGAATTAGCCTACCTTGGGAAAAATAGTGAAGTAATAACAGCAGAATCAGTGCGACTCTCCCTCTAGACAAGGAAAAAATAAAAATGTGCAAAAAGAGCCAACTCCCACTGATTGCCCAGGTCTATTTCCAAGCCATAAGTTCTCATCGCCCTTCTTGGCCATTCGCTTGGCTCTTTTTTTTTTTTTTTTTTTTTTTAATTTTCTGTGTGAAAGTAGCCTACCCTTGAGATTGCTCCAATAGTGATTTCAATCTCTGATAAGATAAGTTTACAAATTTAATGATGAAAAAATGGGGGGAAAGGCCACTCTTTAGCTGTAGAATTGCACTTCGGCTCTGTATTTGCTGTCTGGGCTCTGGTATGGAAGTACCCAAACAAGTGCCTTGTCACAGAGACTGAACTCTTGAGGGACATACACAGCCCTCCAAGCACCCTCAGCCACAATGTATTTTGTGGACCGGGCACCCTTAAATACATTCTGACTCCACGGTCAGATTGCTAGACACTGACATTTCAAGTACTCTCTCTATTCAGCATCTCTGGTTTAGTCAATGTATGAATTTTACATAAAGTTGAATGGTGATAGATTTGATTAGCAAAAGTGGCTTTCTTGGTTCTGTGATGACAGAGCAAAGATCCCAAGCTTTTCTGGGTGGTAACAACCTCCATTCTTGTCCACAAAAAGAAGGTCATGGTTTAGTTTGTTTTCTGCTGTTTAGTGGTTCTACCATGGGGAGGTTGAGTCTTTTATTTTTTTCTCACATATTTATTGTGAAAGTAAATATGTCCTCCTTTCCCTCCCATTGACCTCTCCAAGCCCACCTCCCACCCCAGGCCTTCACCACCCTATGGCCTGTGTCCATGAGTTATGCATAGACTAGTATGTATACAACTTCTCTGGTTCCTCTCTTCCCACCCACCCACCCTCTCCCACCTTCCCTTTGAGGTTCGACAGTCTGAGCAGGCTTTACGTGGAGTGGCAAATATGTTTAAAATACTTTGCTACCTCTAATTTTAATAAGTTACTCAGGAGAATATCACCTACCAGGCAAAGATTGAAAAGCTTCTCCTTGGGCCTGGCAGTGGCAGGGAGAGGCTGCTGGTTGCTGGAAGAAGGGGTGGAGGATTGCTATTAACAATGGCTGACGCACTCTGTGTATTTAGAGGGTATGTTTGGGATGACTTTGGTGGGTCTTGATGGGCAGTGGGAGGGCTGATGGAAAGTCAGAGATTTTTAAAGGAATTCTGCAAAAAGGCCCTTTGGAACCACCTCTGCTACAAACAAAGGATGTTATTTATGTGTGCACGGCTATATATCAAATTTCATTCTGAATGAGTAATAAAGATAAGGGGATTTAAAAAATTCTTTTGAAAATTGAAGATTGCAAAATCCCTCTGCCACCATCTCCCCTGCCTTGTTAGATAGCTTGGGGATTTCCAAATTCGGGATGAAATGTCACTGTTCCAAAATAAATAGATTTGGGAAATGCAGCTTTTACACAATATTTCCCCAAATATGTTTTATTGCCACATATTGAAAGAGATATTTTGTGATTTAAAGAATTCATAGTCAAATAAGCCCTACAGACACTGTCTATTAATGTATTTTTATTAAATCTGAGATGCTGTCGATTGCAATATGGACCATTCTTTATTGTTCTGCCAGAAAAAAATTGCTGCCAATTAAACTATGATTCAATTACAGAAGCATCTCCACATCAAAGTTTTGTAGGAAAAAAAGGCATGTTTTGGATTTATGAAGTACATTGTATACAATCTTTTTGAAGAGCCATAGAGTATATTAGTATGCCATTGTTTCTGAGAGCCCTGCAGTAAACATCTCTGTTGAAATTCCTTTAAACCAGAATTTCCTAAACCACCTGATTAGCCATCTGAGTTTCTAACACACCACACAGCATCATAATATTAGTTAAACTTTCTTTGGGGAAAACTGATAGAGTATCATCCATTATAAGCATGGCAAACATAGGTGGTATATTGAAAGATTTGAAGAATAGTGAGAAAAGGAAGAGATGTAATGGAGCACAATCTTGAAAAAAAAAATTAGATGCAACAATTCAGTCAGGGCTACTAGGAAGAATATAGAAGATTTCCAAAGAAAATATTCTGAACACGCTATTGAATTTGGGTAAAAAGCTGTGACTTTACTAGGAGGAGTTCAACTGGAGAAGGGGTAGAAATGTTGTCTGAGATTGTAATTGGTGAAAATTTGTGGGGATAGACACAAGTACAAAAGCTAGTATTGCCATTGATATAATTTTGGCTATGACCATAGCATTTTTATTGGGATACTGTTCAAATCTGATATCAGTTGGTGACCCAAATTATAATTGTGAAAGTTATACAGGAAGGGTGGGCGAGGGAGAGGTATATTCGATCTTCAGACAAAAGTTGTTCACTTCAATTTTGCAGTCACTTCTTCCTCAACTGCAAAGTGGGATGAACAAAATTGAGTAACTGAGGTCTTTAGGGTACAACTGTTAAGTGATTTAAGAATTTAATACTATGATATTCTTTTGTTCTGGCGTGGTAATGGAACGATCTCCATGCAGTTATCTCCTCAATTACAATTTGTTTTGTGGAAAACCTTTTTGGGAAATAGGAATAAATAGAAAAAGAGATATATTCTTGATACATACAAATATTTTTTTGAAAAACTACTTACAGAAATGTAATCACTTAATGCAACCCGCTAACAAGTACATGGGAAGAATAACTATGGAACTGACTTTTAGCATAATAAATGAGTTGCAACTATGATAGAGTTAAATTCGGGAAACAAATAGAGGGAAGATAAGGTGGGCTGTTAACATCATCAAATGGAAACATGTATTACCATATCTGAAATTACCTTATTTTTGGCGTACTTGTTTATTCTGTTTCACCCCTTTGGAAAGTATCACTCACGAGAGTAGATTTTGTCTTTTTCATTGTTGTATCCCAGCTCTTATGTGAGTGCCTGGATTATGGCCACTCAGATACTTACAAAATACTGGCAAAGTGAGTGAATGAATGAATGAAATGCCATTTAATTAATTAATCACCTTTACTACTCATAATTTGCTCATGTGTCCTCCTTAAAGCTTTTCAATCTTTGCCTGGTAGGTGATATTCTCCTGGGTAACTTATTAAAATTAGAGGTAACAAAGTATTTTAAACATCAGAGGACACCCCAGTGGGGGGAAGGTTACATGCATACGTTACTTGCTTTAATGTGATCAGTCATCACTACATGTCTCTGACGGCAAGGGTAAGAGGAGAGAATCTGCTATGACCTTTGCTCAGGTGGAGAGAGGTCACTCCAGGCATCACTTTACTGCAGCCGCCAGTTGCAACATTGCCCAATGGCCCAGCGTCTACAGAGGAACCAGAATGGAGCCTTCTTTTTTCCCCATTATAATTTTTCTTCCTAAGTGAAGGGTCATAACCTGCTGCTGACTCCTTCTCCCTGCTTCCGTTTTTTGTTTGTTGTTTGTTTGTTTGTTTTTTAAACATCCACTATTTCCACAGATTCTTTGAACAGTGAGTAAACTTTTCCTGGTTTATGTGTGACAACTACACCACAAAGGTGAGCTTCATCTTTGAAAGTCAGTACTCAGGTGGGGATGAAACGATGCCTCAGCATCCCAAGGATATGAGCAACCTTTTTTCTCTCTCCTGAGACTTTGAATTTTAAACTCCCAATATATATTGATGTGAGAGTGTGTACAAGGCGATGTATTAAGCGCTCTGCCTCTCTGCATTCTAATGCTGCCTCGGAAGAGGCGAACCTTCAAAACTATTTTATTTGAGAGTTTTCCTTCCTTTTCACAGAACCTGAAAGTTAATTTAAAATTTAGTATTTTTCAGTGGCAGTCCTCAAAATAATCTGGGTGTTCTGTTTGGTAATGTTGTTGTATTTTTATTTAAATCTTAGCACAACAGAACCTTTTCCATGGCTTTTAATATAAATGCTATGTAAAAAATATATAGACATCGTCTATCTCGTGTATAGTCATTCACTCAGTCTTATAAAGCCCCCTTCTGTGACACAGAAACTTTTTTATTCTGAGTATTAAAAGATGCATAGGATTATCCTCAAGGAACTCATTTATCTAGGATATGATACCAGTATCTTAATAAATATAGTACAATATGTAAGTAAGAGGAGTGTGCCTTCTAAAAATACTAGGAGTGAACAGAGGAAAAAGGTGAAGAATTGTAGAATTCATATATATATATATATATATATATATATATATATATACTTACTGAGTGGCCAGATTATTATGATCTCTGAACACAAAATAATCTGGCCACTCAGTGTGTGTGTGTGTGTGTGTGTGTGTGTGTGTGTGTACATATATATATATATATATATATATATATATATATATATATATATATATATATATATATGGAGGCCTGGTGCATGAATTTGTGCATGGGTGGGATCTGGCCAGCCTGGCCAGGGGGAGGGGACATGGGTGGTTGGCTGGCCTGCCTGCTGGTCAAACTCCTGGTCGAGGGGACAATTTGCACATTAGCCTTTTATTATATAGGATATACACTGAGTGGCCAGATTATTATGCATTCAGAGATCATAATAATCTGGCTACTCAGTGTATATATGATAAGGAGAGAATAAGGACTAGTGGATGATGAGCTATACAGATACCCAATTAATATGATCATATTTAGCAAAGCCAGGCTTACCATATAGAACAAAAACATAAATCCTACTGATCCTATTAAAATGTCAGTCAGATCATGTAACTTCTCTGTCCCAATCCTTTAATGATTCCCTGAAGTCCTCACTTTGGCTTCTAAAGGCCTCCACGATCCCCACATCCCTCACCTCCTTAACAGCATTTTTGTTATTTTTGTGGTTCCTCTACCCTGCTCCTGCCACAGTGACCTCCTAGCTGACCTTCAAACATGGCCTTACTTCAGTTCTTTTGCATTGCTCCCTCCTCTCCAAAATGCTCTTCTTCCCTTAGATAGCCACACATTCTTCAATATTTTATTCAAATGTTACCTTTTTTAATCAAGGCTAACCAGAGCGCTCTGTTTTAATTTACAAACTGCCCTTCCTGCCCCTTCCCTCAATTCCACCTCTTACTGTCCCAATATTATTCTGGTCAGTCATATGTTGGGTTAGGGATCAGTCTGTAAAGAAGAATGAATAATATTTTTAAATCCTCATTATTATTTTCTAATTCAAATGTCTAAAGTATCAAGGAGCCAGTTATCAGAAGACCCATCTTCTCCATTGCTGGTGATGTTCTACCATAACTTCTTCCTAGCCATTAATGGAACTATCCCATATCAGACTTCTGGAATTAGGCATTAACTTGCATACTGATAATAACTACATGGATGTGCATAAAAATGTGTGTGTGTGTGTGTGTGTGTGTGTGTGTGTGTGTGTGTGTGTGTTATATGTATTTATATAGAGGCATGCAGGGTTTTGGAAAACACTGAATCAGTAGACATGGAAATACTTAGGACCAAATCCCCATCTTTACATGGGGTAATACTTGGTCTACCTAATTTTTAGCATTCTCATTAGGTAAAAATAAGTTGTTTTGTGTCAAAATCTCCTAAAACTGGAAAGTGCTATGACATTTCCCATTATTATCATAGCAGCTATGAAAATTTACATGCACGTTCACATTCAACACCTTATCTTTTTACAAAACATTCTTTCAAATGTATGTTCATGTGCCATTTTTTTTATTTTCTGAAAAAAATATTATTGACATTATTTTAAAGATAAAATTTAGTTTCAGAGAACAGCAGAGACCTGTCCATGATCAAATTGTTATTAAGTAATGAAGTGTTCTCTATCTATGTTGCTATTTTTATGCACAAAACATTTTACCTTCCCAAGACATTAAGTCCTACCTGATTATAAGTTAGGCATTTAGGAAAGAAAATAAACTCTCTACTGATCCACCATTTTTATTCTACATAAATAGTGAGACAAGTAATGGGATTAAATATGAAGGGAAGCCAGAATTGGAAAACCATCATATTGAGATCAAAGTAAAGAATCATTAATAGGTGCTAAATCCAGGGAAAAATTTTTTTATGAGTAGCAAGATATTTGCAACCTCTTCAGAGATTGTTTATTAGTTATAAGCTCAAAAAGAAAACAGCTAACTGAAGAATGGAAAAACTTGCCAACACTTTGGGTAGTCAACATTACCAGTGAGGAGGAAGTGACATCATGTACCTATGGACGTGATACCCTGAGAGGACATAATATCGTTTATGTATGTCCCAGCCAGGAATAATGGATAACCTGAATTTAATCATAAAGAAACATCAAATAAATCCCAAACCAAGAGTGCTCTTAAATCAAAGCAACTACTCTTCAAAATTGTCATTGTAACAAAAGACAAAAAAATTACCAAAGAAATATTTCAGGTTTAAGGAGACTAAAATGTTATGACAATTAAATGCACTGGTTTTGGCTCATATACTGTAGAAGGAATATGCTATTAATTCTATGAGGTTAAATGGCAGAATTGGAGTACTAGTTCCAGATTACAGTATTGTATCAATGTTATTTTACCATATTATATAGGACTAGAGGCCCAGTGCATGACTGAATCATGCACGTGTAGGGTCCCCTACACGCTTTCGCTTTCGATCGCGGGGGAGCTGGGTGCCTGTCCGCTGGTGCACCAGGCCTTTCAGAAGCCTCTGGCTCGGTGGAGGCTTCCAAAAGGCCTGGTGCCGGATCAGACAGGCACGCAGCTCCCCTGCTTTTGATGGTCGGCGGCAGGACATGAGCTCGCTGCCCCAGAGGCCTCTTCTGTTCCACAGCACAGCCATGGCACAGACGCTGAGCTCGTGACGCTGCTGGCGAAGCAAGCTCAGCGTCCCGCTGGCCCAATCAGCTACCCCAGCCACCCCAAGTCCCACCCCCTGCGCCTCCCGCTGGCCCAATCGTGGGCGTAGCGGAGTGATGGTAATTTACATATTACCATTTTATTAGGTAGAATAATATTATGTTTCTTAAGAAGGTCACATGGAGGTTTTTAGGGGTAGTGGGTCATGATTTAGAAATTTACTCTTAGATGGTTTAGTAAAAATGTTTTGAGATAAAGGTATTGATGAATAGAGAGATCTAGATAGAGAGAATAGCGAATTTAAAGCAAATGGGTAATTCCATTTTTTTGAGGAAACTCCAAACTGTTTAACCACAATTTGACCTAGTGATCTCACTTCTAGGAATATATCCCAAGAATTCAGAAACACCCATCAGAAAAAAATATATGCACCCCTATGTTCATAGCAGCACAATTTACAATAGCTAAGATTTTGGAACAGCCTAAGTGCCCAACAGCAAATTAATGGATTTAAAAACTGTGATACATCTATACAATGGAATACTATGCAGCTATAAAAAAGAAAGAACTCTTACCATTTGCAACAGCGTGGATGGACCTAGAGAATATGCTAAGCAAAGTAAGCCAGTCAAAGAAAAGATAAGTATCACATGACCTCACTCATATGTGGAATCTAATGAACAACATAAACAAATGAACAAAAATACTAGTAGACCCAGAGACACAGAAACATCAAACAGACTGTCAAACCTCAGAGGGAAGGCAGGGGAGGGTGGAGGCTGGTAAGAGATCAAGCAATGAACTCATATGCATATATGCATAACCCATAGACACAGATAATCAGGTGGTGAAGGCTTAAGGTGGTGGAAGGGAAAGGGCAATGGGGGAAAAAGGGACATATGTAATAATTTCAACAGTAAAGATTTATTAAAAAAATAATGTCTACATATCAACAACAAAACAATGCAAAATAAAGCAAAGGGGGGAAAATGTGATAGGTAAATCTGAGGAAAGGAGTCTTCTTGCATATTCTTTGTTCTATTCTTGCAACTTTTCTGTATTTGAAGTTATTTTCAAATAAAACATTAAAAACTAATTAGGCACTAGGTTACAATTTAGTGTAGCAGCAGTGGAGACTTCTTGATTTACCTCAAAGAGTTTATTTTCTTTACTAAATACCTGAGTTACAATCAGGCAAGGACTTAGTCTCTTGGGAAGGTAAGATATTTTGTACACAAAAATAGCAATATGAAGGTGTTTGATATGTTAATATTTGTCTGCGTTCTCATTTTTTATTTATTATTAGTGAAATGCAGTTTTTCTTTGAAGCCTGCTGAGTGTTTAATAATGAAATTGTGCAAAGTACATTTTCAAATGTCTGTGCTCCATAGGTGTTAGGAACACAAATTCAATATACTCTTCAAATCACTTTATAAGGGAGTGAACCAACGGATGCTCTTTAAACGCATGTCTACATACAATAGTTGCCAGATTGACCTGACATGTTATGAATTTGTGTGTTGTGTGCAAAGTACCCATTCTCTGAGCTTTTGTTTATGTGGTCTTAGACATCTACTGAAGTACTCAAAGTATATAGCATGGTTTAGTAACATGCTTCCCAAGGCCCATAGAGGCATGTATTTGCTTTCAAAGACTGATTAATTTCTTCCTTAATATTCTGGGATTCTTTTTGTAAATTAGTTCTCAATTTGTTGTGGTGCTACCACAAAAATTGACCTTGGTCTTAAGAGGTCACTGTGTTGAATAGTTTTCTCCAACTTTTACCATTCATGCTCAGCATGCATAGTGCATTGCTTGCCCTTAGCTAGTTTGGAATGAGGCAGTTAGACTTGCTTTAGTCCTCAATCAAGGCAAAAGATCACCAAAGACAGTCATGCCCCAAAACTCTTTCCCTTCACTGTTTCACTCGTACCTCTTCTTCTCTCAGTTCTTCACACCCTCTAACTCTTCTCCCAGACCCTCTACCTCCAGTAACTTATAGCTCTTCTTGTTCAAGCTCTTTTCCATTTTGGCCTCAAGAGAGCTTCAAGCAGACAGCCCCAAAATCACAGGGTCTTGTTCTGGGATTAGTGACAGAATAAATAGAAGAAAACCTCTCCATCATGACCAAGTGCTCCAACTGTGGTGATGAAGGAAGGATGTGGGAGAGACTGCTCTCCTCATGGCCTTCGGGGAATTATACACATAGCTACTCTCTGTTAATGAGAGTGCAAAGCCTTTAGATCCCAAGGGACCTGAGTTCAAATCCCTTCTTCACCACTTATTAGCTGGGTGAACATCATAAGCCAACCTCTCTGAACTAAAGACTCCTCATCCACCAAATGAAGGAAATGTTGATACCAATTCAGAGGATTCTTATGGGGATAAAATGAGATTACACAGATAAAACAATCCTAACAATGGCTGGCTACTGTGTAACATGCTATTTATATTGTTAGTTTAGTAAGTATGTCACTTCTTTAGTTTTACAGTACTTTCTGGAGAGTCCACCACCCAACTCCAAAATAGTCTTTTTAGGACTTGTTTGGGTTAATGAGCAGGATGGATACAATTTATGTGAATAAGTTCATGGCTGAGTGAGCCAAATCTCTCTCCCTTCTTCTCTCTAGTACTGGAAAAGTCACCCAGTAAGATTTCAGTGGCCAGTATCTTATCAAGTGTATTTCCTAGAATCATCTGCCTATTGTTGGAATAAATAAATAAACTAGTCTTTTAACTGAAAATAACAAGGCCTTGTGCTGGCAAAAGCCAGAATTATTTTTGTGATTTGAAAACTCTTCTGAATTAGTGATAAAAAGATATGTCTTCCCTGTTGCCAGAATTCTAGCCAGAGCACATGGCCATTGCCCATCATGAAAGCATGCGACGAGGATTTCTGGAAATGCTGTCAAGATGGGTATGCAATAAAATAGTGCTTTTAGTTCTAAAAGGACCCCTCTCTTCCAAGAATGTCATGTACTGCAGGTGTCAAGTGTCCCGACAAATGTTTACCTCGCGTGAATCCCAACCAGTCTGTGTTTTATGGTGTGTCGACACTCTGGAGGACACTTATAAAGGAGAGAATGTGATTAGGTCTCTTGGAACTCAGCTTTGAAGAGGAGAGTTCGGGTGTTTTTCTTACAATTTTCTGCCGTACATCTGGGAAATGTTTGTAGAGAGTGTGAATCACTTTGTAGGTTTCCTCAGAAGGGTGTTTCCGTTTCCTGTGCTCCCAGGCTGCCAGTGCTAGGCTGGGTTTCTGGCTGAGTGCCAGCTTTGGAAAATCACTTCTTCCTACGATATCAAGCATCCTCTCTCTTTCTAGTCCTGCTTCATCCCCTTTTTCTTGTTCTGGAAAATTTTAACTTCCTTTCATAAATTACAGGGCTTAATTATTTGGAACAAATCAACAGACAAAGCCCAAATCTCAAACAGCTGTGGCCTATATTTGCATATATATATGTGTGTGTGTGTGTGTATATCTATATATATATATAGATATACACACACATATATATATGCATACACACACACACATACATATATATACATACATATATATGGTATATATAAAGTGTGTGGTATAAACATTAAACATATATGTGTACATACACATTATTGTGCACACACATATGTATATGTATGTATCTTTTCATCTCACAGGTGTCTCAGATCAGTAATAGTTTGGTAGTGAAGCACTTTACATTTGCAGGTGGTTTAAAAAACTCAGTTTTTTTCCACTTAATGGCTTATGTGCAATTTAACTGAGCATCCTGATTAAGAAAGAAATGCTAGAAGATGTCAATGGGGAAAAAGGGGCATATGTGATACTTTCAATAATAAAGATTTTTTTAAAAAGGAAGAGATGATCTTGACTACATGGAAAAGATGATCAGGAACCTTAAGAAACTGAAGTTTATTTGTCTTTTATAAAAGAAGGATAAGAGAATCCCCATAGGAATGAGGTGCTATTCAAAAATTTCAGATACCCATAGCATGTTGGCTTTAGCCTCATGATCTCAAAATAGCTGCAGAACCTCCAGAATCATGTCCTAATTAAATCAGTATTTTGCATCCTGTCCATGTTCAAGGCCTCACTAAGGCCAAGGGGAAATGAACCAAAGACAAAGATGTGTGCCAGCTGAGTCTCTTACTTTGATTAGACAAGTAAGATTTTTCTCAAATACTCACTCAGCTGAATTCCAATTATTCCTTATTGGTCAGATTACCCCAGAGCCACTCCCAGCTAGAAGGCTGCTAGGCAGGGAGAAGAGTAGAAGGAAGGATTGTGACAGAATCAGTTGCCTCCCACATGCACCCTGACCAGGGATGGAACCCTCAATCTGGGTATGTGTCCTGATCAGGGATCAAACTGGTGACATTTCAGTGCACGGGATGATGCTCAACCAACTGAGCCACACTGGCCAGGGCAGGCTTTCATAATTTGATGGAGATAACAGCTGAGAAAATTCCATTAGATTGGGTGGTTAGAGATCTCATAGGACCTATTAGGCTGTAATGCTCCTAAGATGCTTATAGTACAACTCAGGGAGGAGTTTGAGGTGAGAGGGGAAATTGAGGAAATAACAGAAACATATGTGGATGGCTAAGGAAGCTCAGTCGTTAAAGAAAGAATGTGGGAACAGGTTCTTGGGATGAAAGCAAGATATAATGAAGGATATTAAACACTGGCGAGATCTGAATGTGTTGAGAGGAGCCAATGGAGGGAAAGAGCGAGATTAAAAATACAAGGGAGAAAGAGGGCAGGCATAAGGGGAAGGAATAATTAGTTGTGGGGGGGATGGAAGAAGGAGTGCCTACATCCCTACACTGACCAAGGTTACGTGGGACTAGGGAAAACTTGAGGAAGACTTAGAAGAGAGTCTTTCCAGGTGGAAGGCTTGATGTCATCATGGCTGAAAAGAGATTTTTATAAAACTCGGGTGAACACACTAGAATACAAACAAGAAAGAATCATGGGAAATAGAAAATACTCAGGTGAGGATTCAGCCTTCTAATACTTATTTCACTAGGTTTGTGCCATCTCTTTGTTTTTCCAGTTTTATTGAAATGTAATTAACATACAGCATTTTGTAAATTTAGGGTGTACAATAAGATGATTTGATATATGTATATGTTGTGAAATGATTACCACAATAAGGTTAGTTAACATATCCATCACCTCACGTAACTACAGTTATTTTATGTGTACATTGTGAGAGCAGTTAAGTTCTACCCTCTTAGCAAGTTGCACCTGTGTAGTATAGAATTATTAACTATAGGCCATGATGAATATTAGATCCCAGGACTTACTCATTTTATAACTGGAAGTTTGTATCATTTGACTGGCACCTCCCCATTTCTCTCAGCCCCAGCCCAGAGGAACCACCATTCTACTCTGTTTCAGTGAGTTTGGATTTAAGCTTCCACATATAAGTGAGATTATATAGTATTTATCTTTCACTATTCTACTTATTTTACTTAGTGTAACTCCTTGAAGATCCATCCATGTTGCACAAATGGTAGCATTTCCTTCTTTATAGCTGAATTATTCTATCATCTATATATCGTATTTATGTACATTACATCAAGTATATGTACCTACATATTACATTTTCTTTATCCATCCATTCTTTGATGGGCACTTAGGTGTCCATTGAATAATACTGCAGTGAACATAGGAGTGCAGATATCTCTTTGATACAGTGATTTCATTTCTTCCAGATATGAACCCAGAAGTGGAATTGCTGAATCATATGGTAGTTCTATTTTTATTTTTTTGAGTGGCTGTACCAATTTACATTTCCACCAGTAATGCACAAGGGTCCTCTTTTCTCCACATGCTTGCCAACACATCTCTTGTCTTTTGATAGTAACCATCCTAACATTGTGATTTTGAGTTGTATTTGCCTGATGATTAGTAATGTTTAACACCTTTGTTGTGTACCTGAGGACCTTTGTAGGTCTCCCTTGGAAATATGTGTATTCAGGTCTTTAGCCCATTTTTTAATTGAAATACTTGGGGGGATTCCCCACTATTTAGTTTTTTATATATTTTGGATATTAACCCTTACCTGGTATGTGGTTTGCAAATATTTTCTTCCACTCCTTAGGTTGCCTCTATATTCCGTTGATAATGGGGGCAGGAAGTATATGGGAATTCTCTGTACTTTTCACTGTTTTGTATGAACCTAAAATGCTCTAAAAATACTAGTAAAATCTATTATAAATAGAATACTATAGCCTAGCCAGTTTGGCTTAGTGGATAGAGCATCAGCCAGCAGACTGAAGTGTCCTGGGTTTGATTCCGGCAAAGGGCACATCCCTAGGTTGCAGGCTCAATCCCCAGACCTGGTTGTGGCATGTGCAGGAGGCAACCAATTGGTGTGTCTCTTTCACAATGATGTCTGCCTCTCTCTCTCTCTCTCTCTCTCTCTCTCTCTCTCTCCTCTCTCTCTCCCTCTCCCTCCCTCTCTCCTTCTCCCTCTCTCTCCCTTTCCCTCTTTCCCTCTCCCTCCCTCTCTCTCTAAAAATCAATGGAAAAATATCCTCAGGTGAGGATTAATAAAAAAAAAAAATAGATAGATAGTAGGCTATATTAGACATAAATAGAGTTTCCAATATGTCTATCACTCATTATCAAAAACAAACCATATTAATGACACATTATTTTAAATGTTATGTTTTATCATTTAACATTGGTATAAAATATATTTTAGAAGGATTGCATCAAATCACTGATAAGATGAAGTGATAAATTGTTATATGTACCTCTATGAAAGAAACATGAACTCTAACTCAGGCTTCCTGCATTTACAGTCTTTGCATTTTCAGCCTACCATTTGTCAGATGGGTGCAGGGCTTCCGAACAATCTACCTTTTCATCATAAGAAGAGATTTGATGCCCTCATTGGTGCAGGGCTACAGGAAGGCATATTGCTTCTGTTTACTGTTGCTTACTTAAACCCAGGGCATGTTTTAAGAAGAAAAGATAAAGCCAACTAGGTTGGCTTTTCATTTAAACAGTGATAATCACTTTAGTGTCATAAAGGATCATAGATGTATAGAGAGACATCAGTGGGAATTTCTGAATGAAGACTAGGGATAGAAATCTGCCTTCCTTTCAAATATTGCTTATACTAGTAAGTAAAACTGAACTGAGTTTGAAATTTTTTAACTTTGTTAAATAGAGTAGCTCCCTTTCCAGAAAACCTTAAGTGCTGAAGTTTTATCCTTCACAGCATTTAGACCGCTGCTAAAAGTTTTCTCTATGTCATGGTCATGGTCATGGTATGAAGGTTAATTTTTTTAAAACTGGAAAAGGGTAAATTGCCTCAAATTAAAGAAAGACAGCTTTGAACAAGTTGCCTTAGAGTAAAGCATTTTAAAAGTCAAGAACGTTAGTGAAGCTGACTATACTGTAATTTAGGTAACAGCACGCACGCTGAGCTGGTGCGTGGTAGCTGTTCAGCCCTGTGGATGATTGCCACTCTCAGTGTGCTTTATTTTATGCTATAGTATTGCCTCTTTATATTGACGATGAAAAAAGCCCTTAGTTAGATACTGAAAACTAGGCTTTGAGTATGTGCTTGAAAAAGTAGTGAATCCTATGGTCCTCACAAGACACAGGGAATATAGGAAAAATTATCCTACTGAAGGAAGAGCTTACCTGGAATGTCCTTAACCAAGAATTCAAGGTTGCACTCAAAACTCCAGCAGAATCATGCATATAATAAGCCACATACACAAACAGCTCAATTACTCACTCTAAAAATCAGTGAAAATATTTCAAGGGACTGTGTTTTATATTCCCTGCAGAGAGTTGGTGTTCAATAACTGCTCCTTGAATGAACAGATTAAGCAGTGATGTAGGTTTTTACAATACCAAAAACCAAAGACGTGAGTAACATTGTACAGTCGAGGTGAGATGTGCTTTGACTAACTTTGTTGATTACTAATAGCCATGGCAGAGAGGGCCTGGAAGTGTTTTCCCGTTTGATTGCAGGATATTTTTAAACAGAAGGATAACTGGTCAAAAATCAGGAGAGTTTGGAAATGCCTCTTGTATACCCTGCACTGACTCCCAAATGTAGCATTTTTTTATGGACTTAGATCTGGGATTAGGTTTTATATTTTTCAAAGGGAAAGACAGCGCTCTGCAAAAGTTTGCAGTTTGTGGCACAGAACTTTACACCAGATAATATTCAAGCTGTGTCGATGAAGAATCCAGACGGAAGGCTGTGATGACGAACTAGAGTTTATTGGCACAAAGTAGCTCAGGAGTTCCAAAGAGGGGGAGACATGAGACACTGATCTCATACAATAGCCATCTGCTGTTTATACTTTATTTATAGAGCATTTCATTTGTACAAGGCCCTGGAGCAATGAAGAAACATATAAGAGGATCCTTAATGTTTTAAGATAAATAGAATAAAAGGAAGAGGATGTTGAGCTGTCGGTCACAAATGAATCAGAGATAACCTGTTCTCATGCCAAGTAAAAGATTATAAATTTAGTAATTAAAATAAACAAACTATCATATCTCCTACTTTCCTATAGTTCTTTAAGAATTGTGGCTGTATATGAACATATTTCCTTATCTGGGCAAGAATGTGCCCAGCCATGCCTACGCTGGGGTCAAAAGGAAATAAAGGCATATGACATAGATGGATGGATTCCTTTTCCCAAGAGCTACTAGTCTCATCTGTTTAAGATGCTTGTGGAGGCCAGGGCATGTGGAGCATCTGCTGTGACTTTAGATTGGGATGTGTCTGAAGGAAGGGATACTGCGCAGCATCCAAACCAGACCTGGCTCCAGGTAGCCAACTTGGAAACACTTAAGTAGCTAATGTTACTCTCTTCTCATCACCCTGGTTACCTGAGCTGAAAGCAAGCTAATGTAGGGTTTGTTATTCTGTACTTCCATCTTTAGGCCCCATCCTTTGTAGGGCTCACAGGGAAGGTCAAACTTGAAGGAACAATGGGATTTCTAGAGGAACAGTCCAGGACTGTTGAGAACTCCGTTTCCAGGGCAGAATGAGGCCATTGGAAATTCTCTGAAGGGACAATGTGAAGTGAAGGGAATAATGAGTTGCAATTTAAGTTGGGGAAATGCGATCATGTTTAGTCATAGCCTTTTCTGTCATTGTTCCAATGTGTTTAGAGACATGGGATTGAAACCTCTGTTAATAAAGAAACAAGTTTGCTATTGGGGATATAATAAATAAACATATTTTTTTTAATTATACCAATCTGACCCAAAGACAGTGCTGTACAGTTCCTAAACTGCTCAGTGATTTCTCCCTCCTCTTCTCTGAAACTTCTTGCTAATAGAAATTCGATTGAGTTTTAAGGTCCTTTTTATTGACTTAAATCTGTCTGTGATATCAACATTCTTCCCAACTGTACTATGCAGTATCCCCATAGATTGGATCAGAGTGAAGAACATGCAACTGTGGAGGAGAGACCAAATTCTGGGAGTTAAGAGGGCTGACTTCCAGTAGTGCTTCTCAGACTACCCAAGTGTGTGTGTGTGTGTGGGCAGGCAGGGGGCGG
The DNA here is from genome assembly GCF_027574615.1 of Eptesicus fuscus. Lineage (NCBI taxonomy): Eukaryota > Metazoa > Chordata > Mammalia > Chiroptera > Vespertilionidae > Eptesicus > Eptesicus fuscus. The sequence continues at coordinate 15,167,486 of NC_072490.1, read as the reverse complement.
GGTGCAATTGAGTTCTCCTTTATTTCCAATCCATTACAGACCGATACTTCCGCAAAGTACAAAACCAGATGCTTGGATGTTGTGACAATGTCAACTTGGCATAAAAATTTAAAGTAATTACTCTCAATTCGTGTAACCGATCTTGTTGCCGACTGGTCACAAGTTGCAGGTTGACGCCAGCCCACACTTTGAGTTATGCTGACTTAGAGCACCTCCTTGTTTGCTTTTGGGACAGTGATTTTTACCTCTCAGAAATTCCTTTCCCCGTTTTTAAAATGAACTGGGAACACATTAGATGATTATTAAAATCCTATGAGGCTATCATGTTGAGAATATTTTCTTTTTAGTAGTTAGGAAACATTTAGATCATATCTACAGCCAGTGATCTAAATGGTCTCTGTTAGTCCGTACTTACATAAATGAGTGAAGAGCAAGTTTTAGCTGAGGGTTTACAGGCGATATTCTTGCAGATTTGTCAATTTCAGGGTAGTATTTTTTTTTTTTTTACCAGCTCCTTTAACAAGTACATCACTTCCTGGGTAGCTCTGGACTTTCTAGTGATACCCTTCCCCCTCATGCGCCTGTCTGTCCCCTTGAGTGTGCCAGGTAGTATAATGATGATAATGGCAGGTCAACCTTGAGTGACAAAACTTCAATTTGGTTTTCTAACAGATGTGAGAGTATTGAGTTACAAATAGGATAGTTCTGAATATGGCAAAGTACTGCAACCCAGACACATTAGCCTCCTCTTCTCTCCCAACACCTGTAGTGAAAAAATATATATACCCAAAAGACAGCAACAAAAAATATAACTTTAAAATTGTTAAATATTTTGGTCTTAGATATTCAGTTGTAGACTTTTAATGAATGATCATAAAAGTAGGCATGGAAGAAAACATTTATCTAGAGTCAAAAGTCATAATAACCATGGATAAATGATTTCATGTAGTCATTTTGTGCCTCAAGTTTATGTTTTTAGAATGTGTTTTAAATTCTAGGAGCAAAATGCAAGTTTCATGGAGTAAAAAAATATATTTTATTTTGAGACTATCTAAAGAAATTTAGATCTTAATGGGAAAATCAGGTGTTCTTCGCGAATAAGTTATTTGGAAACCTCTGTGCTGTTTCTGAGAATTCCAGATTGTCAAAACTTTCTCTGACAAAACAAATACTACACACTTCCAGACATTGCCTTTGTGTTTTGTTTTGTTTTTAAATCTTTATTGTTGAAAGTATTACATAGGTCCTCCTATTTTCCCCATTAACCTCTTACAGCTGCTCAGACATTGCCTTTGGATGCTAACTTCCAGACCCTGGGTATGGTCCTGGTCCTATGTTTTTTAAAAAAATCACAGAAAATGTATCTGCCAAACCATGCTTTTAAGAATTATTCATTCTTAAGTGATTCTGAAAAAATAAAATCTTTTTTTCCAAACAATGCTTCTGAATCCATAAATATTCTAATCCACTTTTTAAACTGGTTTTGTGGTGAATCAGGATACGTTATTTTCATAGTGAGCGTCGTTCATCTTTGATATGTGGTAGGTTCCATTTGCCACACATGTATCTTGGGTCAGGTGGGACAGGGCACGTGCGTACTAATTGGATGAATGAGTCACACACAGACTTGCTTAAATACATCTTGCTTAAGTCAGTCTGCAAATTGTATGGCTATTGTTCAACTGTCTGCTTCATTTGTCACCCATAGCAGTGGGAAAAACTCAGCCATTTCAGCTCTATTTGCAATCACTCAAGATGGACCTTGTGACTTAGTGATTGATTGGACAATAGAATTTGCAGTTCTGGCTCTCCCACTTGACACTATTGGAAAAGGTGAAGATATTGCACAACTTTTGAACTTATCCTCTTGAAAGAGGTGTAGTAGATTCGATAGATTGAAGGAGTACTTGAGTATTGAATATCCCCACCAAATTTTAAGTAAACACAGGCATGGATTTTTCCATGCTGCCACGCTGCATATCCTAGTTGTTGAGTTGAAAAAACAAAAGTAGTTTCTAAGACTGCCTTCCAGAGAGATGAAATAAACTCCCAGACTACGTTTAACAAACCTTCAAGTTACATTGTCAATCACGGTGATGTTTGCCTAGAGGCAAATTAAACTAGATAACTAGGTATCTTTGGTGCATTTCTGAAGGGGAGTTCTTCAGCATTGTGATCTGCTCTTGATGTGTTAAACAGTTGTGGCTCACAGTTATTCCAAATCCATTCTGCTGAGCCTGACCTTACGATAATGTAAAAAAAAAAAAACAATTAGTTTTAAACAGTAGGAGTGCCATCAGTGTGAAAGAAACAGATTACATGGTGGGGTGATAATTTTAGTGACTGTTAAGGAAATTATTAAAAATGAAATCTGTACTAAAAGCTGTGATTGTAATCGTTACAACTGACACAGAACAATGCATTCTTTTTAAACAAGGATGCTCCCTAAATGACAGCCCGAGCTCCTTTCTGTGTCCTAATGAGAGGTGGTCTGGCTCATTAAATCACATCAAAACTCGTCCTGAATAATAAAGCCAAACATTCCTTATACTTGATTTGTTAAATTCTACCCTGTTGCCCTGTCATTCAATATTTCAGCAAATATTTATAGTGAGTGCATAATGAGCCAAAACTGGGCTTATCATTAGAAACTATTATTTACTAGTGTTCCCGTTGCAGGAAAAATCCTGCAATAGGATTTCCTGCTGCACTCTACCCCGCCTCCATTCCTCCCTTGTCGCCAGCCCCGCCTTCTCGGCCAGCCCACCTGCTTTTCCCTTCGCCCCCGGCCTCACCTCCGCTCCGCCCTTGTCGCCCGCCCCGCCTTCTTGGCCAGCCCGCCTGCTTTTCCCTTCGCCCCCGGCCCTGACTTCACTCCTCCCTTCTCCTCCTCCCCCGCCCCCCTCTTGCTTGCTTCTTTGAAGCTTTACTCCCTTCTGCAGCTCTTGGCTTCTTTCGACGCTGTCTTGATATGCAAATTAGCTGCCATCTTTGTTGGGATAATTTGCATACTCATCCTGATTGGTTGGTGGGCGTGGCTTGGCTGATGGGCATGGCTTAGGTGTAGCGAAGGTGCGGTCAATTTGCATATTTGTCTATTATTAGAGTAGATAACCCTTAACCAGAGCCTTAACTATATATATATATATATATATATATATATATATATATATACACACACACTAAATATATACTTTTATGTATATATTTATATTTATTGTTTAAAGTATTACAGATATTGGCTTCTTCTAGCCTGTACCTGTCTCCTCTCTCCTCCCCTACCCCCACACCAAGCCTTCACCACACAAAGAATTTATATGCATATATGCATAACCCATGGACACACACACACTTTTGTATTTTAACACCTTCGTTTTATTAAACTAAATTTTTATTTTTTTGTTGACTGTTTACTTTTTGTTAGAAATAGCAAAATGTCATTCTGTTCCTTTGAAACTCTATTTCATTTCAGTAGTGGAGCTGTAGCTAAAATTGGCAGAATTTTAAATTTTAAAATCAAATTTGTGGTCTGTATTACAATTACTTACCTCCATCAGGGTTTCTATCACCACAAACAAAATGATCTTAAGGTTGTAAATTGGATCATCATTTAAAAAATCATATTTATGAAACTTAGACACATGCCGATCTTTCAGACAGTGTCTTAAAGTTGAAGCTCCTATATTGAAGCTGTCTGGTACATTTTGTAGAACCAATGTTGATTCAACTCTAGCTCAATAATAAATTTATAAATAAGTACAATGCAGATGATAACAATGACAATTACTTCACACTTGCTAGGTACCAGAAACTGTTTTTAGTGGTTTACATCTGCTTAATTCAATCAGACATCACAATAGCTGTGGAGGTTGGTACTATTGTTCACTTTTCAGACATGGAAACTGAGGCTCAGAGAAGTTAAATAACTTCTCAAAGTTCCTCATATGATTTTGAAAGAAACATATATACACACCTCGGCAGTTTCTAGGGTCCCCATTTTTTAAAAAAAATAATTACTGATTTTTTTACAGAGAGGAAGGGAGAGGGATAGAGAGTTAGAAACATAGATGAGAGAGAAACATCGATCAGCTGCCTCTTGCACATACTGGGGATGTGCCCGCAACCAGGGTACATGCCCTTGACCGGAATCAAACCTGGGACCCTTGAGTCCGCAGGCCAACACTCTATCCACTGAACCAAACCGGTTAGGGCTAGGGTCCCCATTTTTTACCATTGTTGTCTGAGGCTGAACTTTAGGGGCAGTTTTCCTCATCAACATATTCATCGTAATTTTATTACAACATATATAGTCAAAGAATCTTAATGTAGACAGGTACAATATACTAATAATTTTCTTGAAATACACAGAATTAGCAAATCTTAATATAGGCAGATGCAACCTACTTATGAATGTGGTTCAGTTATATAGAGTCAAGAATCTTCCTTGTCTAGGAAGATGCTTTCAGGGTCCAACCATTTAGCCAGGCACTTACAGCCTCCTCTCTTCACTCTGTGATACAGCTGACTTAGACTTGAGCATCCCACTTGCTTCCATCACTGACATGACTCCTTTCCATCTAACTCATAGCACAATCATCCTAATAGGCAGTAAAAACCAGTGTCCTCAAAACTAATCTGGACAAATCCACATCATTAAATTAGGTTGCTGGAATTTTTTTTGCAGCAGTATCCTAATTTGGGTACTACTAGGCTAATTCACATTATTACTGGAAATGAAATCGGTGAATAAACATTAATATATTTTAGAGGCATTGAAAAACTTAGAGGAAAATAGTCTTAAGAAGTGACTTTTTAAAAACTCAGTTTTTAGTTAGTGTGCATTGGAAGTACAGATTTCTTTTGAGTTAGATTGGATTTAGCAACAGTTTCTGACATAATGCTTTAACGCTTTTAATATACCTACCACGTTCATTAACGCAGTTAGTCAGAATTTGGTTCAAATAACAATGTAGTCTGGGATTTATTTCCCATATGGGTCAAAACATTGTGTTTATGGAAAGAATACAGAGTCTGGAGCCAGGCTGCCGAGACAATGAGACCAGCTCTGCCACATACCAGCTGGGCACTTCATCTCTCTCTGCTTCAATTTCCTCATCTGTGAAATGCTTGGAACAGTGTGTGATACATCAAAAGCACTATAAAAGAGATGGTTTAGGAAAAAAACCATCTCAGTCTTCAGAAGCAATCATCACCTTATTTTTGGTACTTAATTGGTGCAGAATCAATATTTGATAATGGTATTTAAATTACCCTGGAACTTTAGAAGACTATGTATAACTAGGTTGACTCTCTAATATGATAATACATTATAGTTCTCTTTCTCTCTCTTTTTACCCCCTAAATAGTGGAATCCTATATCAGTAGATCCTACCTCTTTTGAAGCATCCATGCCATTATATGGTGTGATCATTATATCAAACAATTGGTATTGCTGTCGTTTTCTTCAATATACAGAGTTAAGGAATCTACATCAAAGTGCTCAGTTATGATGAGGCTGAGCTAGAAGCCTTTTTCACCCAGAAAAAAATATGTTTTGTTATCTGGTAGATTTATAGTAGACCATAGCTGCCAACGAAAGTCTCTTTTCTTTAAGGCTGCAAGGCTCCATAATTAGTTTGTTGTTGCAGTCAAGTCACTAACAACTGTTTTCCTAATCCCAGAACAGAATGAAATAGACTATCAGAGCTGGACGGGACCTTGAGGTCATCTAGTTTAACTTGCTCATATTATAGATGAGAAAACAGCCTCTGGCAGGTTAAATGTCACACAGCAAGTTAGGCATTTGTCCATCAGAATCTCAGAGAGAAAAAAAAAATGGTTGCATTTTGAAAGTGCCTATTTCAGTTCTACGTAAGAAGTAGCAATAGATAACGTGGCAAAACCAATCGTGATTTGCTGTTTATTTCTTAAATTGTTGCCTTATAGAATACTGTCGTGATTCTCTGCATTGACTGAGTAGCTCTTCTGCCCACATGTTGCCACTGGAGTCACACAGCTTCATTGATCTGAGACTCTGCGGAAGCACCTCAGTCAGGGCACCTGGGTCCTCCTCTACATGGTCTCTTTCTCCATGTATTGTCTCATCCTCTTGGGTCTCTCATGTAGCCTCTCTTTCTTGCAGGATATTCTGTGACCGAAATGGCACATGTTTCAGCCCTAACTCTTAGCACAGTCTTCCTTACATAGAGTACAGATTATTTCCCCTAAAGCTTATCTGGATAAATCAACTTCAAGAAAGTATGCTGTTGAGATTATTTCCTTACAACATGGTGGCTGGGTTCTAAGAGGGGGCTTCGCAAAAGAATTAGCCCCAAAGTACCAAGTACTCATCAGACCGCTGCTTGCATCATACTTGTGGATATCTGTTGGTCAAAGCAAGTCCATAGTTAAGGTCAGAGCGAATATAGGAGGGAACTATCATAGAGCAGGAGTTTTGGAAGATGTGGTTCATTTGGAGCTACCAATGTACCTCCCTACCAAAGTGGCAGAGAATTTATGTGGTAACGGTCAACAGAGCATGACATATTTGACACATAATGTGACACTATTTATTTAAAAATTTTTTTGCATTGCTTCAGAATTGGAAGCCCAATTGCACAATCATGCATGGATTGTAGGGGACAGATGAACCTTCCCAGGATATGAGGAGCAGAGGAGATGTTTACCTTGCCTTTGGCGGGCACTGTTTCTTTATTTCAGATGGTGAGATTGTGATAGAGCCAGCCAGCTCTTCACATTTTAACATTTAAATCTTGAACCAAAAGAACAGAAAAGAGCCAATATTTTCAATGTATATGTAATAAAAAGTGAAGGCATATGAATGCTATTTTGGGTATAATTCACCAATGGAAAGAGCAAGACTTCAGTAGTAGATTTTCGTATTGGATGAAATTATTGTGGTTTGAACTTCCGCTGAACTGCTACAGACTGTAACTCAGAAGAGGAAAAAAAAAGTGCCAACCTCCTAACAAATCCCACTTATCAGCATAGACAGAGAAATACAAGCATGAATCAGTCATAAAGCTCTGTCCTCTAGGAGGCTTCTCTTGGCCTCTGTGAAGTCCTTGATACATACCTGTGTCACTGACAGCTAGTATGCAAATTGCCTGAAAGCTCCATTAGGCTGGTCTGGGCAAGGGAAGCCCATCTGTCAGGTCTGTGACACTTTCCCTTTTGGATCCTCACCTGGGAATATGTCCTTGAGACACCCAGATGGATGAATTCACGCCGGTGTCTGGTACAACCAACCTTGGAGGACTTTGTCACTTCTGTGGCTTTTTTGTTGTTGTTTTGTTTTTTTACTGACTTTAATTTTGATCTCCTCTCGTCTCCCAAACAATTAAATTATAAGGCACAAATATTAATGGATGGGAAAAGCTTTTTAAAAAAATATATTTTATTGATTTTTTTACAGAGAGGAAGGGAGAGGAATAGAGAATTAGAAACATCAATGAGAGAGAAACATACATCAGCTGCCTCCTGCACACCCGCTACTGGGGATGTGCCCACAACTGAGGTACATGCCCTTGACCGGAATCGAACCTGGGACCCTTCAGTTCGCAGGCCGATGCTCTATCCACTGAGCCAAACCGATTAGGGCAAAGCTTTTTATTCTCAATAAAATGGACACATTCTTATTTAAGTCTAGAAGAGGGAACATGGTGAACCCTCTGTGGGGGAAATTCTGGTATTTTTGTATACTGTGTGTGTGGTCTGATCCTCACAGGAAACACACTATTTCAGATTAACTGGAACTTGTCAGCTGTTGCTGATAGCTGTCCAAAGGTTTTGAGAAAGAGTGTCATGGTGTTATTTTAGCAGGCTTGCCTATTAAGGGCATTTATTGGGAATTGTTTCATGATTCCTAGCCTCTTTCTTCTCCTTCTTTTTTTCTTTTAAAGACAACACAACAATGGCATGAAAGCATTTGTTAAAGGAAGTCCAACCTTCATTTCTTTGATGGTTTCATGATTAGATTCAAATCTCTTGTCCATCTCAGGTCAAAATCCCCAGGGGAGAGTTAGGAGCGACAACAACAGAACCAGAAGTGCAGCCATCCCTTTGATCATTGATATCTGCTCATCATAAACAGGCTCCTTTCACCCATCTGGTCTAGCAGCAAGATCTACTCAAGTTTCTTTCTGAACGTAGGAAAGATGGCATAGAAATAATGATGGCCTCACCACCCAGGGAGGAAAGAGTTCGCAGACGTGTACAATGGGTCAGAATCTAGAACCAGGGAGAGTATTTCTTCTTTTGAAAAATTCCCAAGCCAATGGCAAACAATGTATGCAGGTTTCTGAAAGGCTTATGATAGGATAGGCTTGATGCTTTTGATCATTTTGGCAGCTTAATCGTTCATAATTTTGTCAGATTAGATCCTGTTTTCATTTTTTTTCAGGAAATGGTCCAAAAGACATACTGTTGTTATTGACAGGACTTCCAAACTAGTTATTATTGGCTAATAATGTTTCGTTAAAAGTCTGAGCCGAGCATCTTGCCAGACAGGGAGTAAAACTTTTATGCCCAGCGGTGTTTGGATGAGCAAGATAATTATACCCTTGTCCACAGCAGATGCTCTGTTCTTCGCTTTGGCAGTTTCCCTGTTCAGTGTGCAAATTATTTTCTCTACTGAAGTTGGTGGCTATTTGCAACAAATATATTTCTTTTCCAGCAAAGAATGGATCTCTTCCATCACCACTTGTAAATAGCAACGGAATTGATTGGAGTTTGTATTGTTTCACACACAAATCTGTTGTGAAGCAAACAGAAATGCATGCAAGTCCCATGTCCATCAAAGGATGTGACACCAGCCCTGACTGGGTAGCTCAAGAGTTAGAGCCAATATGCCAAGGTTTTGGGTTCAATGTCTGGCCAGGGCTCATACAAGAAGCAACCAATGAATGCATAACTGAGTAGAACAACAAATCTCTCTCTCTCTCTCTCTCTCTCTCTCTCTCTCTCTCTCTCTCTTCTCTCTCTCTCTATCTCTCAAAATCAATAAAGAAGAATGTGATACTAAGAAAGAAATCATTTACCAAAGTAGTTGAAAAACTACATTGTAACACTTACTTGAATACCCTTATTAAAATCAAGATAAAAAAATTGTCTCAAGGCTGATAGGCAAATAAAATTTTAAGTCAAACACATAAGTTTATTTAATAATAGGAAAGACCTTTATTTGCAAGTATTTGTAAAAATCGTATGAGCTCTCTCTATGCAGTCTGTATTTCTGTATGAGGAAAATTTCACTTTATACATATATTTTGAGACCCAAAATATAGAGTTCACTTCCCTCACAGTTCAACTGACATGTATGACTGTCCTGTGTTTGAAAAAAAATGAGAGTACTCTCCTTGGTCACTGATCAACCAATTTATTTCCATAAGCCATATGCTTACTTCTTCGGGGGTAGCCCGGCTGCTGCAGTTGTGTCTGTTTGCAGCAAGCGAGTGGGCGTTTGGCTGAGAGCTGCAGGAGAAGAAAGGGCCAGATGTATTTTCCATAGCTCCCTTTTTCTGCTTTTACCACAAGTCCTCCTAAGTAGAAAGGCAAGCATAACCTCTCCTCCAGTCGCCATGTTTTCACAACCACAAAACGCAGCATACATTTATTTAATAAAACTAAGGATATAATTGGGGGTTAGGTTTCTGGATTACCCTTGGTTTGCCCAAGAATAATCATTGCTGACAAGATTTTTATGGTGAAATTCAACATCCAGCAAGTGATTAAGTACCAGCTGAGAGAGTTTTCCTAAGTCTGCATGGAAGTGCTGAAGACCAGAGGTGTGTCTCATCACACACCCTGTCCTCAACTCTTCGGCATGCCCGGGGTGGAAATAGCAACTGAAGGACAAAATATTGCACACAATATTTCTCACCTGCAGAGGCATGAGGAAAAGGTTCCCTGGAGCTTTGAGCAGGGCGAGATAAATCTGCCTGTGCTAAAGGTTTCTCAGAGGAGGTGAAATTTGAGTCAGGATAAATAGGTTCTGCTACTGGGGAACCAAGAGGGCATCCCATAGGGTGCAACAGCATGGATCAGGAGACGGCAGATGCCTCTTTTGCCAAATGCCTTTATCAGAACGTTCTCGAATACCGCTATTTGGTTAGATGGCACAAATAAGGAGAGGTGGCCCTGTATGCACACTGACATTTCTCTCCTCCGGTTGAAAACGAGTTGCAGCTAAAAAATCTGGAGAAATCCACTATAATCTTGATAAGAATACCAGACTATTGTGTGTATTCATATTCTAATAGAGATTTAATAACTCGCATATTTACAAATATATTTCTAGTTGTATGTAATGGTCACATGGGTATCACTTGAGATGGCATAAGAAATGGTAGTAGGAACGGCAGTATAATCGGATTCTGGGGACAAGCAAGGTTAAATGACATTAATGATAACTTTTATGCAGATGGTTCTTAGTAGGGCTTTCAGGTTATTTTCACTTTGGATGCTACATGTTAGCTTTTCATCTTTGTTTCCAGATGAAGAGAATAGAGTATTCAAAGGCCAGTCCCAGAACTCAATCAGTGGCCAGAACATTGCATCCTAAGTTATAAATAACTGAGGAGATCCTTGGGAAAAGCCAGGAACCTTCTTCCCAGTAGAATAATCAGTGCCTCATTGGGGACATGGTCCTTCACTCTTTCCTCCTTTCCCTTAACCTTTCTCCTCATAGGCTGCTGTTCTATCCTTTCTTCTCTAATCGCACACACCTACACACACCTATACTTCCATACCCTTTCCCCTTTGGGACTGTGCTTAAGGACCACCCACTTTTTATTTATGTACATCACTGAATCTGCTTCTCAGTGCACTTTTTATTCTCTAGGTATTACCATCAAGGTCTTTTTGAGGGGAAAAAAAATGAGTTAGAACCGAAACCAAAGGAACGTCATTATTCTTCAAATAATTTAATTACTCAGAAATGCTTTTTGGCGAAACATAGCTTCTAGCATCTTCCATCTCCCTGCTATTTATCCATACTCTGGATTACCTCATTCATTAGTTCTGACAAGGGACTGTGTTTGTATCATTGCCTGACGGACGTGTTACATGTTTCAGTCCTAAAATATTCGACTCTGAGCTCAGTGCTGCATACTTGGGAGATGATGTTAAATCAGCCTCGGAGACACAGCACTGTCATCAAGCCAAATAACTCAGTGGAAAAATGATAAGGGTATAAGGAGATCAATAAGGCAAGGGAACCGTGCTTTCAAAAGCAAGGCAAAATATGAGCAAGACTATCAGCCAAGCATTCGGGTGTAAATAAAGCAAGAATATGCCATGTTTGGAACACCCATACGCTACAGTGAACCATTATCCTGTGAGTTGTAAATTTCCCTTACATTTGCCTAACTCCTTTAATATAGGTCATTCTAACATACAGCCATAAGACTCCCTGGCACATTGATTAGTCTGGCATTGCTCTCCCTTCTCTCCTAACAGAAGAAAATGAGGAGATGGCTGATGAATGCTGAGGACAATTCTGAGGCCATTTAGTTGTGAGTGGTCACTGTGGAGCATTCTCTCTACTTAATGATGATTTGTATAACTCATATCTTTGTAAATATGAATTATGCAGATACATTTCTGCCCTGTGAGATGAAATTACTCAACAGGGCCCTCATAAGTGCCCAGTTGCATTGGATTTTTTGAGTGAAAAACAAAGCAAACTGGAAACTTGGAAATGGAATACATTGCAGATGCAAGACAGTAAAACTTTTTGAATATTTGGAAATAATAATTTATTTTCTATGGGCTAATGGTCAAGGAGACTTTGTAAAAATGGTTCAGAGCCCTTGAATGTCAGTCTAAGGAATGTGATCTGTAGACTATGAAAAGCATTTTAGGATTTTCTTTTTTCTAATATGGGATGAAGTATGAAAATTAATTTTTGTTTTAGGAAGATAAAGCTTAAGGCTATGTGCTGGACAGATTCGAGTATTTGGAGCTTGGGAACAGGAAATACAATTTAGAGATGGTTACATTAATCCATATATGAAGTACTTCCAGACAAGAATAGAAGCAGTGGAATGAATGGAAAAGACAGATGTGAGAGACACTGAGAAGGAAGCATAAGTAGGACTTGGGGCCTGAATGAAACATAGCCATGAAAATAAAAAACAGATGCATACAGATGTCAAATGACCAATGCACAGTTGATCTGTGAAAAATGACTGCTAAGTTCAAGTTCAGCATTCAAGGCATAATGTACTGTAAAATGTTCATGCCATGATCTGAGGTAAAACTTGGAGGTGCCCTTCAGCTCAGTGAGCCATCAAGAAAAGTGTCCAGAAAAGGTAATCGAGAAACGTGGGCTAAAAGCACATTATAGGCAGAAAGAACAGCAAGTGGAAAAGCATTGGTACAAATGATCACACAAAGCACTTACATCTAAAAATGGTGGGTTACCCATTGGTATGGGGAAGAAGTGGAGGGGTGGCTGGGAAGGTGGGTTGAGGGGTCAGTGGCAGTAGGTTTGCCTGGAAGCTGATGAAATTTAAGCTTTAGGGCTCTTCCTTTCTTCTACCTTTTCAATATTCTATATCTAATCTTATCTTCATTTTGAATTCTCCTTAGAATGGCCAGTGACCATCCAAATTGTATAAACTTTAGCTACACAAAAGCCACTTTTTTCCTTGCCTCGTCATGTCTTCACATGGTCATGTGGGTTTGGAAAATTTTCAAATGAAAGATATTTTCATCACAACTGGTTAAAACCCTTGTCCTTTTCCATTTTGGCTTTCCAATTTGCACTTTCCTGTTTTCTGAGATGGTGGTGGGTGTTTTGGAATTTAGCTAAGGGGAAGTAAGGTGAGAGATGCATTTGGTCTGGATGTAATGAGATGTAGGATTTTGTTAGCACTAGCTGTTCTGTGTAACAATTATTCCAAGAACACTCAAACTTCCCACTGTCCTGGGCATTGTGGCAAGAACATGGGACCACAAGGTCCTATTATGACTGGTGTCTAGCCACTGACACTCAACATAGAAAGTTTATGGGAAAGTATCCTATATAATAAAGAGGTAACATGCAAATTGACCCTCACGCCTTTGCATCACAAGATGGCTGCCCCCATGTCGTCACAAGATGGCTGTCACAGATGGCTGCCCCATGTAGTCACAATATGGCCACCCCTATGTCATCACAAGATGGTCAACACAAGATGGTTGCCCCCACAATGTCACAAGATGGCCACCCCCTCGTCACAAGATGACCAGCATGGGAGGGCAGTTGGGGGTGATCAGGCCAGCAGGGGAGGGCAGTTGGGGGTGATCAGGCCGGCAGGGGAGGGCAGTTGGGAGTGATCTGGCCAGAAGGGGAGGGCAATTAGGTGTCAAGCAGGCTAGCAGGGGAGCAGTTAGGGGGTGATCAGGCTGGCAGGCAGGCAAGTGGTTAGGAGCCAGCAGTGCCAGATTGTGAGAGGGATGTCCGACTGCTGGTTTAGGATCGGGCCTAAACCGGCAGTTGGACATTCCCCAATGGGTCCCAGATTGAAGAGGGTGCAGGCTGGGCTGAGGGACAAAATACCCTTCCCCCCCTCCCCGTGCACAAATTTTGTGCACCAGGCCTCTAGTATAGAATAAAAGGCTTTGCAAAATCTGAAGCCAAAAGGTAACTTTATGCCAAGTTCTTCCCATTTTTTTGATCCCCAAATTTACTGTCCTAACAATTTATAAGCTGTTACCGTGAATGAGTTGTGGAAGCTGAAAAAAAATCTATTGTAAACTCTCAAAAAATGCATTTCTATCAACCACTAGGAGACAAACAAAATGATCTTTTTATTCTATGTATGGAAAATATTATAAAATTCATGCTATCTGATGAGGCAATTAAAGAATATGCAGACCCTCCCCTGCCCTGCCCCTATACACATGCACACACAAAGAGGGAAAATTATTTTGAAGTGTGAGAAATTTATTATTGTTATTTTCAACATTTTTGATATTTATTTTATATGTCAGCTTTTTAAAGTAAATGATTTATTGTAGCCTCCTAGTTCATTCTAAATAATATTTATTTTTATAACTAATTTTACAAATTTTACTTAATTTTTCTTAAGGAGTCTCTAAAGTTGTATAAGTTTTAAGTACCTGTCCTTACATTTTTTTTTGGTGGTGGGGGGGACCTTAACTTGTATAATCAAGTACATAATCTTAACTCCTGACCCATCCATGAAGAACCTTTAAGGGTTAAGTATCTGCTGTGTCCTGAATGTTTGTGTCTCTCCAGAAGTTCACATGTTAAAATCCTATGAGATGGTATCAGGAGGTGGGGCCTCTGAGAGCTGCTGAGATCCTGAGAGTGGAGCCCTCATGAATAAAATTAGTGGTCTTATAAAAAGAGACCTCCCTTACCTCTTACATTATGTGAAGGTACAATGAGAAATCTCAGATCTAGGACAGGACCCTCACCTGACCATGCTGACACTCTGGTTTTGAAATTCCAACTTTCAAAACTGTGAGAAATAAAATTCTGTTATTTATGAACTACCCAGTCTATGGTATTTCATTGTAGCAGCCTGAATGGGCGAAGACAGCATTTGTATCTTTCAACTTCCATGGTGTTTAGCCTTTTTACCTTCATTCATCTAGCTCTACTGTGTAATATCCCAATTAGTGGAATATTATATTAGTATTCCCTAATACCCTATGCACAAATTCAGGTTAAAACACTTCCAGTGTCTGGCCCTAGTTGGTTTGGCTCAGTGGATAGAGCGTTGGCTTGTGGACTGAAAGGTCCCTGGTTCGATTCCAGTCAAGGGCACATACCTGTGTTGTGGGCTTGATCCCCAGTGTGGGGTGTGCAGGAGGCAGCCTATCAGTGACTCTCTCTCATCATTGATGTTTCTATTTCTCTTTCTCTCTCCCTTCCTCTCTGAAATCAATAAAAATATATTTATTTAAAGAAAAGTTCCAGTTTCTGGATAGCATAGTATTTAAGAAATATATTTAAGTAGGACTATGTAACTGATTCAAATCCGAAATGTATGTTCAGATGAAAATTGTAGTAGACTATCTATAAGGTCAGGAAGATCTTGATAGGGAACATTATTCTACTTAGAAAGTTTCAGGAATTTAAAACTGGTTTCATTCAGAAAAGTATTTGCAGAAGTACATAAAGAATTTTGAAGTATGGCCAATGGAAGAAACTGTCCACCCTTTATCAATACTCCATTGCCAGCAAAACAAATGTAAAATAATTACTTTATTCTATTTTATAAGGGAACAAATAAGATACATTCTAATACACAGGGAGTCCACCCATTGAAAGTTAAGTGTATATAATGGACAAATTTGAAAGTCAGATATCTTTTTCCTAATTTCCCCCATTTTCTCTGTGTCTTCAATAATGAAAAAAAAATCTGTGAGATTAGGTAAGAATAAGACCTGCATATATATATATATTTATTTTTTATTGATTTCAGAGAGAAAGGGAGAGGGAAAGGTAGAAACATCAGTGATGAGAGAGAATCACTGATTGGCTATCTCCTGCACAGCCCCCTACTGGGGATCAAGCCTGCAATCCAAGTATGTACTCTGGGAATCAAACCGTGACCTTCTGGTTCATAGGTCGATCACTGAGCAACACTGGCTGGGCAAGACCTGTAGGTATTGATTGGTCAGTAGAACTAGCATGTTAGCTACAACCATAATTTCCATTTTTATTCTGTTCATAAAGAAGTCTCTATTTGACCTGCCAGGTATGACAAGTAGCTCAAAGAAAATGGAACACTTTGGGTCATGCCATTTTCAGTTTTCTAATAAGGAAAAAGCATGTTCAAAACTCACATCTTTTTTTTTTTTTTTGTCATTGTCTGTGTTCTTGCACAGATTGTAGATTGTGTCCATAACGGAAACCAGTAGCCAAGAATAGACATGTCTATCTGTCTGTCTGTCTTTACAAATTGCTAACATATGACATGAACTGGCCTTGCCAGAAGCCTTAGTACTGATAGAAATGAATGACTAGTGGAATCCAAATAAATGAAAGGAAACATGCCTTTACATACAGCACAGCCAGCCTCAGAGTAAGTGGATGGTCAACGTTGTAGAATCTTACCTAATAAAAGAGAAACATGCAAATTAACAATCACTCTGCTACATTCACAGCCAATCAGAGTGACTATGCAAATTAACCCAACAAAGATGGAGGTTAATTTGCATATGCAGGTGCAGAGTGGTGTGAAGCCTGCTATGAGGGGAAGGAGGGCGGTGGAGGGAGCTACTGGAGTGCTGCTTCAGACAGAGGCGGGGACTTCCTGGCTCCAGGGTCGCCGGGGAGCGGGGACTTGCTGGCTTCTGGCGGTTGGGGTGGGGAGCAGAGACTTGCTGGCTCCTGGGCGGCTGAGAGTAAAGCCAGGGGCCTATTCTTGCACGAATATCGTGCAACGGGCCTCTAGTATTATAATAATATTCCAAAGAGTGCTTCTTGGCCAGTGGTGGGAGTGCGAGGTTCTCATGCTCCTGCATTCCACTGCATAGTGTGGTCCACACTTCAGGAATCTTTACTTTCCTCCCCTGAAATCAGAGCATAACACTGGTGGATGCCTTTTTCCACTGAATAAGAAATACCCCAGTGCAAAAAACACACACACACACAAAAAAAAAACCCTCTTAAATATGAATCTACTGATAGACCATAACTCATCTGAGTAGAAGTCATCACTGTGGTAGAAAGTTTTATGTTGTTATTCCCTTCTCTCATTTTATTTTTATCTTTATTATTACCTATTCCTGCAAACCACAAGAACAAGCAATAAAATTAGTTTCATTTATTGTCGTTGAGAACTCTGGTGATATAACTTGACCAGTCCACATCAGTACTCATTTCTATTCTTTCTGATACTTAAAACGATCACTGTGAGCTATAAAATATGTTGTTCTTTGTTTGTTAAGAAGAACAAAGCTTACAATAAAATAAACAGGCATTCTATAAGAATTAGCATTACACACAGGCACTGTTTTCTCTCATACTTTAATAAAAATAAATATAGGTCGCATTTTGGTGCATATCAAGTTCATCTTTCATTTGCTTTCTATCCTGCTATGATATGTGCTGAGAACTTTATGCTAACTTCACCTGCATGGACTGTTTCTCTAGTTGTGTTTCTTTAGAATTTAAAGGAGCACTTGTCATTGGTTTCATTTCATCTTTTAAAATATTTCCATAATAATATTTAGCTTTTATATTATTGTTGAATTTACATGAATTCTAATTAGTTATGTATCATTTAACTATGAGGATATGTTCTGAGAAATGTTTCGGGTGATATTGTCCTTGTGCAAACATCACAGCATGCACTTACACAAAACTAGGTGGTATAGCCTAGTATCGTGGTCAGCAAACTGCGGCTCGCAAGCCACATGCAGCTCTTGGGCCCCTTGAGTGTGGCTCTTCCACAAAATACCATGGCCTGGGCGAGTCTATTTTGAAGAAGTGGCGTTAGATGAAGTTTAAGTTTAAAAAATTTGGCTCTCAAAAGAAATTTCAATCGTTGTACTGTTGATATTTGGCTCTGTTGACTAATGAGTTTGCCGACCACTGGCCTAGTACATACCTCGGCTATATGGTATAGCCTATTGCTTCTAGACTGCAACCTGTGCAGTTTGTTATTGTACTGAATATTGTTGACAACTGTAACACAATGCTAAATATCTACATATCTAAACATATCTAAACCTAGAAAAGGTACAATAGAAATGCTATGGGAAAGATACAAATGGTACATCTGCATGGGGTTACTGACAATGGACAGAGCTTCTGGACTGGGTGAGTTGCTCTGGATAAGTCAGTGAGTGACCGTGAGTGGATGTGAAGGCCTAGGGCATTCCTATACTCTACTGTACACTTTATAAACTGTGAATACGTGGCTACCTACATTTATTTTAAAATATTTTTCTTTCTTCAATAATAAATTAACCTTAGATTATTATAACAATTTTACTTTATAAACTTTTTATAAATTTTGGGTAGCTAGCTGTACAGAAACACTTTCTTTCTTTATATCCTTACTAGAGGCCCGATGCACAAAATTCGTAAAAGAGTAGGCCTTCCTTTCCCCGGCTGCCGGCACAGGCTTCCCTCTGGCACCTGGGACCCAGGCTTCCCTCGCAACCCCAGCTTCTTCCAGAAGGTCGTCTGGTCTAATTAGCATATTACGCTTTTATTATTATAGATTCTATAAGCTTTTGTGTTTTGTTTTTACTTTTTGTTAGAAACTAATACACAAACACACATTAGACACGTGGTCAGGATCATCAGGATCCTGTGACCCACTGCAAGGTCTTCAGGGGCAATACCACACTTGGAGCTGCCCTCTCCTACAGCATCAATGCCTTCTTCTTGAGGAGGTGTCACTGTGTTCAGGAATATGTACATAGTGGTTTGCCTCCTTTCTTTCATCCATCACAGATGTGCATGTAAGCAGGTAATGCACACAGTAGTCCTTATTTCTATTATTTCTGCTACTTATTTTTTAAGAAGTCCTCCTTAATACTGAAAACACTTTGGTACCTGGGTCCAGGTTTTCAAACTTTATTAAGAAGCTTGTTGAGGTCTGCAAAAGCTTCTGCTAACCCCTTCCCTGTGCATTTTCTTAAGGATTCTTCTTTTCTCTTCTCCTGTAAGTCGCCTTCTCTCTTGCCTCTTCTTCAGCTATGTGTTCCTGTTCCAGTTCCAACAACTCCTCACGAGTCAATTCCTCAGGAACCCCCTCGAAGGGCTCCTCAATGTCCTCCCCATCCACACCCAGGTTAAAGGTCTTTGCCATCTCAACCACAGCCTCGTTGATTCTTGCATCCTTGGCGCTATATTACACAGGCTGCAGCATCACTAGGCAATAGGAATTTTTCAGCTTCATTATAATTTTATGGGACCACGATTGAATATGTGGCCCATCGCTGACCAAAACATAGTTATGCAGGAGTGACTGTATACGTTTGATTTTTAGAAGAGTTGTAGCATGGGTTAAATTTGTGTTGGTTACCTGAAAATTAGAAGCCTTTGGACTTTCTTGGGCATAATGTAACTTTTCTTTAATTAGATCCATCCTTCAAATCCAAATTCTGGGCAGAAATTCTTAAAATTGGCAGCTTTGGGAAATCTGTCTATAGAAAAGAAATATTTTACTATAAGGAGCTATAATTCTAGGCTGCTTTGCTACACTATCCATGTTGGTAAATTTGAAAAATTTGCTTATTCCCCATGATCAGCCAAAGTTTTGTGTTCTGTATGATGTTGGTTACAAGCAGAAGGGTGTGATGTGTTTTATATGACACATGTAAGTTCATATGAAAAGCTAGCTTATTAAAATGTTTAACTCCACATGCTGTTATTTCCTCAATTAAGGAATACTTAGAAAAACTACCGATATTATGATTTCAAGGACGCAGCTTTTATCGCTGTTCCAGTACTTCTTGTTCCTGTATAGGTGCTTCTATATAAGAGGACTGTATATGAAAGTCTTTTTAGGTAAGGGCACGGACATTTAGTTGTTAGTGTGTTATTTAACTGATAAGCTTTTCCCATTTATGAGAAGAATAAGATCCAGTTGGTAATTTTTTGTTTTTGTGATGGCTGCTGTCATAGCTTAGCTTCTTAGGTTTGGTCTCTGTTTTGACTTTGCTTAAGATGTGATCAGATGCTTGGTGTTACTGGTCTTCCCTCAAAGCGTTGAAAGAGGGCCCTGAGTGTTTGTACTGCACGTAATGATGACATAGTTATACTTTCTTTTCAAGGAGCTCTCTGTGGGCTAATGAACAGAGAGGGTCTCTGAGTCCCATCTTTCTTTAAGAAATTCTGATGTGCCCTGTGCCGTTTCTCCATTAGATCATGGGGATTTATTAAATCAGTCTGTCTGCCCACACACTCGTCTGGTCCTAGCAGCCTAGCCGCGGAGACAGAGCCACCAAGAAATGTTTATTCTGTCTTCCCTGGGTGTGCCTAGCTGCTTCTTTACTACTCATGCATTTAAACCCTCTCCTTTCTCTATGTCCTCTAGGAATTTAGGCCTTTGAAGAGCCAGCATGTCACCTGTGGCCACATCCATTTTGTGCTGCAGTGGGGGCTTGGAGCTAGTTCTCCCCTCTTGTGCAAGCTGATTGCTAACTTCTCAGAAATGTCCTGAGCCAGATGCTGAACTGTCAGTCGGTTAAAAGCAGCCAAGTAGAAGTGTTTACATGTCAAAAATCAGCAAAGCTATACATCGAGGTGTTTTGTTTTGTTTTGTTATTTCTGAGACCTGGAATACCAACGCAGTGCTTGTTCTAAGTCAGTTTTCTCTTTTGATCCCCATTCCAGCCAATTAACCTTCTACTGAGTACAGCAGTCACTGAGGCTTCTTTGGGGTGGGGGTGGGGAAGAGGATAGTGACTATTGGAAAACGCTTGGGGATTATAGTTTAGATTTCTGTTTGTCAAGTTACACATGGTACTCTAAACTGAAGCAAACCCAAACCAAACCAAGTCATTCTCTGCAATATTGGAAATGTATAGTTACTATTTTGGACTGTATGATTATTTCATTTTTATATAATAAATTATTTGCTAGTTACCCTAGGACACATACCATACAACTTGTTAGAAATTAGGGCGATAATTAAGCTGAAATAAGCAGTTGAAGCTATTGTTTATCCACAAAATCTCCTTTCAGGGCAGCAATTTTTATTTTATTTTTTAAATATATTTTTATTGATTTCAGAGAGGAAGGGAGTGGGAGAGAGAGAGATAGAAACATCAACGATGAGAGAGAATCATTGATTGGCTGCCTTCTGCATGCCCCCTACTGGGGATCGAGCCCGCAACCCTGGGTATGTGCCCTTGACCAGAATCAAAACTGGGACCCTTTGGTCTGCAGGCCAACGCTCTATCCACTGAGCCAAACCAGCTAGGGCAATTTTTAAAAACCTAATTATTTTTAGTGTTAGAAGCTATGAAATTGGTCTAGTTTATTTTCTGTATATAAAAGTCCTTTTAGGTAGGGGCATGGACATTTAGTAGTTAGTGTGTTATTTAACTGATAAGCTTTTCCCATTTATCAGAAGAATAAGATATAGTTGGCAATGACATATCTTACTTGACTAAGTACTCGTACAATTTACAGATAATTTCCCTGAGTTTATATATTCTAAAAATAACTTCCCTTGTGAAAGTTTATGTGTGTGTGTGTGTTTCAATTCTTCTGAGGATCTTGTCATCAGTTTATCTGGAGATAATTAGTGGCAGTAGTTAAAATAGTACTAACTGAGTCTCATTGAAGAATGACATTTTTTTATTTATAATCTAGAGAACTTGTTTGACAAACATGAAGGGGCATTTTACTTTGTATTGTAAGATTTCATTTAATACAGGTAACTGCAGCTTGCTAGATCATTCAATGGACCAACCAATATACCTCTTACTCAAAAGAACATTATTGTCATGATAACAAGGAGTATTATATAATGCTTTAGGATTTATAGAATAATAACTAACAACTGTAGATTGCTTATTGTGTTCCAGATTTTATTCTCAGTGCTTTACACACAATCACTTATTTGAAATGTTTAACAATTTTCTAAGGTAGTTACTATCCTCAGTTTTACAGATGAGGAGACTGAAGCAAAAGAGATGCAATAATTTGCCGGGGGTTGTACAGACGATAAGTGGGAAAGCAGGATTTGAACCTGGGTGGTGTGGCTTCAATGTCTATGCTCTTAGTTCCAATAACAATAACACTTCCTTCTTCTCCTTGAGCCTTTGGAGGGTCTACCGATCAAGGGCAAATACTATACTCTCTATTTGCAAGTCTCAGAAGCCTCAATCACTAATTTTATATGAACAAAAGTAACTTGGAGAAGGAAAAGCAGAACTGTCTTATCACTGGGGATAAATCATTCTCTTGATTATGGAAAATTTCACTGGGTAAATAGAATCTCCAGTAATCACAGTACAGAGAAGATGCATCAAAAACTGGATAGATCCATGTTGTTTTGGAGATTCTCTAAGGTACAAGATGGATTGACTTAAAACATACTGAAAAGGGAGTCCTTTTAGAGGTTTATAATTATGCGAAATATAATTTTGAATGTATAAATATTGCACTAGCTTCTTATTTAAAAATTGTAGTAAATTGATAACAATATAAAGTGCCCAATAGTCATTTTATTGCCTGATCCTTTTTTTTTTAAACCCTGGGCATTAATTTATTCACATAGTTATAATCTCATGGCCCAAACTACAATAAATGTTGAAAATATATTCACAGAAAATTATCTGTGCAAGTGCTCCTTCCAATTTTTATAATGAAGCAATTACTTTGCATGCATTAATTGCTGTCACATTTTAATCTGTGCTCTAACATTGTTTTTTTTTTAATTATTGTGATTTGTACTCTAATATTTCATATTTAGAACTTCCAAAGCATAGGTTCGGTCCACATTTAATTTTGCTACATCAATAAAAAAATGAATGAATTGGCTAATAAAGCAGCAAACTATTTTATGTCATGGAATATAGGTTGTTGTTTATGAATATTCTCAACTGACCCAGTAGTTCACTGTAAGAAAGCATTTTTCTTTTTTTGCCTTCATCCAGTGGAGAGAGAAATAAGATTGGTAGAATAACATACTACATGGGAGTGGGGAGAGAAAGGTGCTCTTCTTTTGGGTTGTGCAGGTACATGCACACCCCAAAATAGATGCACATCATAAAGTAGATGATGTCATATTGAAAATGCAGGGCTTCCTACCCAGGCAGGAAGCTTGTCTGCCTAAAACAGAGAGATTTATTCTTTACCAGCAGTTTATCTCAATTGCTCTCTTTTCTTGGTAGTTAGTGATTTTACACTACAGATGAAATCCTTGTTACTGGCTGAAAACAAATAAAATCCATCCTGTTTCTTCCACAGATTAGAGTTTATTTCCTAGAAATCTCTTTTAATAGTGTCCACTTTTGGTCTGGGGAGGTATCAATTGAAAGAGAGATTCCACATGGTAAAAATCTAGACCCAGTCATGAGGGGAAAAACACTTAAATAGTCACTCTACTGAAAGGAGATCAATTGCCTTAAAAAAATCTTTAAATAGCAGCCTCATCATTGTGACCTTTATTTTGCTCAGCACATTTAGATACTGTAGATGTGTTGTATGGTGTGGCGAGATGATGCCTTGTAGTTGTACGAATGACCTACATCCACACCGTACAGTAGAACTTTCTATAACGATGGAAATGTTCTATGCCTGCCTGTCCAACATAGCATTACTAGCCATGTGTTTTTTTAATATGTGGCTCGTGCGACTAAGGAACTTCATTTTTTATTTTAATTCATTTGACTTAATTATATTTAAATTTAAGTAGTCCATGTCACTAGCGGCTACTGTATCAGGCTGCACATATCTAGAGTAAAATGTAGAATTAACTGGAGTGAAGACGGCTTAGCTTCAGGTCCTGGATATGGTACAGAGTTGAACAACCTTAGAAAATCATTTAACCTCCCTGAGTCTCCATATCTAGTATTCTCAATTTCTATATGGGGATAATAATAGTACCTACCTCCAAAAGTTCTGAGATCACTAAATAAATTGATTAGTATAAAGCTTCTTGAACTGTGCCTAACATACAATACATGCTCAACAATCATGAGCCAATGCTATTCATATTAATTATTTTATAATCTTTTGCAGATTTTTAATGATATAGGAACTGAAAGGGCGGTAGAAATGAAATAGGTCTAAAGTAATAAACAGATAAAGCCATAAAATGGGACAGAATTTTAGGTGATCCTAGAGGAATGACTGAGATTTAAATAAATAAAAAGTAATTTATAAATCAGCTGACCATATATTCTAATTTGCTTTGGAAAATCTCAAGTCGTACCTTGTATCCTGATTTAATTATTATGTCCCTCTTTTGTTCTAAAAAGTGTTTGTAAGATAAATCTTCTAGTCACCCTAGAATAAGATATAGAAACAGAGCCCAGGCATTCCAGGTGGAAGGAAGAAAGGAAAATAAGGTATAGATGCAAATGTGACTATGATGTGGCATGAAAGATGAATGAGCTCTGGGAAAGGAAAGAAAACAGAGTTAGATATGAGCTAGAGAGACATAATGGAGGTAGGATGAAAGCTTGGGCAAGGAAATTAAATTTCATTTTAATGCTATTTACGCTATTATTGCATTGCTCCTCAGTCAACACAGATTCACTTTCATAAATTTTTTTTGATGTAATTGGACAAAATTATTCAGTGGACCAAACAAAGCCTTATAACATTTGATGCTTTGATTGGCCATGCATTATTCACTGTAATTTTACAAAATTCATGCAAGGGACTCAGCCCTTTCAGCCCCAGCGTCGTCCAGAAGGTCATCTAGACAGTCCATTCAGCTGTTCGGCTGTCCGGTCTAATTAGCATATTACCCTTTTATTATTATAGATGGTTTGAAAGAAAATCATTTACTTAGATCGCCCATTAGCTACAAGTAACCAAATCAGTAATATGATTGGTTAACAGGAAAATTGATCTTTTGAGTGGAATTATAGCTCATTATATCAGTTTTCAAGAATGAAGGAGAAAACTTTGTGTACATTTAGTTGCAATAAATACTATGTCAACATGTCTTATGGCAGTGTTCTTTAGGCTACATCTCTTGGTCTTCATTCATTTTAGGCCAGCATGCATGATAAAGGGAAGGGAATTGATTGTTGGCATTATTAGTGATTGTAATTGTAGGGAAATAAAGAGTATATTGGACTGTGAAACATAGAAGATTATAAAACAACTAGGAAGAGAGTCAAAGATAGAGATAATGGAGAAAAAACGAAACTAAAAATTTAAGTAAACGTATAAGGTACAAGAATGGGACTCAAGTATAATTGTTTTACTCTTCACAAGATCTCCTTTTTATTTCTAATTGCATTCTGAATTGAGATGCTGACCATTGGCGAGCCCAGAGATCTCCAACAGTTCATGGTGACCTGTTATGGATTGTCACTCTTTTCCCAGTTATTCTAGACCATTGTAAATCAGTCATTTGAGTGGGTCTCTAAAGTATTCCTGGGTGTGTGTGTGGTGGGGGAGGAAAGGGGGAGTTTAAATAGGAGTCTTAAACAGGGATTATAGTAACTTTTGGTATTTCTGGAAAATTCTATTACTGTTACAGTATAGCAGACATGGTCCTCTCCACCTAGGGAACCAATCATGGCTCTTTTTTTTTTTTTTTTCAGGAGCAACCAATAATTATCAATATTAGAATCATGAACTGTTTGGGTTATTTTCAAAGTTTAAACTAATGCCACAAGCACCTCATATTTTGAAGTGTTTTAATTTTGTTTTTCATTAAAGAGATCAAGAGTTGGCCAAATGGACAAGGGTTAGGCAAAGACAGGATGTCACTGGCATTTGGAAAATTGAGCAATCTTTATAAAAGGCTGTTGGCATCAATTATAACAGCCACTCTTCTCTAGCTTGTACATTTATTAACGAAATTGGTTTATAGGTGCTTACAATAATTTATTTGTGTCTTCAAGTACATGCATTTAAAAATGTCATTTAATATCTAAACCTCTGAATGGAATTCAATGACTTTAGATTAAGCCTATTTGTAAATAGTACAGAGCAATCTGTAATTATGCAATCTACTGAGGTTTTCCAAACCTAATATTTAGAGCAAGAGTGAATCTCATCCTAACAGAATTTTAATAAAACTCCGGTAGTGACTTGTAAATACCTTGAAACTAATTAGCCATTCCCTCCACAGTGATTGTTTCATCACTGCTTAGTTATTGCATTTTGGTTCTTGATGAAAATGGCAAACCACAGTTCTAATGACATAGTTTCATCTCAAGAACAGTGGCTCCCATCTTAAAAAATAAATAAATGGCTGACTCTTTTAGTTTCCCCCTAAAGGTAAATTATTCCAACTAGGAGTTAAAGAGCAAATGTTTATTTTAAGGATCTGCCTCACGATGATGATGATGATGCAATTGATAGGAACAGAACATATTTATTGAGTACTGACCCTGTGTCAGGCACTGTGCTAAATATTTTATATGTCATTTAGATAGTAAAAACCTTACAACAGTCCTATGAGGTGAGATCATCATAATCTCTTTGTCTTCTGACTAGAGCTTTAAGTGCCTAGTGAGTGGCAAAGCAGGATTCTCAGCAGGCAATCTGGAGCTCTCAAGCACCATATTACCACTGTTGACAGTAGCTATTACCTAGACCAGTTGGCGGAGAATGTGCAAATGATTGCCTTTTGTGCAGAATTTTGTCCTTTATTGCTCATTTCCATATCAGAGCTGTGGGGCAGGTTTTTACCAAACTCTGTTATAAAAGGCGTAATTGAAACAATTGTTTTCTATAGTCATATTCTACATAATGGAGAGGCAATTGCCTAGTATGAAATTGCAAAGCGGTAATGTATGTGGTTCATGAAACTCTGGCTAAAATTGCATGGCTTGCCTTAGATATTAATTTAGCTGCATTTGTTATTGCCTGCATGCACAGTATTCATATTCACCCTCATTTGAGGCTATTATAAACACTCCAGTGATTGCCACAGTTTTCGCCATGTCCACTCTTTCATGTCGTGTTGATACTAGAGGAGAGGTCTACAGAAGCAAGGTTATATGGAAATTACACTGTCTGGGAGAGGAATCCAATAGCCTGCAACAGCATTATCCACTGAGCAATGGATTACATGTGTACATGCAGGCTAAATAATGTATGATTTAAGACAGGAATGTGGTTTATATTCATTTTTGGATAGTGAAAGAGTTGGCATGCCAATCCCAGGAGAGACTTTATCCAGGGCTTTACCCTTGAATGGATAAAAGAGTACAAATTCTATTGCACTGATGAGGAATAAAAACAAATTGGGGAGCCCATCAGCAAAGCAGACTGCTGCATGATGGAGCCCAAGGCTACTCCAAAACCACCAGACCAACTGCTTCAGGATCCTGCCAGCAACCAGATGCCAGGAATAGAATTGACTGCAGTTTGGCATCAAGGCTCTGTGATTCCCAGCCAAGGGGAACTGCATGCAAAAAATATTTAAAATTCTCTTTGTAAAAGAGTTATGTTTCCAGTCAGAGGGAGAAGTATGTTTCAGACCTATTCTGCTTGGAAATGATATGTGGCACATCGCCATTTTAGTTGCAGAGGGCGGAGGCCTGGGGAGGTGATGCTATGTGTACTTAGGGGTAAGAAACTGAACGTTGTTAGGTAATTGGGTGTTTCAATGAAATCATTTTTAGGCTGTTGGTTAGTATCCTTAATCAAGGGGGGGTACCATACTGGTCCTACAAAGAGAGTGGCTGGATCTGTTTAAAGCTGTGATTCTCAACCAGAGGCAATATCACTCCCTTAGGGAGCATTTGGCAATATCCGGAGACATTTTTGGTTGCCACATCAGGAGGAGTGGGTAGAACAACTAGCATCTAGTGGTAGAAGACAGGGGTTTTGTTAAAGATTCTACAATGCACAGGACAGCCACCTATAGCAAAGAATTGTTCTTTCCAAAATGTCAGTAGTGCCAAGGTTGAGAACCCTGATTTCAAATTACCTGGCCAGTGCATAAATATTACAGCCCTGCCTTTAGACAATGGTTCTAATGTAGTTTGACATTGTATAAAACATGATTTTTAATGATTTACTTTACTTCATTGATGTGTGAACAACATTTATTGAATATACCAAATGCTTTCTGTTAAAACAAGCAAAAACACCCTCTCCAGGTTGCATCCAAAATAGCGAGGGGGGGAAAAAAGACAATGAACCTCCCTCCAGACCTACACACACACACACCACACATTTTACAAGAATGTAGGAGGACCCGCTTGATTCACTTTTCAAACTTGAAAAATGAGGCATATTAACAAAGCACACTAAATGAATCAGCTGTTTAGGATGATCTACAAGCCAGTTCATTTTCCTGTTATTAAATAACAAACCATGAATCTTGACAAATGAACCCCACTAGTTTGACATTATTTGGAAAACTCATAACATGCTTGCTTCTGTTGGGCACTTCCCCTTTGAAATTAAATTTTGAGATTGGCCTTATTTAAATTCTGGTAGAGGGAAAGAGCTTGTTAACCTTCATTTTGACTGCATGCTGTTTAGCATCATCATTCTTTTCTTCTCCTCATACTTGGCTCACCAGAGCTTCTGCCAGAGTCTCGCTGTCCGGGACTCACTGCAAGGAAGCCGGTTGTGTTTGTTGGAGCCTCTATCTTTAAGAGGTGAAGTTCCTGGTGTTGTGGGGACTGCATGGCTTCTGGAGTCAGACTCCCTCAGTTCAGATTGGGGCTCCAGCCTTGTGACTTTGCAAAAATCATTTGCCCTTTCTGTGCCTCTGTTTTCTCATTTATAAAATGAGCTTAATATTATTTGCCTCATTAGGCTGTTATAAAGACAACATATAAAATGATTAGCAAGACCCTGCCGGGTAGCTCAGTTAGTCAGAGCATCATCCCTATAGGCCAAGGTTGTGGTTTCAATCCTCCATCAGGGCACATGTATGAATCAACCAATGAATGCTTAAATAGGTGGAGCAACAAATCCATGTTTCTCTCTCTCTTTCTCTCCCTTCCTATCTCTCTAGAATCGATAAAAAATGCTTAGCAAGCACACAGTAAGTGTTACCTATGGTTATTAGAATCCTTATCTTAAGAATAACATCTTCAAAATGGATGCCAAGTCATTTTACTTAATTTACTAAGGATGACACAGGTACTAATCCACTGATTTAGCAGCCCCAACACGTGACTAAGAAGGCTTCAGCCCCCATCCCATAATCCCTAACAGCCCCTCCCAGCAATGCCACCATGAATAAACATCTGAGAAAAGCATGCACGCTTGCCAAGCATATGCGGCTTCCGCTTCCTGAGAAGTCTATCTCCCCCTTCAATCCGAGTGCCATCCCAAGCCCTTCTTTTGAAAATCTGCCATTTCTACTAGTTTTAACCAACTGACACTGCAAATTCAGAGCAACCCCTTGCCTTGTAGCAGCTCAGTTTTACAGTGTTCAGCAACCCCAGACCTTAAGTCCTCACCACCCCTCAATAGGATTTACCAAGTGTGACTTTGGGCAATATCACAAAGTCAGTTTCATCTGAAGGAAAATATTTTTTACTACCAGTTTAAAATTTCTTCCTCAGTGCTTTAAAAAGCTAATCAATGATAACATTCCAAGTTCATTTAAAGATGAAGAATTGAGAATCAGTCACGTTTAACCACTTTTAATCAGGAAAGTAGCTGCTGTGACCCATTAACCCCTAAAGATTATTGATGCTCCCTTTTTTTTTTAAAAGAGGCTGTAGGTTAGTCATTTGTCTTTGGCAGCCAGAGCATACAAAACCTCTTGCTTTTCACAAATTAATTCATTTCAGCCTGTGCATTTGTCAGACATTCCCGGAACCTTCAGCCAATGTTTTGTTGATTAAAAGATGTGTATTTTGAAAATGGATGGAGAGGAAGGAATTTATAATTCTCACAACCAGAGAGTGATTTATAATGCAGACCGCTACCTGAATCATTCAGTGCATCATCAACACATGAATGAAATATTAAGAATTAGCAGGAGTGTCAGCACTGGGTCTTAAAATCTATGGATCAATTGGTTCAGTTACACTGAGAAAGTCTATCCCTTTCAGCAGAATTTCTAGAACTCACAGACAAGATTATGACAGAGAAAAACACCTTTGTATAGTTTCTTCAAAGGGCTTTTGAAATACATCCTTTTCCCACAACAATCTGGTGCTTCCACTCCTGTTTATAAATTACGTACCTTGTTTCCATGCACACAAGTTCCCTCTACTCATTCCAGCTTTGGTTTGCTTTTGACTGTTTGTTTAACTCCCCCCTCACACCCCCGGTGAATACATTGGGCCCTTTGCAGGGCACAGTTATTGTTTTAGGCACCATGCAATTTACTAAATGGTGCCCCAGTTGTGTAAAATGCTCGCAAAGATCCCTGAGGGAAAACAAAAGAATTAAGTCAACACATATTGATCATCCTATAGTTGGTGCTTTCTTATATCAATCAAGGGCTCAGTCTGAACTGGTCCATCTGATCTGAGATACATAGAGCCAGAGACATTTTTCTGGCTCTCTGGTGGTTTAAAAGGCTAGGCAGTCGGAACAACTGCTTTTAAACAAAGCCTCATTTTAAAAGAAGCCTGAGTACAGAATGGAATTCAAAGAATTTAGAGGGAGGGGAGGGGAGGGGAAAGTGGCAAAAGAAACACACCAAAAAGCCCCACAAAAACACAAAAAACAAACCCTGGGAAATGTAAGAGAAGAAAGCACATGGGAAGTAAAAGATAAATTTCATCTGTCCTGTTGCAATACACAGAGACCAGGAAGCTACTTCAGCCAGGATGTATTAAACACCTACTAAGTGCAGGGCTTGTAAAGAGGTAGAGTTAAGTATTATGGATGTCCCAGGAGCGAAACACAATTCTTAGCTCTTAGCTCAAGAAGGAATAGTTTTGCATGCAAGCCAAGAATCTTTATGCAGATATTAGATTCCAAAAGACAGTGAGTATATGCCATTTTGTTCAAATATTGGGGACAGAAAATATTCTGTGTAATTCATTTTAAAATTCAACATTAAAAATGTTGGTAACAAACGCACACTAAAGAAATGGCTGAGAGAAATGTTTATTTCAAAGAAGCGAGTTGGGGGCTCTGGGGTTTGCTCCTGTCATTCCAGCCCTGTCACCTCCCCATTTTTTAAACAAACTGCCTCATACTCCCTTGACCACTTTGTGCTTGCATTTGACATTGGACTATTCTGTCGTATTCTTCCCCAAACCCCCAGTTAATAACAGGGAAGCCAGAGGTAAGGGAGCTTGAAGTCCTTTATACAGGAGGTGGTTCAGACCCTGGCCTAGGTAAAAAGAAGGAATTCAGAGGAAAGGATGATTCTAGAAACCTCTCAGAGATTTTGGTAGCTGACTGTACTTTGAGATTTAGGATTAGGGAACAGATGACGTTAACATCGAAGTTCTAGCATGGAGGCTGGAAGAATGACAGCGACATGGAAAAAATGGGGTAATTGTGATGGGTGGCTGGTGTGGAAAGATGGGAGATGAGAGTAGATATTAGGAGTTGCATTTTGACAAACTGCATCTAAGAGGCATGTCTTATAGTCATTGGCAATATGGACTGGGGCAAATAGGAAATCCTGGAAATATGTGTTAAACAGACTGCAACAGCAGGAAACAAGGCTGGATACTGCTAAAATGTGCCCTCTTGTAGGGATTAAAGGCTGTGTTTATTCCATTTTTATTGTGCATCATGTAGCCCAAGTATTTATTAAGCACCTACTTGCCATTTGATAAGTACATACCTCCCACCCCTGATAAAATAGCTAATGTGTCTTCAGGTTAAAACTCAGCCAGAAATGTCCCCACTGGAATCTGATGAATGTGTTTATTGTGCCTGTAGGTGGCATTCTGAGTTATGGTTGAGGATATCTGGGATAGTTATATAGACTAATATCACT
Source organism: Eptesicus fuscus (assembly GCF_027574615.1). Taxonomy (NCBI): domain Eukaryota; kingdom Metazoa; phylum Chordata; class Mammalia; order Chiroptera; family Vespertilionidae; genus Eptesicus; species Eptesicus fuscus. The sequence continues at coordinate 15,135,960 of NC_072490.1, read as the reverse complement.
GGCAATACAGAGATGAATGACAAATATTACCATTATACGTTTTTTTTATCATTAACATTTATTGTGCACTTACTAATTTCCAGGAACCATTTTGTTTGCCTTAGCTCATTGAGTTATGGTAAAAACCCTATGACATGGGGGAGTACTATTGCTATCCTCCTCACATGAATGAGAATGTTGAGTCTCACTGAGGTTAAGGCACCATGCAAAGGTCACAGGATCCAAAAGAGATGCAGCAGGGACTCCAACCCAGGCAGTCAGTGCAATTTTAGAATTTCTGATGATAAGCCTGTATGCAAAAGAAATAAAGTATAATGAGTAATATATCTACTTATTTTGGCATGTATAATTAAAAAGACCCTCACATTGTATACCCTAAGTTGCCGGAGGTCATTTTATCATTTCCATTTTCTCAGGAAGAGTCTGACAGGTTAACGAAGGAGTTATCCACTGGGGGAGATTTTACTCCCAGGGGCCATTCATGAGTGTGTGAAGACATTTTTGGTTGTCACAACTGGGGGATGGGTGTTGCTAAAATCTGGTGGGTAAAGGCCAAGGATGCTGCTATGACCCTATAATGAACAGGACAGCCCTCCAAAAAAAAAAAAAAAAAGAAGAAGAAGAAATGTCCTGTCCACAATGACAATAGTGCTTAGGTTGAGACCCTGCGTTAGAGTGAAATAAAGGGGATCTTGACTGAAGGGAGAGAACAGTGGCTGAGTCTTGCTAACAAAGTCTGTTTCCCATGAAGAAGCAGGTTTGGGAGGAGAGAAGAGATAAGAGAGATTCATTCATTTGCTTGTTTACTCATAGAATCACTATTCACAGAGTGATTTCTCTGTATCAGGAATTGTGCTGGAGAGTAATGCTGAGGAAACAATCTACGGGGCTTGCTTTGGAGAACAGGAAGGAACAAAGAGTAGAGGCAGACCAAAGATGCTTGGCTATTGAACACATGCCGGGCAGAGCTTTGGTGTCAAGAGTGAGTTGCGTTCTTTTGTCAGAGAAGGAGATAACATGCTACCTTCCAGGTCTCTAAGGAAAGTCACAGTGGACAGACTCAGAAGCCATAGGCTGCTGTCAGGGGCACCTGGGAACTTCTTTATGTCCCATTGATAGCCAGCTTACGCCGATCCAAATGCAGGGCCAGAGAGGGGAGAAGGCATCTTTTGTTCTCAGAAGTCCACAGAGTGGTGATGTGTATAAGCATGTGTGTGCGTGTGTGGATTGGAGAGGCCGAGACGCTTGCATTGCTCTCGAGGTGCTCTGCTGGCCTGGGAACAGGTGCTGGCTTTGTTTTTCCAGTAACAGCCTTTTCTGTTTCCAGCAGTCCTATGCACCAGCTCCCCACCCCATGGCTCCTCCCAGCCCCAGCACAAACAGCAGCAGCAACAACAGCAGCAACAACAGCAGCGGGGAACAGTTGAGTAAAACCAACCTGTACATTCGAGGCCTCCCACCAGGCACCACTGACCAGGACCTAATCAAGCTGTGCCAACCGTAAGTGCCCTTCTGCTCTGCGCCGTTTCTAACCCACATGCTCGCCCACGTGGGCTCAGACCCCGCAGGCCTTGGTTCTTGTACCCCAGCCTCCCATTCACTGGTGGCTCAGTGAGGACGATGCTGTTGCCTGAAGGGATTTAAATTTGAGATCTAAGTCCAGCTTACTTTAGGGAATGGATTTGTTTATGGTGTGAAGTGGGGGGTTCTTGAGCAGATATGCATGGGAGTGCGGGCCGGTGTGCATGTATTGACTAGGAAGATAATGGGCAAGCATTGAGTTGGGCCCTGAGACCTTGTGGCTGGTGGAGTCAATGATGAATCTCATGGGGGGGAAAAAATGCTTCCCCCCGCCCCCCAGAAGTATTAGTGGGGAAATCTCAAAAACTCAGAAGAAGTGATAGATTTCAGCATGGTTATCTCCTGTGTTGCAAACTTCCTGGCCAGTGCTTGTGAATCTCAATTCAATGGGAACCAGGTAATTGGAGAATTGTAAGGCAAATGCTCTAGTTCCCTCAAAGACATCTATTTCCAAGTCCAGTGAAGCTACTTTCCACCAAGGCCAAGAATTGCACTCGCCAAGTAGCTTTGTATTTTCTAGGAAATGTGGTAATGATTAAACGCCCTTCCGAAATATTTTCGTTATTCCATTATCTACCAACACATATTATCAACTCTCTTATTTCTGTGGAAAAAAAAATCAAACTATTTAAATTTACCTTCCAAATAACATTGATAATGGGTAATGAATTAAGAATCATAGATCAGTATTTTTAGATTATTGTCGGGTGATTTTCAAAGTCATATCAGCCTCGTGTTTTGTGATTTGATTGTGCCTTAGCTGGTTATTTTTAAATTAGGGGAAACTATTGCTCAATTGTTCTTTTTCTCTTTTGCAATCCTTTTACAAGAAAGTTGAGAGGATATTTATTTTGTAAATTTTCCAACCTCTAAAGTATTGGAAGAGGAAAACAAAGTAGGCAGTATTTATTTGCCTTTGTTCTGTTTTTTGGTTGTTTTTTTTTTTTTTTTTGAGATTGAGAACAAATAGCAAAACAACAGGAAGTGGCAGATAAACCAAAACACAAATAATGTTACTATATAACCAGTTGACTACGCAGTATGTGGATTAGGGAGGGGGCACTTTGGGAAAAAAATTACTTAGAAGCAGTTTTCAAAAGAGACTGAAATGTGCCAGGGCTAAGACATATGAATATGTTAGGTTTTGGTCTATAAAACGTTGAAGTTGAGAATTGGAGGGTAAATCACTCACTTTTCTTTTGTTCTTGCTGTTAGAAAGATCTAAGCCATTTTGAAAAGTAAGAGCTTTGAAAATGTGAATGATTGCAGCTTCAGACGCAATATCTCCTCAATGGAATCTGATGTGAGAAAGAAGGGTAGCTATTAACTGTTTTGTATATGAGTCTCATTCATAAAAAGGAGAATTATTGGATATTACAGAAAGATTGTTTCCCATACAAGTCAGAGCACACTCGTTGAACCAAGATTTCTGGGGCCCAAGAAATTATGATTCACTAGGTTTGGGGCCCAAGCATATGCATTTCTCACGGGTTCCCTGGTGTTGTTGATATTGCTGTTTTTTTGGGGGGATATACTTCTCTCTGTAATAATATGAAGACCACTGACTATTTCTAATGCATCAAGTTTCACTTAATATATGCAGGTCGCTGAGTTGGACTTCTGTGCATTACAGCCTATATAGCCTCTCTATGATCTCGAGGCAGATCATGGGCCCTCTCTGAGCCTCAGTTTCCTCTTAGAAGAGTAGGTTACCCTATTATCAGTGGTGTGCTGGGGCTGCCTCTGATTAGTACACTAGAGCCACTTGTTATATGTTCTGGAATTCTGTGAGTGATTTGTTTCAGACTCAGTATCTTGAAATTGGCCATGGTGGGAGTATTTGTAGCACAGGAATAAGGGAGCCTTACAAACCAGGCATTTAAAAAAAAAATGTCATCTCTTTTTATTTTTTGGAGAGCTGGTTTATGAATATACCACTGATAGAGCATTATACGATGAAATTTTGTGTCAGTATCCATTTCTGCAAAAAAAAAAAAAAAAAAAAAAGAAAGAAAAAGAAAAAGAAAAAGTTGCCAGAAATGAATAAATGGAAAGTGTTCCCTAAACGCATGTATTGGCATTTTTAATTCAGCAAAGAGATTTAGTGACACAGAAACATTATTTTTGAGAAAAGAAGTTTTGTTTATATTTCTTATGTGCATTTGAGAAATGTAAAGAATGCTAAGTGCACAGAGGGTAATGGTTCCTTGTTCATATTAATTTTTGCTAGCTAATAAGATGTGGCTCATTCTAATGTTACTGTAAAAATGTTTATGGGTTTTCCAGCTACTGAAGTGGTCTAGACCTGGGGTTTATTGCTTAGATTCATTTTCCTCGAGAATCTTACAGAACTAATGCGATCGGGCAATGGAATGTAGTAGAAATAGCTGTGCACTAAGTGGTCTGGGTTTCAGTCCTGACTATGCCATCAACTGAGTAGTGCCCTTAGACAAATGATTTGTCCCCTCTTCACTTTAGTTTCCCCTATGTATAAAACAATGTGTTTGAACTCGATAATCTTTTAAACTTTTTTTTTTCATTCTAAAATTCTCTTATTTTATTGAGGCCTTCATTCATCAGCAATAAAACCTGCTCTGGGCCACCTTTTGTATCTTTCAACCAGTCCCCTTTTGCAGAATGGTTGGACCACAAACTAAATTGATAATAGCTGCACGAATCTGACCTGATGGCTGGAGATGCCTTTGCTACAAGACGAATGCAGGTCATGTGTCAAGTCCTGTTGGTTTCTCCTATTGCTCATTACTGTTTTACATTAGCAGTCTTCTAAAGATGCAAGTCATTTTGCATTGGGATTACTCATCCAGCACTTTAAAATAATTTCATCTATAAAAAAGAATATTTATTGGTTTAAATGAACTTGCCATCAGGATCAACTTTCCATATTTATTCCTATGAAATGGTATGTATTTTAGAGTTAATGGTATCTTATAATATAGAAAATGCAATATTTGCTAGTATCCATAGTAATGAAATGATAGAAAATAGAGATATACAAAAAAGGCATAGATATATGAAATTATCTGTATTTGAATGCAATATTCATGTTAATACTCATGAACAGCAAGGAAATGATATTAAAGGAAAGCAGTTGCATTATTTCACAACGAATATTCTGAGAGCAAATTCTGTTGAAGTATTCCATTCACATTCATCATCAAATCTCCTATGTTTGGATTGCAAGTAAAATAAAATAAAAATTAAGACAAGACTGAAAACTAATAGACATGAAGAATGACTTCACTCCATGGAAAAATCTCTAGTTATAACTATGATGTAGATGAATACATTGCATTGTGTGTCTTGTAGGAAATACCTTATAATGTCTTCATCTTGAGAATTCTCAAGGAACTTTATTGTGTTCTCAAGCAAGCAGTATTTACAGAGTACCTCTTTTGCATGCCAAAAACTGGGCTGATGATTCAGGGGTGAGTACAGTTAGAGAAGGGTCTTGCTTTAGCAGAGCGTATGTTTTCCTCAACCAAATAGGATGTCAGTTAAATAGTAACATGATTTGATATAAAATTGCAACTATACAGGCAACAAAGGATCATGGATCTTTGCAACATGGGATGGTACCTACTTAGGGCAATGAGCAAAGGCATCTCTGAGGAAGTGACAGTTGAGCTAAGATCAGAAGGAGGAATAGGTTTAACTAAGTGAGGAAGGACTGGAAGAACATTCCTGGTGGAAGGAACTTCATGTGTATAGGACCAATGGCTGGAGGCAGCAAGGCAAACATAAAGGGTTGAAAACAAGGCCAATATGGTTGTAGCGGAGAGAAGGAGTTGGAGTATAGGGCAATATGAACTAGAAACATGCAGAGGAATAAGGTGATGATCCCACCCTAACCGGTTTGGTTCAGTGGATAGAGCATTGGCCTGTGGACTGAAAGGTCCCAGGTTCGATTCCGGTCAAGGGCATGAACCTTGGTTGCGGGCACATCCCCAGTAGGAGGTGTGCAGGAGACAGCTGATCGATGTTTCTCTCTCATCAATGTTTCTAACTTTCTATCCCTCTCCCTTTCTCTCTGTAAAAAAATCAATAAAATATATATTTTTAAAAAATAAGGTGATGATCCCTTATATCAGGTTAGGAGCTTTGTTTTACCCTAAGAGCAATGGAGAAAATCAATGAATTGTCACAAACAGGAAGGAAACATAGAATTTGTTTCAAAAAGATAACACCAACTGCATAATGGAAAGAAAGGATCCCATGTGTTCAGGGAACAATCAGAGTAGGAAGAGGTGAAAAGTGATATCATAGTAGAATAAGTTATGGTTAGAGAAGCAGGCATGGGAATTAATACTTGTGGTGTTGGAACAATTATGTGTGGTGAAAGATGTCTTTTTTTTATACGCATTTATTTTCCTATTAAAATGCAAGGACTTAAGAGACAACCAAATGAACTCCAAAAGAAACAATGAAGTAGCATAAAATCGGACCCAAATCATTGATTTTTAGTCTCTTATTCTTATCCAGTCATGAATGGATCATCAATATAATATTAAATATTGAGTGGCTACAATATTAAAAGCACTAAAGGCAAATACAGTGGACCTTGAACAACATGGAGTTAGGGACATTGACTCCCACCATGAAGTCGAATATCACATATAACTTTAGACTTCCCCAAAACTTAACTACTAAGAGCCTACTGTTGACCCGAAGCCTAATCGTAACAGTCAATTAACACATATTTTGTATGTTATATGTATCATATACTTTATTCTTACCATAAAGTAAGCTAGAAGGAATGTTATTAAGAAAATCATAAGGGAGTGCAAATACATTTATAGTACTTTACTGTATTTATCGATACCATAAATTTATATATATGGTCATAAGATAAATTATCTGTCAGTATCTGTATCAATATTGTCATATTTAATTCAAAACACTGTAAATGTTATATGTATAACTAACAATAGACATCAGAAGTGCAAAGATGTTGTGAAAAAGAAATTCATGTTTATTTACAGGTATAATGATCCATGCATTGATAACCAAGAAGCAGCAATATGATTGCTTTTTGGTAGACTACTGTAACTGATATGATTGCTTCAATAGTAGTAAGAAAATCTCCAAACATTTTTCCAGTATATTTATTGAAAAACTTCCATGTATAAGTGGACCTGTGCAGTTTAAATCCTTGTTGTTCCAGGGTCAGCCATATAATGAAAACTAAAACTCCAGGTGATTATACAATTATGTTCGTGGGATGGTTATCAGTTGGAGACTGTGGGTGCAATACTTATATGCCTTTTATGCTTATTTCAAGAAGAGGAGATGAAGTGGGGGAAGATAGATTTTCCTTAATAAAGTGAGAATATCGCAACATTTTTGGATGAAATTTTCATAGTATAATTACTTTTCACATGTTAAGCTATATTTCCTCCTTCAAATAAATTGGAAACATATTATTGTAAACATTCCCTTGAAACACATTGAAATTACTCTTAAAAAATAAAACCACACATTTAACATAATGGACAGAATTATAAAAGTAAAGAAAATTCATTAATGTGTTTGTATTGTCCATGTGAACAATACCTTTTATCTAATCATTTTCATGACTTATAAATTTTAATAAGTACAATGCTCTTAGAAAGCCCTAGCTAGCCTGGCCAGTATGGCTTAGTGGTTGAGTATGACCTATAAACCAGAAGGTCACAGTTCAATTCCAGGTCAGGGCACATGCCCAGATTGCAGGCTTGATCCCCAGTGTGAGGTGTACAGGAGGCAGCCGGTCAATGATTCTCTCTCATCATTGATGTGTCTCTCTCTCTCTCTCTCTCTCTCTCTCTCTCTCTCTCTCTCTCTCTCTCTCTCCCTATTTTCTCTCTCTCTCTCTTCCTCCCTCCCTCTCCCTTCCTCTCTGAAATAAAAAATATATTAAAAAACAAGCCTTAACTGGACATTGCCCCCACTTGCACATAGTTAAGTAATCTAGAGCTAGCTAGTAACTGCACTGTGCAGCTGCAGAGTAAATTGTCCTGTTCAGCATGCAATGATGCTGCTAAGGCCACCTGAAGCAGAATGAAGACAAAGGAGGGAAACGCTTGGGTAGGTGCACACATATTTCCAGTCATCACCAGAAGACCAGGAAGTCAGCTCCCTGCCCTTCATTTTTCTCTGTAAATGTTCTCCTGCTCAAGCTCTGACGCCCTAGCATGGCTCCCTTGAAATTGAGGTTGTAAATGTCACTTTAACATTTAACAACAGACGAGAAACACCCACAATGAAAAGGGAATAAAGTAGGAGTGTTTGTGCTCAACAGCTGAGGGTCTTACCCAGGCTAATCTCCTGGAATTTTACCCAACCCCGTGGTTAGGGTGAGCACTGAGAGCTGAGTGGGAAGCGCTGACTCAAGTGCCATCCGGGCTCCAAGTGCAGAGCCCATTATACGTGGTGTCAGACAATTTTGACAAATGCACCAACACAATCAAACCTTTTATCCATTTAAAAGTAACCTTGTCACAGTCATCTGTCAGACTGTTCAGATACAACAAAGGAAAACAAGTCGTAATGCACTCTGGGGTAACCGAGTAAATAAGAAAAATATGACTGGAATTTTTTTTTTTTTTTTTTAGTTCTTTCTTACTGTGTCATAGGAGATTTAAAAGTTCCCTCTAATAAGACCCGAGGAAATTTATTAGGAGCTTTCTTCTGCAAGTCGGACTCAAATTACGCAGCTGCTTTAGAGTTGTCATAAATCCGTGTGGTGGCAGGTGTGAGTAGGAAGTGAATTTGCGGATCTTTGACCCCTGCCTTTGTGCAATTTAAATGAGAGAGTGCCTTTAAGGCCCAAGCTAGATGTTTGAATTCATTGAGTCAGCATGGAGCTGACACTTGGCTCCATATATTAATTCAGATTCAGGTACAGTTATATTTGCTATCTATATATTGTAAACCAGACCTGGTTTGTAATTAATAAATGCTTATTATTAATAAATGTATCTATATGTATTATTAACAACATTTATTGTGTTAGTATTACATACCATGTACTCTGCTAAGTTTTTATGTTACCTTACTTAATGCTCCGAAGAACCCTTTGAAGTGGGAACAATAATTACTGAGTGATAATTGAGTAAACTGAGGCACTAAGGGTCAAGGGTCTGGTGCAAGTGTGCACAGCCACCAGGATTCAAAACCCGGCTCTGACTTCAAAGCCCTTATTCATAACCATTACAGCATTAATTTAATGAGAACAAGGGTAGCTTAAGTCACGGGTTCTCAAATCCATGGCTGCTCATGAGAATCCCTTGAAGAGCTTTAAAAAGTACTGATGCCTGAATTTCACTCCCCAGGAGTCTGATTTAACTAGTATGGGGTCAGCTTAGACACTGAAGTTTTAAAAGCCTGCTTAGGTTATTCTAATATGAACAAGGTTTGAGAACCCCTTGAGTAAATGCTGCCCACACTAATCAGAAAACGTAATTTTATCCTTCATTGAAACTTCCTTGCTCTGACTTTCATAGAATCTAGAAATTTCATAGGAGTGCCAATTTGATTTTAATTAACCATAAGAATTAACAGTAAATTTTATTAAGACAATTTTAGAATGAATTGGGCTTTCTGATTACCAAATGGAATGTTTAGATTTAGATGTGAAAAATAAAGCCCTGGTCTCCAAGAGTGCTTTAAGAATGTACCTGGAAGGATCTCACTTTCCTTCCTCACATAATTTTCATAAGCCAAGCATCTCTTCAACATTTCACTAGTTAATAATATTTGCATTTAATTGATGAAGCAAGACACCATTCTTATTTTGACACGTTATTAAACATATTTACTTAGTAACTATAGTCTAGGGAATATAAATCTAGAAAATCTTAAAAAAAGTCAGCATTTGGAGGACATCCAAAAAATTATTGTCCCACTGATTCATCATCCACTCATTCTTATTGCTTTCACTACTTTGGATGAAGATTCTGCTGAATGTCCATGATATTTGAAAAGCGATTTATTTGCATTGCTGATAGCTGATAAAACTTTTTCATATTTATCCTAGAAACTGAGAAAAATAAAAATGAAATCACTGAGCACACCAGTTAACTTAGGTTACTGTGTTGGTGGTAGTACACATAGAAAAGGGGGGATAGGAAAGAGTATGATCATTTCTCTCTGGATGTGCCAATTCAAGTCCTGGGGCCTGGGAGAAGATGAATTCCAAGCAGATTGTCTCTGTGCATGAAATTTTGAGGAACTTAGGGTTCAAGGGCAGATCTCTGGCAAGTTCAGATGGCATCTTGGGTTTCAGGGTGTCCAGTGATCTTCTAATTGTCAATACAGCTGACTTTTTGTAGCCCTTATTTTATTTGATCTCTCTGTTACTTGACCCTGTTGACCTCTTCTTTATGCTCAAGACGTTCTTCCTCCTTGGTTATTCTGTCCCTCTTTCCTGGGTCACTGCCTAGTTTTGGGGAGATTCTTCTTTCCAGCTTCTTTTCCTCTGTCAGCCTCTTGTTGAATATTTTGGTGTTTTCCAGTGTTGACCTCCTGTCTTCTCACTTCAAAAACTATCTATTCTTCCCTACTTAATTTCAGCTTTTGTTGATGATTATTAAATCTACACTGAGTGGCCAGATTATTATGATCTCTGAATGCATAGTAATCTGGCCACTCAGTATATATATCTATATAATATCTATCTATCTATCTATCTATCATCTATCTATCTATCTATCTATCCTAATAATACCCAAACATGCAAATTGACCGCACCTTCGCTACGCCCACAGCCAATCAGAACGAACAAGATGGCGGCTAATTTGCATATGCGGGTGCTGAGCAGCCTGAGTCCTGTAAACGTCCTCCGGACCCAGGCCGCTCAGAGCCTGTAGGCCTGCGCTTAGGTCCTGAGCAGCCTGGGTCCCATAAACATCCTCCGGACCCAGGCGGGATCGCTTAGGTCCTGAGCCGCAGGGACCCCAGAACTCCCCCTGGCCACTGGGAGCCTTGGCGGGGCGGGAACATTCCCGTGTCGCCATAGTGACGCGGGAATGTTTCCGCCCCCAAACACGTGCAGCAGTCTGGGGTCTGGGACCTAAAGCCGCTCAGAGCCTGTAGGCCCGCGCTTAGGTCCTGAGTGGCAGGGGCCCCAGAACGCCCCCTGGCTACTGGGAGCCCTGGCTGGGCGGGAACATTCCCGTGTCGCCATAGTGACGCGGGAATGTTTCCGCCCCCAAACACGTGCAGCAGTCTGGGGTCTGGGACCTAAAGCCGCTCAGAGCCTGTAGGCCTGCGCTTAGGTCCTGAGCAGCCTGGGTCCCATAAACATCCTCCGGACCCAGGCTAATCAGAGCCTGTAGGCCCACGCTTAGGTCCTGAGCGTCAGGGTCCCAGAATGCCCCCTGGCCACTTGGAGCCTAAGGGTGCAGGCGCCAAGGGGCTGGGTCCCGCAAACATCCTCAGGACCCAGGCCAGTCCAAGCCTGTAGGCCCCTTGCTTAGGTCCTGAGTGGCAGGGTTCCCAGAACACCCCCTGGCCACTTTGAGCCTATAGGTGCAGGAGCCAAGGGGCTGGGGGCGGGGCGGGGTGGAAACATCCCCTGTCACCATTGTGCCCCCAGCCGCTTGGGAATGCTCCAGCACCAAGAGGCAGTTTGGGTCCACGCCCCCAGCCTGGCGCACATGATGGGGGGCTGGCTGCTGGCCTCTGGGGTGTGTGGAGACCCTTGGGGGCCACCACTGTGTGCGGCCCAGGGTTCCCTGCATGCCCCCCAGCCTGGTGCCCATGGTCAGGGCTCATACAGGAGGCAACCAATCAAAGTGTCCCTCTCACATTGATGTTTCTCTCTGTCTCTCCCTCTCTCTTCCACACTCTAAAAATCAATGGGAACATACCCTCAGGTGAGGATTAAAAAAAAAAAAAGCATATCCTATGAAAGACACATCTTGAAAATGCCTAAAGAAAGTTGTCATTTTTTCTTGGTGAAGGGACTGGAGTCCGTGTTGATGAAAACACCTTCGTGGCTGTGGTGACTGGTAGTGGCTGCAGCAGTGGGGTGATGGGGCCGGTGCCTTCCCCTGATCAGCCCAGTTGCCTCCCACAAAGAAGAGTGGGGAGCAGGCCTAAGCCATCAGTAGGACATCCCCTGAGGGCACCCAGTATGTGAGAGGGAGCAGGTTGGGCTGAGGGACCCCCAACCCCAGTGCACGAATTTCGTGCACCGGGCCCCTAGTGTGTGTGTGTATATATATATATATATATATATATATATATATATATATATATATATATATATTAGAGGCCCGGTACATGAATTTGTGCATGGGTGGGGTCCGGCCAGCCTGGCCAGGGGGAGAGAACATGGGCGGTTGGCTGGCCTGCCTGCTGGTCTAACTCCTGGTCGAGGGGACAATTTGCTTATTAGCATTTTATTATATAGGATATACACTGAGTGGCCAGATTATTATGCATTCAGAGATCATAATAATCTGGTCACTCAGTGTATATCTCTAGCTTGTGTAGATATGTTTCTTCTAGTCATAGATCCATATCTCATTATTCCCTGGACAATTCCAAATTTGAATCTTAAGAGCTATGAAATTCAATGTTCTATAAAGACTATTCCTGGACTTGTTTCTTTCTCTATGAATGGCACCATTACCATCCAGTCACTGAAATTAACAACAAAAAACAAAACTTGTAGTCATTCTTCTCCCCAACATAGAAACAGTTCCCAAGGTGGATAGATTCCAATTGCTTGGTGTTTATGATATCCAACATCTCTTCTGTTTCACAATTGCCATTGTTTATTTGCTTATTTAATCAAAAGTATTTATTGAATATCATCCTTTTGCCAAGCACTGCAGACTGGTAAGTCTCTGCATAGAATTTGCATTCTAATGGGCAGAGACAATACATGAATGAATGAATAATTAAAGAAGATAACATAAAAATATGCCATGAAAAGGTTTAAATGCCATGAAAAGGAGGCTGTATATAAAGACTAGGAGGTTACTATTGCCTGGATGACCTTGAGATGAAATATCAATGTCAAAGAGTCAGGAATATATTATTCAGGAAGAAGAGCACTTCAGACAGATGTCAGAGAGCTTGTACAAAAGCCCAAAGGTGGAAATAAACTTAATGTATTTAAGGAACACAAAGGTCAGACAGAATAGTAAGTAAAGAGAGATGGAGATAGTAAGAAAATGAAGTTAAAAGAAAAAAAAAAGGAGCTATACCAGGGCTAAATCAGCAATGTTTGTTTCCCAGATTTTGGATTTTTTCCCTAACATTTCTTTTTTAAGAAAGGTCATTTTTGCTATTATATATAGAGTGGATTTGGAGGAGTATGAGAAAGGCAAGCAGATGAACAGAGACCATTGTGAAAGTCCAGGGAGGAGATGGAAATGGCTTGGAGTAGGATCATGTGGTAGAGGAAGTTAGTTGTGATGGATACAGCATATGTTTTAGAGATAATTCTGACAGAAATTACTGATGAATTGAACATGGCCGTGAGATTCAGCTAAATAGAAATTAGGGATAATTCTCAGATTTTGGCTTTAGTATTTAGAGAGAGTAGAGAGTCACTTAGGAAAATAAGGAGGATTGTAGAAGGAGTAGCTTTGGATGGAGATAAATCAAGAGTTCTCCTCAGTCTTGTTATGTTTTAGATCCTCTTTGACATCTAAAATGTGACACAAGTTGAAAGTTAGATAGATGACTGTATTTCAAAGCAGAGTTTAGATTAAAATACATAAAAAGGGCAACATTGAAAATTATGAATAACATGTAAAAACATTGTATTGATATAGTAACATAGTACATAATCTGTGCTAAACATTATTCTAAATATTTTACATCTAAGTACCTCATACAACATGTGTTAACTCATTTATAGCTCATGACAGCCGCCATTTAATAGCTGAAAAAAATTAGTGACACAAACAAGTTAAGTACTTTCTTAAGGTTACACAAGCGTTTACTTGTCTAGTCCAGTGTTTAAGGAGTTTAGTGTAATAGTTTCCGCTTTTAATTATGATTCATACATATATATATATATATATATATATATATATTAAGAAAAGAAAAGTGGTCACACAACTCAACATTCTGAGGTTCTGAGGCAAGGAGAAGCCAAGAAAAGGGTTTATAAAAGAACTAGCAGCCCGTTTGCATGAAGATTCGTGCAATAGACCTTCATTCACCTGGCTGCCTGCACCAGTTTTCTGCCGGCACCGGGGACCCAGGCCTTGGCTGTGGCCACCGCCTTCTACCTTCTGTCAGGGTCCCGGCTTGGCCCTGGGCGGTAGCCTTGGGCTCCGCTGCACCCAGCGTCCCTGCTACCGATCTCAGGAGCGAGCCGACCCCCCAGGTCGGCTCGCTCCTGCCATTGGAGCAGGCACCCCGCTGGCGCCCAAGGCCGGGAAAGCCCCGGGCGGCTTTCCGGGCCTTGGGCTCCGCCGCACCCCAGCGTCCCTGCGACCCGATCGCAGGAGCGAGCCGACCCCCCAGGTCGGCTCGCTCCTGCCATCAGAGCAGGCACCCCGCTGGCGCCCAAGGCCCGGAAAGCCTCAGGCGGCTTTCCCAGCCTTGGGCTCCACTGCACCCCAGCTTCCCTGCAATGGTTTCCTGGTGGGTGTGGTTGATGGGCGTGGCTTTGTTGGTGGGCGTGGCTTGGGCGTAGCGAAGGTGCCGTCAATTTGCATATTTGTCTATTATAAGGTAAGATAACCAGTAAGACAGAGGAAATATGGAAAAGCAGAAGAGTGTGGTATTATAGAAGCTGGGAGAAGAAAGTATCTCAAGAAGGAAGAATAATCAAGTGTGTTGAATACTAATGAGAAGTTAAGAAATGTACCAACAGAAAAGTTACATTTGGATTTGGCAACATCAAAGTCATGGGCAAGCTTGACCAGGGCAGTCTTTGTAGATGAGTAAAAGCTGAAACACTTGGTGGGCCTTCTTCAGGCTCATTACCTGTCCAGCCTTCCAAATGGAAATGCCTGTCTCTCCTTTGTGCCCAAACTACATCTAAATAGTTACCTTTTCTAAAAATTTTCCCACTGGTTTTCTGGTTCATTCATCTTCCCTCCCTCCCTCCTTCCCTCTCTCCCTCTCCTCCCTCCCTCCCTCCCTCCTTCCCTCCCTCCCTTCCTCTCTCTCTCTATCATCTATCTATCTATCATCTATCTATCTATCTATCTATCTATCTACCATCATCATCTATCTATCTCTATCTCTATCTCTACCTCTATCTCTATCTCTATCTCTATCTCTATCTCTATCTCTTTATCTCTATCTCTATCTCTATCTCTATCTCTATCATCTATCACCTATCTATCTCTTATATATCTCTGTCTCTTTCTGTTTCTATATATCTATATCTATATCTATCTCTATATCTCTATCTCTATCTATATATCTATATCTATATCTATATCTATATCTATATCTATATCTATATCTATATCTATATCTATATCTATATCTATATCTATCTATGTCTATGTCTATATCTCTGTCTCTTCAATTATCTTTCGCTCATCTCCCTCACACCTTTCTTAACTATAAACTTTTGAGGACAGTAGACTTCTCTCATTCACTTTTGAACACCAGTGCTTAGCACAATTCCAGGTATTTAAGTGTGTTAACTGATAAGTATTTAATGACTAAATAAAATCCGCAATCATTACTAATATCAAATGATTTTATTGGACTTATAAAGCTTGTTCCAGGATAGACTTGGAGTTCATACTGGGAGATATAGGAAGCAGGATTTTATCTTAGACACTGCACTCAAAGTTTTACCACTGCTGTGAAAGAAGGCATGCTTGGAATATGAAGATCTTTTACTGTGCAGATCCCAAGGAGAGTCTTGGAAGGAAGTCTCAGGATAACGTGAGTCACATGTATTCAAAGAAATAAATAAGATCAATATTTTGCTTACTCACTCAGTGTTGCTCCTGAGACAGGACATAACCATTTATTCTTGCCTGAGCTATAAAGTTTTGGCTGTCAGACGGATCACAGTATGCCACTGACTGCTAATTCTGCACGTAACACAAGTAATCTGTGCTCATTGGATGGTGTTTGCTAAAAGTTATTTTGGCTCTGGAATTTTCCTACAGATTTCTCTCTGCAACCAAATGACTTGTGGGACCACAATATAAGAGATTATTGATGAAAAACACACATGAAAGTGTTCCCTGGAAATATGCCTCTGTGTATCTGTCATCAGAAAATTGGCAGTAGTATGATGATCTGCATATGTTACTTAATCACAGGATCCAGGATAAGTTATAGTTGCAATTTATTCTTAAAACAAAGTTTAAAAACCATCTGCTTTACTTTTAATCTGTTACCGTATTTATGCTATCTCGAACACTGTGATGTCTCTTGATAAATGAGAACTTTATTTTGTGCCATAAATATGCCCCTGCAATTTTTGTAAGTAGACTTGCTGTTTAGTGTTTAAATCAACATTATTGAGGAGTAAAATTAAATGCACTCATTTTAAGTGTAGGAATTCATGAGTTTTGACAAATATATGCATCTACCTAGCCAACACAACAATCAAAATATAAAACATTTCCGTCATCCTAAAAGCTGTTTAAGAATACAGTCATAGGCTAGGAAGTTCACAATTTAAAGTCACCCTACTTAAGAAAGCAAGGAGGTAGTATCATACCATGAGCATGTCAGAGAATTTTGAGTCAGTTGTGGGTTCTAGTTAACCACTTACTAGTTGTGGAGGCTTGGTTTAGTCATTTAGACCACGTGAGCCTATTAGTGACTGATACATATTAAACCCTTAATAAAGTCTAGTTATTGTTGCTCACTTATGCAATGTCAAAAATCGTTATTGCCATTCACATTTACATAACTAAATTAAGTGGAGTTCACCTGTAATTTTAAGGGTTCAGCATTCAAACAATGCATGTATTTTGGTTTTGATATTACCCCTGTCTTTTTTAGCTCTACATAGCCATGAACACATATTATCTTGTACTATTTTCAATCTTGCTGCTATCTGTTGTGTACTGATATATTTTTACTATAAACATTCAAAGTATCATGATAAAGACATACAATTTGGGTTCTGTCTACAAGATGGAAAATAAAAGATAGTACAAACAATTTAAAAGCATTTTTAGTTGTAGTGGATAAATATGGCATAATGATATGCATTTTACTAATAAAATGGAAGTTTTAGGATCAAATTTATGCCAAACATTTTGACTCTTGAATATAGTAAAGCTCTTTAAAACATTTTTGGTAATCTTAGTCACTGTGCATAAATTAACGCTATGCCGATATCACTTAGATTTGATTGTCGAATGAAGAGGTTGAGTTTGGTTTTAGCTTGAATCCGTTTTTATTAACTAAATTTTTATACAAAGTCTAGGCTTAAAATGTATTTCCTCAGTGTATTTAATAATGTTTTAAAAAATATTTTCGCTAACGAGAGATCTTTATTTAAATAATTGCACTAAAGTTAGAATCAGGGACACAGATGCTTAAATGATATCAATTACTGAAATATTCTTTCATCAATATATAAATTCAGGGCATGTCAAACTTGGTTTCAGTTGACTTCTTTCTTGGAAAATACAGAGATCCTGTTATTCCAGGTCTCAGTACAGAGAGCCTTGTTCTTTTTACATCTTGATGAGGACCCCTCTGGGCTCTACTGTCAAATCTATTATTTTATTAGTTATGGGCCCTAGAACAAGTTACAATGCTTTGCAGGGCCTCAGTTTCTATTTCTATAAAATGGATGTAGTAATTGTACCTTGTATTTGGGGTTGTTAAGAGAATTAAATGAGTTAATACCCAAAATACATTTGAGCATTATAAGCATTGGGTGTTATCCTATATAATAAAAGGCTAATATGCAAATCGACCAAATGGCGGAATGACCGGTTGCTATGATGCACACTGACCACCAGGGGGCAGACGTTCAATGTAGGAGCTGCTCCCTGGTGGTCAGTGCACTCCCACAGGGGGAGCGCCACTCAGCCACAAGCTGGGCTCCCGCCGCTGTGGCAACGCTAAGGATATCCAACAGTAGGCCTAAGCTGTCAGTCGGACATCCCCCAAAGGCTCTCGGACTGCGAGAGGGCACAGGCTGGGCTGAGGTCACCCACGCCCCCTAGTGCATGAATTTCGTGCACCGGGCATTTAGTCAGCTTATAATGCTTATAAGCATTTTCCCATTATAAACTGAAATGAATTTGCTCAGTATGAAGATTCTGCATGAAGTTAGTGATCATCTGATCTGATGATTTCCCGCTTTGTACTGAAAGTGTATATCACAATGTTATTATCCCAAGTCCTTTCCAGCTCTGGAGTTCTATGACTCTGTACTTCTAGACTCTATCTTCATAAGCACAATTGCCTTCCATCATTCAAGACACACACCTTGGTTCCTGGTAACTGCTGCCCTGCACAAGAGTTTTCAAAAACAACTGAGCCTGACATTGATTTGTTACCTAAAAAAGTTGAACCTTGCTGGTTCTTGCACAGGAATCTTAGCAAAGCAACCAAGTTTAAGATAGCGAGCCAACCTGTTTCACTGAATCTTGCTTTGACAGCACAAGGCAAGCCAGAGACACAATCAGTGGAGGTTCTGCATGTCTCAACAGAGGACCATGGCACACTCACAGGGTGAACTGGGTGATCCCTACTATTACCTGTGTGCTTTACTGGATAAAGTGTCCTTGGGATGCATTCGTGACCATAAACCAGAAAAAAATTGTAAGCAGTGCAAGTAAAAACTAGAAATGAGGTTATCAGAGAACTGTTAAAGGGTCCCCCAGTTTGAAAATGTAAAAGAGGAGTCATCTTGCCCTGATAATCGATGACACCTCTGAGAAAGGGAAAGGAGGCATATTTCCAGGGAACACTTCATGCCAGGCTCACTTTGGGCAGAAAGTGATCTGCTGTGGGCCTTGACAGAAATAGAGTCCTTGCTTCTCTGTCACTGCATGTGAACTCTGTTTTACTCTGGCTATAAAGCAAAAGGGCAGAATGTATTAGGTTACAGCTTCACACTATTCTGTGGAAGATGAATGCATCTATGTTCATTGCATGTTTGAATTCTGGTGAAAAGGACAATGCAGTGAGAGCTGACATTTTACAGGTGCTCTGTGCCAGATACTGTTATAAGCACCTCACAGGGAGAGTGACCCGCTCTGCCTGGCTTGTCCCGGACTTTCCCACTTTCAGCATGAAAGCCCCACATCCTGGCGATGCCCCGTTCTAGGCAAAGTAGGACTCCGCTTAGAAGAACTGTACTCAACATTCGTTGATCATTTTTTGGGAACTGCTACTTTATGCGAAAGGACATATAAAATGAAACCTATGTTGTCATAAGCCAGTCATTTTCAACGAATGTACCATGGAACACTTGTGTGTGCAAGAATTTTGAAAACCTGCAATACCTGACTATTTAGTCAGGGGCACTGACCTCTTTTCTCTTAGATTGTCAACTAAAAAAATAACAACAGCCAACATAACAATAGCTGTCTCCTAATATTAAACATTGAAATAAATATGAGCTGTATGTACATTTAAGACCCATTTTATAAAAACAAGAAAGATCATAATTTTCCAACCCGCTTATTACATGCTAGAAGCCTGGTGCATGAAATTTGTGCACTCAGGGGGGTCCGTCAGCCTGTCCTGCACCTTCTCGCAGTCCGGAAGCTTTTGGGGGATGTCCTAAGCCGGCAGTCGGACATCCTTAGCGCTGCTGCAGAGGCGGGAGAGGCTCCCACCACCACTGCTGCGCTTGCCAGCCATGAGCCCGGCTTTTGGCTAAGCGGTGCTCCCCCGGTGGGAGTGCACTGACCATCAGGGGGCAGCTCCTGCATTGAGCGTCTGCCCCCTGGTGGTCAGTGTGTGTCATAGCGACCAGTTGTTCCGCCATTTGGTTGATTTGCATATTAGCCTTTTATTATATAGGATAGTTCAGGATTGTGGGTGGCTAGAGCCTCTCCCAGAAGCTTGGGGCACAAGATGAGAACCAGTGCTGGACAGGATGTCTCTCCATTGACGGGCGCATCACACACCCACACTCACAGAGGCTGGGACAACTTAGACACACGACTTCCCTTCACATGTACATCTTTGGGATGTGGGAGGAAATCAGAGTCTCTGGAGAAAACTCACACAGACATGGGGAGAATGTGCAAACTCCTCACAGACAGTGGCCCCTGCAGGAAATCGATTCCCCACCATCAATGTTATAAGAAAACAATATTGAACAAAACAACATTATTAGAGAACCTACTGCATTATTTCAGTTAATGATCAACGTCTTCCATTCCCAATGAGCAACTATTATTCTCTTTTGCAGCTAAAGGAACTGAGACACAGAAAGGTTAAAATAATTGCTGAAGGTTAGAAAGTACTGACATATTTTTAAAGTGGGAACTCAGAATTAGGTGGTAGAGCCTGCTTTCTCAATCTTTATCAGGTTTTTATTAGAGGAATAAACACATAAGGTGATGAGCCAGACTTTCTTCAACAAAACGTGACCTAGAACTTGGGTATTTCAATCCCTATAGATTCAGGGAGAGGAGGAAAATTACTTCCGTATCATTTCTTGGTGACACCAAACCATATTAGAATCTGCAGTCTCAGAAATGCCTGTCAGTGGGCACAAAGGAATGACTTTCTGAGCAACTGCAGGGAAAGTAATTAATTGCAGAATTCTGCCGAAGTAATATACCTATAATGTGCAGTTAGTGTAGCATCTGGAATCATAACTACTTAAGAAATACCAGTGCTGTCTAGTTTGGGGTAGACACTTCAGCAAAATGTGTTTTGTTTGTGTGAATGTTCTTTCCCCCTCTTTAAAAAAAAAAAAAAAAGCTTGAAAATCTCTCAGGAAATGATGATGATGTATCCAAAAATGTAAATTATATTTGAAATGGAACCTGCTATTTCTTGGTTACCAGTGTTATAGACATGCCCTTTGATAGCCCAACTAGTGTCACTCAGTGTTGACCTATGAACCAGAAGGTCACAGCTTAATTCCCAGTCAGGGCACATGCCCGGGGTTTTGGGCTTGATGCCTGGTAGGGGGTGTGCAGGAGGCAGCTGATCCATAAGTCTCTCTCATTGGTGCTTCTATATCTCCCTTTCCCTCTCCCTTCCTCTCTGAAATCAATAAAAACATACTTTAAAAAAAAGATGTCAATTTAAAAAAAGAAATGCCCTTTGATAGAGTTTTATTTCTTCTGTCACTCACTGGGTGCAGAAACTGCCAAATGTTCTCGGCAGAGAAGAAAAAAAATTCAGACTTCCAGATTTAGAAAAAATACAGGAAAGGAGGGTGGTCAGTGTGGTGTTGCCAGCTTTTAATTTTATTAAATGATGATACTAAACAAAACACCTACTGTTATTTACTAGCACCTAGGTCTATTAGCATAAATTATTATCACTAGCATTTTTACCAAAGTTCATTTTAATACCAAAAGTCCATCATCATTATAAGACAAGAAAGTTAGACTTTATCTCAGCGTATTTTGAAACTAGGTGTTAGCTTGCAAAAAAAATCATACACTCTACTGTTGCTTCCCGTGCGCTGTGTTTTGGTACCAGTGTGTCAGTTTGGGATGCTCTGTTCAGTGTGACACTACCCAGGGTTAATGTGGTGTCCAGATTCACATCTCTGGGTTAACAGAAATGGGAGCAGCCTATTTCATGCTACTTCACTCAAATGAGAGTTTTCTGGGAAAACTTAGAGAAGCTGAGGAACAATAGCCCGCAAGCAAGCACCAAGATGGCAACAAGTCACAGCAAGCCTAGCATCTTCCTAGTGTGGTCAAGGCAGGGGTTTCTCAGATTAGGGGTGGATATCCATTACCCGGAGCTCCTCCTGGCCAGCAAGGAGTAGTGGGGAATGTATTTGAAAGCCATATATTGGGTCTGGGAAAACACTGCCAAGAATGGACCGCAAGGACAGTGGCTAGGAATTGGGAAACCTGCACTCTGTGCCTAGCTCTGCCACCAAACATCTCCATGACCTTGGCAAGTCCCTTTATCTGCCTGAGCCTCCGTTGCTCCTATGATTTCATGACCTGCTAGGCTCTTGTTACAAAACACATAGCTGTTTGCCAATTCTCTGAGATCCCTGGTTTCTGTTACTGAACAATATGATACGTGCTAAAACACTAATCAGTCTTCCTGAGTTAGTAGATTTGTCTTCTCAAGTAATACATTCAGTTTTACCTGGATTTTAGTGAGAGTGATTTCATCTAAATTCAAAATCCTATGATCCCTTTGTGCACAGAACTGCTTGGTGTTCATGCTAATTGCTACGACATCAAAAACACTGCAAACATGTCACTCAACTTTTGAGTACCTTGTGCATAGAGGTAACTTTGAAACCTGGTGGAAGGTCAATGCCCTAAGCCTAAATCTTAGTGATGAATAGAAAAAAAAAAAATGAAATTGTGAAGGAATAAGGAAAGCGTGCACTTAATGTAACAAAACGAGTGGAACAAACTGGAAACTTATGGCTAGTTTTCCTAAGCAAGCACTATGGCCAGTACTCATCAGCACATACCACACACACACACACACCACCATGCCCATATACTTATTAACCCTTCTATCTCTTCAGAGATGATGTCTTCTTCATCATTGTATCCCCAGCCATGTAGCTCAATGCCTGTCACATGTCAAGTGGCCAATAACAATTTGTGGCATAAAATGTTGTTAACTGTTAGAACTAATTTCCGGATCCTTCTTACATCTTAAACGCTTATCATTTTCACTCCCTAGGACAGCGTGGGAAGAAAATACATTCTGTAAAAACAACCTACACAGAATAACTAATTTCTGTTAATCCCTCTTTGTATATTAAAACTTTGAGAACAACTTTTATAACTGCAAAGCACTGAGGCAGATAGTTGGAAGGGTGGAGATGATAGTGAAGAAGGTGAACCAAGAAAGAAATTCTTATAGGATATTGTCTTACATACTTTTAAAAATCAGTGCCAGCTCCCCATTTTTTAAATACAAAGACAGTAAAAGCAAAATTTCAGAACATCAGAAGAGAGTGAACAGGCAAAAGACCCCTCCACCAGCATTTTAATCTCTCCCCAGTGCAGAATTAAACAACTTTCAGTATTACCCACAGTGACGTCAGCCCTCTGCTTATAAGGCGTTTTCTTTTATTTTCTCCAGACATTCAAGTAGATCGGGATTCCTCACTCTTTGCGAGGTCAGACATGGCAGGTTTTGCACTAAACTTCTGTAAGAGGCAGGGTGCTGGTGTTTTCTGTTCTTTCCCCTTGGATTGGAATGGATGGGCAGTTAACTCATGCCCACCTGGCCTCATTGGTGATGGGCTAATGGACAGGTACCTGGCTTTTCCTTACTACCAGCTTAGACAATATATAAGCAACTGTGCTCCTAGATGGTTTCTTCCTGAGAGGCTGCAAGTGTGCCACACTCTGTCATGTAGTTGCAGTATAGCCTAGATCCGTGGTCGGCAAACTCATTAGTCAACAGAGCCAAATATCAACAGTACAACGATTGAAATTTCTTTTGAGAGCCAAATTTTTTAAATGTAAACTTCTTCTAATGCCACTTTTTCAAAATAGACTCGCCTAGGCCATGGTATTTTGTGGAAGAGCCACACTCAAGGGGCCAAAGAGCCGCATGTGGCTCACCAGCCGCAGTTTGCCCACCACGGGTCTAGATGAATGGTGTGAACAAATCATGGTGTAACTCAAGTACAATGGCACAATTAGCTGATCCCCTTTGCTTACCCTGAACAAAAATCATTAATTGCATAGTGGGAGTTATGAGGGATATTTTCGGTAAACAAAGACAAATTGGGCAACGAGTCTTTCAGAGGAGGTGTTTTCTGGACCCAGACATGTTCATCATGTTTACAGGACATCAAGTTATACATTTAGGCATGCCATCAGACAGACACAGGGGTTATGCGCTGGTAGGAGCTAATAGCTTTTAACTGGGATATGTATAATAATTAGCTCCCTAATAGGAAGGGTCCCTCCTAGGTGATCCTCAACTTATTTGTCTTGCTGTTGTACATTTCACATACAACACCACTCAGGGGTGTGCAAATCAGTTCTAAGCAAAGTGCCGATCCACTTTCTTACAATCTGGACCAATGGAAACAAGATGTGATTGCCTGGTGGCTTCTTAGCTGCCTCCTGTTTTTAGAGCTTGTGACATGACTTCAATTATGGACATCCTCCTATGGTTCACTCTATGATCTAGAATCCACGATTTCTGCAAAGTCTATACCAAAGATCAGATTTCTTAAAATGGCTGGGAAAAGGGAGCTCTCTGATTCCAAATGTGAGCATGATGACCAATTAAGATTTTCTGACACCTAGAATGCCGATAAGCCAGTATTAGCAACATGATGGATGAGTCAACTTCAGGTGTTCTTTTGGTTGCATTTTGTGCAAAGAATTGAAACCAGTCTGGGAGAGATGGAGAGAAGAAACGGTTTCAGCTGTTGAGCTAAAGGAATTAGTTATAAATGTCCCGCCAAATTATTTGACCGTTGTTTGCTTGATTTTCTGTAGGAGGTCTAGGTTATGCTTTACAAATCATGTAGTAAACATGCAGTGAAAATGGAGAGAAATCCACATTGGTGCTATCCTTCTCTAGTAGCTCCAACCAAGTATTTTATATTAAACGGAAGAAGTGTAGGTAAAGTTGGGGTGCTAAGGAACCACTAAAATAAATAAGCTTTTGAAAGTATGCCTGAATGTACATTGTTCTGGGTGAACTTCACATAGTCTGAAAGTGACTTTAGAATCAGTATACATTTTCATGGATTCTTGGATCTACAGCAACCCGATACATATAATCTTGCTATTACTAGTGGTTATAAATGGGAGAAAAAAAAATCTACATATTCACGGAGTTTACACTGAAAACTCCTTGACCCCCTGCTTCTCTTGCTTGCTGAGATGGAAGCCTCAGGGACAGCAGCAGCTTTTTTCGGGGACACCACATGTAGCTCACCTCCAATGTCTTCTGATTAACCCATTCATCCAGAAAGCTGTGGTATGTAGCCTTTGCTTTGGAGCCATTTTCTCTGGAATGCTTTTGGCTCTGCTTTGGCCAGAAAAACGGACGGAGAGTTAAGGCCGGGATTTTAGACGGGGCAGTGCTCTCTGTCTCTCTCTGGGTTGGCACAGCCTGGTGAAATTGTTAAGCTGCAGCACTTCCGTCATGGTGCCCGCCCGATGGCTCGAGGCCAAGTTTGCTATTTGGCAACGAGCAGCCAGACAAGCAGCTGGTTATTGCAGCGCGTCCAAGCAGCGAGCGTGGGGCCGTGACTCTGGTGCCAGATCCTTCGACCCAGTTAGCAACTGAACCCTGGAGGCTTCCCCTGGCCCTGCTCCCGTCTCGCCTCGTGGTGGGCTTTGCCCAGGAAAGCGTGGTCGCCAGCAGGTTGTCCTGCCTGGGTCTTGAGCGATGGCGTCTGCCTGGAGGAGGATGCTGATAGACCCCCTAAAGCTGAGGGACCACTTGGCAGCTGTGGGGGCCCTGGCCAGAGCATGCTTTCACTGGAGGCTGGCTGCAAGAGGGCAGACTCAGTCCGAGCTGCTGGCATCCCACGCCAGCCGGGGCGAAGAAGTGGCAGCCCGCTGGCATCGGCCTTGGGCCCCGCTGGCATCTATTTTGCGCTGTGTTTTGTGAGAAGGGCTGAGGCTGAAGGGCCTGGTGAGCGAACTTGTCAAGAGGAAATGGGCAGGAGGAGACGAGGGAAGAGAAACTGGCTCAGGAATTACAGCTGTAATCAAGGATGCTGCCCTTAGCAACGGGTGAGCAGGGTCCGACTGAACATTCTCTGTGCATGCCAAGTGGAAAACCTGCCTTTCTTAGGCTTTTTAGACTCCCTTTTCTGCCAGGACTTCTGGACCCTGAGGATGGTTTGATGTTGGCCTTTGGAAGAGAGAGAGAGCCCAGCTTTTTTGGGGGGAGGCCCTTGTCCCCCTAGGTGTTCCCCTCTTGGGGTCTGGCGCCATCTGCATGTTGCTGCAGCTGCTGATGGATGTAAATGGAGTTAGCAGGAGTTGGGCACAGCATATTTGGAAAGCAATCATCCCTCTTATTTTGTTGGGGTGGGAGTGGGGAGAAGCGACTCTGGCAGGATTATTTTCCCACTGTTCTCTAGCTGACACCATAATACCGTTTTCAGCACCGAGCCCTCCATGTCGATTCCCTGGAACTTAGAGAGCTATTCAGAATGGTTCAGTGTGAAGTCTGACAATTTGAACATAGCCATGGGGTAATTCTCAGCATCGTTCAAAGGATGCCTGTAATTTCTCCCGGGGAAAGTTGAAGTCTACTACAATGGTGGATCTATTACAAATATTGGCACAGAGGAACAAGGACTCTATTGTGTTTAATTGCCGGGATTCCCGCCTCACCACACAGGACAAGTACCAGCAGGATACTTTCTATGAAACTTGCCTTTTATTCTGAATATCTGATCACTTTCTGGAATGAAGCATATGACTAGCATGTCTACCACTTAATGTAGATGAAGGAAATAGAATGGGACTATAGCTCCAATGTTGTATGCCAACTGTAAACATTGTTCTCGCTCTCTTTTTTTGAAATCGGGTCCACTAACATTTTTTTTTTTTTTTTTACTTATTTGGTCACTTGGCCACGGAACGTTATTGTTGTCACTCACCATGTACAACTATCCTTAGGACTGTGCAGGTTCAGACAAAGCGAGTTCACATGCCTAGTGTAAGGGTGAAATCTGATATCTGTTTAATTAATAAATACTTCACTTAAAAATAAATTTCACAATATTGGGTATGAGTGTTTTTCTTATTTAGCAATCCATTTCCATTGTCAAACAAATAGATTGGCATGTGGCATTTTTTGTTCACGAATTCAAAGTTGGATAATTTGTGTTTGAGCCTTCATTCCTCTCATTTCCTTCTTTATCTGCTGAACTCATACCTAAGAAACCAACTCACGTATATTGCATCAAGCATTCCATAGTTTGTCTCTCATTTTCACAAAAGTATTTGCCACAACATGCATCTCTGGTCCCATCCCATCTTATTTATATATTATCACTTTTACCACTCCGTGTTCTAGTTCATTTTTACCTATTCATCTCTCCTACTAGACTAGGAGCTGTTTCCTATTCATATTTGCATATGTTGTAATTTCAGTGACATTGAATTATATAACGAAGTTAAAACGTTGCTATTTACAGCAAGAACTTTTTTCAGTTTCAAGTACACAAGTACAGTCCATTCATGTTATTTGCAGAAGTTGTTTCTATAAAGTCACCGCAAACACTGAATTAACAAATATTGAATCGTTGCTCCTAATGCAGTTAGGTTTCTGCGAAACTGATCACAACATTTTCATCAATTGATCAATACAAAATCTTGTTTTATGTGTGTTTCTGTTTGAAGATACCTATTTATAATAATAAGAGCGTAATATGCAAATCGACCGAACAGTGGAACGACCATCCGGACATCCAGATGAAGCCACGGCTGCTGTGAGGCAGCCAGGGCTGTGAAGGCCTACCCTTGCACGAATTTCATGCATCGGGCCTCTAGTTTAATATAAATTGTTAATTCATTAACATGGAACTCCTGGCCAACAGTACTATAACTCATGCCTGAACAAAGGTTATCTAACATATATTTTCACGCTAAGGTGCTGCCAAAAATCCCAAATAGCAAAACTACAGCCCACCAGAACAGTAAAAGAAAGTATTCGGTAAGAATATATTGTGCCCATAAGAACAGCTGGCAAAACTGGGAGCTTTCAAATTCAAAGCTGATGTGAGGCTCAGAGGCACATTACAGGATGGCCTCGAAAGTGAAAATGAGGAAGTTGTTCAATGTGTGCAGTAATTGGTTATCACAATGGGCGTTTCCACAGCAGAGGACTGCTTGAAAGTGATTATCTTTCACTTATCATTTTGGAAAGGTGACAAGTTTATTTTGATTATCAGAGGCATTTACAAGAAATGACCCAAGTTGTACTCATGTTCATGAAATAAGCTAGATTTAGTTTTGCTTACGTGGCTTTAAAGGTTTTGTATGTTTGGGGGATTTTTCAAGCCTGCTCTGTATTTTATTTTTATTTTAACAGCACATTGTAGCCTTCTCACACTTCGGAACTCTAGAGAGCCCTTCAGCGTTAGATTGAGGGCCTTTTTAAACAGAAAGAAAAGGCACAGAAATGTGAAAAATGTGGCACTAAATAGACCGCAAAGAGGACACTTGTTTATAGTACAAGGCCGAGCGCGGCCTTGTTCACCCTCAGCTAGAGCATTCACATCAGACAACTCAGTGTTTCACTTCATCGCACATGTCCACGAATGACCACGAAACCACCACTGCAAGTGTTGTTGATTTGGGGCTTACAAATAAATTTTAGGAAGTAGTTAAATTCTTAAATAAAGAGTCTGTGAAAAAAGATGATCCATTATATGATGCATCACTGATACCTAATATGATGCTTTGTCACCATTTTGCTTAATTTTAATTGGGTATATGGTGGGAAATAGAATTAGGAAACTTAGTTTCTATGGGGTATTTTATTAAAAAAGGGACTAGAAGATTTTCATTTGAAGTACATTTTATTTTAAAATTACATGACATCTAAAGCACTCCTTACTTATCTGTAGTGCTTAATTCAGAAAAGAAAATGGAGAGACCCTTTAAAGACATGTTTTCTAGAAGACACTCCACACTCCCTGTCATTTGCTCTAATCTAGAAGGTAATGCAACGTGAACCAAAAAGAAAGTATTGAATGCAGAAAGGCACAACCTGAGCACACATATCTGCACAATGGATTTTCAGCAGCAGCAGCAATGAGCTTGACTGAGAATAGAATATAGATATGCATGTATTATTGATGATAATTCACTCTGGGGAACTTCCCTCTGCAATTTATCCAATCCACTGTGTGCCACTGGATATAGCACATGCATCTTTTTATTCATCCTACGTGGGATTATGAACAGTACCAGAAGGACTCATAGGGAAGTAATGGCCATTTCATAGTAATAGATTTTTTGCTAATAGAAAAAAATGGGTATTGTACTTCCAAGACATTATTCAAGTAGTGTGCATGTGTTAAGTATTTGAGGAAAGTTAAAAAAATGCAAGCTCTTACATCTTTAAATAAATATGTTCTATTAAAGAACCAAGTGTTTGTGTAGAAGGTGGTAAAAGAAATACATGGTAAGGCATATATCCTGCCATAGCCCTGATAATACGGGGGTTAGGGGTGGCATAGCAAAGGCATTAAACAAGTGCCTATGGGCAAAAGGGATGAAGGGAGTCCAAAACTACAACCTAATAAAAAAAAGTAAGTCATGGGGATGTAAAGTACAGTGTGACGACTATAGGTAATACTATATTGCATATTTGAAAGTTGCTAGGATAGTAAATCTTTCAAGTTCTCATCACATACATAAAACATATCAATAACTTTCATACAAAACTTTCGGAAAATAGTGTGGAAAAGATATAATCAGTATGAGAAAACATAGTGTGTTTTGAGATGGACCTTGCAAATGAGGCAGAAATTAAAGCATGAACAGTGTTATGAATGGGACACACAGGGCACACTTAGAGACACGTTTCAATCCAGGTGAACTCATGTGTGTGGATTATGCAGAATGAGTTGGCAAAGAGGTGGATTTGACTCACTCAAATCAGTGATGTCCTTGACTGTCTTTCTCCACCTTCACATCCAACCAGTTGTCCAGTCCTTTCATGGTTCCCTTTTGGTTTTCTCTTGAGTTTGTTCATCCTTTGCTCTTCATCATTCCTGCCATTACTTTCATCAAGTTGACTGCTCTCTCTTATTGAGAAGGCCTCTGGACTCTTCTCCTTGCCTCTAACAAAGGCCCTTCAATATGCACTCTACTATGCAACTGGAGCCAACTTCGCATTATGTGACCCAGATAATTTCACCTTGAAGCCAAGAGTCCTTCATGTGTTCCCATTATCCTTGCATGTCATAAAGGCCACTTAGGGTTAAGTAGGTCACCCATTTCCTTCTCCAACCTCACCTCTTACCACTTCTCACCTTGCACTCTCTATCTCAACATTAATCAACTCACCTCAAGTCACTATGATCTGCGTTCAGGTTTATACCTGCTGTTGCCTCTGCCAAGAACACTCTCCCTTCCCCATCACCCTCCTACCCAGGTAACTCCCATTGCACATGCTCAGGTGTCAATCCACATGACTATTTCTGTAGAAAGCCCTTCCTGACCCCTCTCAGATTAGACCAGACGACCTTCTGAATTTCTCACATAGTACCGTGTGCTTAGTCCATAGAGAATTAATCCAGAGTGTATTATAACCACATTTTTAAAGTGTTGGCCTCCCCTCCAACTAGACAGTAAGCTCCTTACAGACAAGGACTGTATCATATTTACTACTCTATACTTTTCAGCATAAATTGAATGAGTTCAACAAGAGTTACACAGGTCAGTGAAGATTTTTGCAGAAAGGATAGTGCTAAAATAGATACGTAGTCACAGGTATAAATTATTCTGTATATTATATAGCTACGTAATAGTTACTATACAGCCATACACTCATGGTTAAACCTTTAACTTGCATAGAAATAAATATATAGAAATAATAAAAGAGCTACTACAAATCTTGATAAGACCAATGGAAGAAAAGCTGTTGTTTAAATCGTTTTTGCAAAACATGAACCTTGAGTATTGCCAATTGCCTATGGCTTTTTTGAGTACCTGAATGTAAGGGGTTAAGCCAGATGAATCTTAGCATCATACTCTCAGCTAAGCATAGCATATTATATAACTCTTTATAAACAGGGCTAGGTCTTCTTTTATTCAGTTTCCCTAAAATGCTTCTCTATAATTAATTAATTTTCCTGTTGCTTCATGATGTGAGGGAGCCTGTGTGGGGAAGTAAACAATGTGACAGCAATCAAGAGATCTTATTCTGAGCCTGTTACCTTAGGTGAGTTATTTTGACTCTCTGCCGAAGGGGCTGCTGGGATGGTCCATCAGAACTTGCAAGTCTTTTTTTCCCACAGACAAGTGAGTTATTGAAACATTATTAACAGGGAACTTTGCAAGGTCTACTGATAAACACATATCATCTTTTCTTTATTAACCTTAGGAAGTACATTGACAAGGTTAGTTTTCTTGGCTTCACCATTGTCTCTACTACCCCCCACCACCACCACCATAGTTTTACAGCCCAATGGCAAACCTGGTTATGCAATGGAGGCATCCCATCAGGAGTGCCATCAGACAGAGTTTGTCTCGAATTTGTAGGCTTGCTTTTTCATTCTCTTTTTTCTCCTACTACCAGATGAACCATTACAGCATCATGTAACATTCACCTGAAAAATAAAGAATGGCATTATTTGTTATCTACCTGTTTAGGTTGCCATAAAGATAAATTATATTCTTCTTATAAGCTGTCCTCTGTTTCTTAGGCATAGGTGCTTATCATCATGAGGGGTATTTATTCATTCAGTCTTAAACTCATTTAACTGACACCCCGTCCTGCCAGCTATTAAGCCTCTGTGATAGGGGCTGGGAATCAAGAGGGATTAAAGATCCAGCCCATGAGGGCCATGGAGGTGAGTGGAGGGTCAAAGAGAAGGCAATAATTACAGCAGAGTACTAACTTACAAGTGCATGGTTTCTAACTTAAAACATTCCTTCCTCTGGTGCATTTATGCTATAGAGGCACTTTGAGTACGTGGAACAGAAAATGTAAACCAGACGTGTGCTAAAGGGAAGCAAGCATCCAGAACTGAGAGAACCAGAGAATCACAGGGTTAGAGCGAGCCTTAAGACACATCAAATCCAAACTATTTTCTAAAGCTTAAGTTCCATCTGAAACCCAAGTGTCAAGGGGTCCACTTGCTTAGCCTCAACATTTCTAATGCGATGTGCTCCCTATCTCGATATATTCCTTGTCCCTGTTGATCAACTCAGTGCTTATGAAGTATTTTCTTGTAACAAGTCAAAATATATCTTGCCATACAGAGCAGAGCTAGTTCTTCTTCAGGATAACAGGCTTACAAATATAACAAGGTAATTGTCAGTGCCCTTGGGTCTTTTCTCCGGGCTAAATAAAATCGATCCACCATTGGTAGAGGTCTGTTTATTTTCCCAAAGTATTTTCTGAATATACACAATAGAAAAGTATTTTTCAGTGTGTCAGTTACAATCAGTGGGTGGTGCGATCAGCCTGGTGGGTAAGAATTAGAATAACAGCATAGAACCAAAGATGTAATGTCAGAATGTTTTAAGCATAAGTATTGTTTTGTGAAGGGTTTATTTCAGATGTTTGTGCACATGTATTTGTGTTTCTGTATATTTATGTTTGTGTATATACTGAATCCTGGATTCAGATTATTCCCTAATGTGAGTTCCAGTAAAAAAAAAAAAAAAAAGAAGAAGAAAAAATCTATAATAAAAATGTAATATGCTAATTAGACCTGACGTCCTTTCGGATGACCTTCCGAGGAAGCTGGGTCTGCGAGGGAAGCCCAGGTCCCGGGTGCCAGAGGGAAGCCAGTGCCAGCAGCCAGGGGAAGGAAGGCCTATTCTTGCACAAATTTTGTGCATCGGGCCTCCAGTAAAATAAAAAAATACCACTGATACAGTCCCACAGGAGATTTCATGTACCTTAGATAAGTGCTTCTCAAATATGAGTGTGCTTACAAATCACCTGGAGAGTTTGTTAAAAACAGTTGTGTCCCATTTTTTTCTTCCCCTTCCTCCAGGTTCTGAGTCAGACTGTCTGGGGTGCGATGAATTGCATTGGCATTTTCATATGAATTGCATTTTAATAAATCCCTGCTCCTGCTAACCTATGGAGCCTGCTCTCCTAAGAGACACTTGACTAACTCATATAAGGATGGTGTGAGGGCTCAGGTGTCAGTCTATGTAGTAAATGGTTAGTGGTGCTTAATTTAGTGAGTAAATTCTTTTATATTTTTAATTCAAACTAAATTCAAATAGACATTTTTAATTCTTTCCTTCACACCCCACTTTGGAGACAGTTGGAGAAATGGGACTAACCCTTGAAAGGGAGGTCAGGGTTAGAGACACAAACTCCAGAAGGACGTACAGAGAATGTGATTCTCAGGAGTTAATCTTTTCTATTGGGGAACCTCTGAGAGAGTCTGACCTTTTTAGTTCCTGAACAACTGTACCCCAAACTGTCCTTAATTCATTTGGTGGAGAACTTACACTCCGTGGTGTCAGTGTAAATTCCTTTCGTTACAATCTCACCATCAGTTCTATCTGACTTCTCCCGTCCTAAGTTGATTCTGCTCCACAGAAAACCCCAATGCAATATAGTACAGAATGCAATACAGTACAGGAAATGTGCTTCCTAGTCGTCTTTTCCAAATGGATCCTTGAAGTACCGAGACGGCCCATTTTGATGTTCTCATTTTGTTGCTGTTTCATCTTGACATTCAATCGTCTCTTCCATTTCCTTTCTTGAGCTCCTCGCTTGGCTTTACCTTTTCATGTGTTCATGAGCCTTCCTATGCCATGGTCCCTCGCTCCAGGACTCTTCCATCACACAGACAGTAACAGCAGCAACAACAAAAGGGCATCCCTAGTTTCCCACAATTCCAAACCTGTTAGCAAACTGTAACAACTGCAGCAACGAAGCTTTCGTACACACAGATTGGAAAAGGGTACGTGTGGGTAATATTGCAACATTATGCCAGAGGAGTTCTATGAAATATGTGAATATGTGATATTTTGGGCTATAACAATGGGAAGTCTAAGTATAAAAAGGGAGTCTCAGCTTTTGAGTTCAAATCTGATACTTATAAGCCTTGTAAATTGTGGGCAAGTTGCTTAAATGTCTGAGTCATTATTTATTCCTCTTTAAAATGGGGTGATAATGCTTCATGAGGCTAAGTGCTTTACATGCATGATAAAATATAAAGAATTAGCCCTTGGTGGTTTGGCTCAATGGATAGAGTGTAGTCCTGCAGACTGAAGGGTCCCTGGTTTGATTCTGGTCAAGGACACATGCTCGGGTTGTGGGCTCAATCCCCAGAAGGGGGCGTGCAGGAGGCAGTCAATCAATGATTCTCATCATTGATGTTTCTATCTCTCTCTCCCTCTCCTTTCCTCTCTGAAATCAATATATATATTTACACTCAGGGAATATTCTGTCCCAATTACCATTGTTAATCTGAATCCTGAATTACAGAATCATTTTTAGGTTAAATCCCATTCCTCTATAGATCTTTCTCAATGGTGTTCCTATCAGCTTCAGGCTGTATCCTTCCTTTTAGACACACTGTCTTCAATCTATGCCATTTATTCATTGAATCTTGTTGTAAGTTCCAAGTGTTTAATGATAAATCACTGGCTATTTTCTTACTTGTGCAGTGTCATATATTACCTCCTAATTGGATGGCATATCACATTCTCATTTACCTCTGTTGTACATTTATTAAGCTTTCTGGGCAGTCTAGGCCAAATTGTTGGTAGTTCCCTGGCTCCAGACATAGAGCATCTACATCTCACTTTTCTGTGGCTTCGTAAATGTCAGCTCTGGGATATGGCCACCTGTTCTGCTTTTCCCAACGTTTCCCAGTCCTTAGAATGGGTAGAACACTTAGTTTATTCCTGCTTCTCCAGTTTTTGCAGTGTCAGTAAAGCTGTTTTTGATGTTGTGTCTATATATATTAATAGATTGCTACCACAGCTAGGATGTTGAGAATGATAAATCCATAAGGTAGGAAGGAGGATGGAGTTTGTCGATAAGAGCTCTTTATTTATTGCTCTTGCTTAGAAACACAAAATGACTTAAGAAAACTAAGAACAGAATTGCAAAATTAAACCTGTTTTATGTGTTGTTGTTTTTTTGTTCAGTTAGCTATAGCGCTTTAGATATAGGCTTTAATCACTCATTCAACAAATGTTTATTGTGTGTTTATTATGTAACTGGTGCTGTGTTAGGTGTTGGGGTATCAAAGGACAACAGTACAGACATGGTGATATCCTTAATGGATGTTTAAGTCCAGTGAAGGAAGGTAGACATGAAACTACCAAAAGCCATGGGAGAAAATTACAGGGTATTGAGAGAGTATACACTGAAGGTGGGGGGACCTCAGGGAAAAGCATAATTAAGGTCTTTGAGACCTTTAAGTTTGTTTTGGTTCACAATTGTCTAAAGATTCATTTGCTCAAGACAGTAGAGTTCAGACTGAAGGTTGATCTCCTCTCCTTCCAAGTAACCCCCCTGCTCCTCTAAAATATCATATTTGAGATTGAAAGGGGACCATATAATCAGGTGGACTAGGCTTTCGAATGAGTGGTTCAGGCCATGGTTACTCTCAGCAGAACGAGAAGCAATTTAAAGCCAGGACTTTGTCCTGGAACTTTATTCTTAAACTAGAGGCCCGATGTACGAAAATTCGTGCAAGAGTAGGCCTTCCTTCCCCTGGCTGCCAGCACCAAGTTCCCTCTGACACCCGGGACCCAGGCTGCTTCCCTCGGGCTGCCTGCAGACACCCAGGACCCAGGCTGACTTCCTTCCGGCCCCAGCTTGGTCAGGAAGGACGTCCGGAATGATGTCCGGAAGACATCTGGTCTAATTAGTGTACTACCCTTTTATCATTATAGATATCTTCTATGGCATTTGCTGCACTTAACAGACAAAAGAAATGTTTAGAATATTTGGCTGATAGATTGATCTCTCTAGGACTGGCAGGTCCACAAGGCTATTGATGAATGTTACAGGTTGAACATTGTTCATTAGGGGGAAAATTGTAAGTTTCCGAAATTCAGCTCAAGTTCCACTTCCTCTGGGAAGCCCATGATGCTTGTCTTTCTCTAACCCCTCCCTATGCCTAGCCCCCAGCTTAGGTGCACCCATGCCTGCCCTGTTCCCTTAGGATGGATCATTCTGTATACTTCAATCACAGCCTCTTGTTACCGCAAACACTGTATTAGACTGATGCATTTTCATGTTTGTAATCCTGCTTTAGTTGGTAAGCACTTTGGGGTTGAAGCTCCTGTCTAATTCATCTCTGTGTTCTCAGGACAATTATTGGAGCATAGGAAAAGCTGGATATAGAGTTACTCAACATTTAAATGAATAGTAAGTAATAAACATGACAATGATAAAAACCTTAATTTACCTATCTAGTTCAATCTCATTTCTCTGCAAGAACAATTAAGACAACACAAAGGGTTTTAAAGATAGGGAGTGGAAAATGTAAATCTGGAGTTTTCTTTTTCCTAATTTCTGAAAAGCCCCAGCCGAAGTCACTGGAACGAAAGACATAAATGTCAACGAATGGATTTATCGGCGTTAACTGTGCCAGCTTCTTGGCGTAATGCTTGAGCATTAATAGGTAGGCAGTACATTTTAATGACTTTCTTACGTACAAGTGTATATTTAGAGATGGGAACACTACAGCGCTTACATAATTAATAATAAATAACTAATTAATATGTTCCTCCAGAGAGTTGGCTTCTATTATCTCTGGCCTGTTGGGTGGTCTTCATTTATCTTTTTTAAAGGCTTTCTGCCCTAGCTAGTTTGGCTCAGTGGATAGCACGTTGGCCTTCGGACTGAAGGGTCCTGGGTTTGATTCCAGTCTTTCCCTAGTGGGGGGCATGCAGGAGGCAGCCGATTGATGATTCTCTCTCATCATTGATGTTTCTCTCTCTCTTTCTCTCTCTCTCTCTCTCTCTCTCTCTCTCTCTCTTTCCCTTCCCTCCCTCCCTCCCTCCCTTTCTGAAATCAATACAAATATATTTTAAAAAATAATCAATAAAAGGCTTTTAAATCAGAAAGAGACCAAAAGAGAGGGGAAGAGGGGAATGTTCATTTTCTTTGAAACATCTCCCTCCCCCCCCTGTATAACTAGTGAGCCCCCTGAGCCCAGAGACCTTTCAGAAACACACAGTTTGTATTTATAGGTTCAGGTAGAGTGAAAAATCTCTTTAATTGGAACACTTTATATAAAGTCCTGAAAAAGGGGTTTTCAAAGGCAGAAGATTTATTTTCCCAAAGCAACTAGTTCCTAGTATTGACTTTTTAAAGTTAAGTTTCCCTAAGTATTCTTTCAGCCAAGCAGATTCTGAAATCACTGGAAGGCACATTACCTATATGCTTTGCTATTTTATTTCTTAAATCCCAGCCTAATTTGGACCTGGGCGTACTAGGGTGGAATTGCCCTAGAGGAAAAAGATTTGGTCATTCTCCGGTGCCCGCGGCCATCTAAACAGCTGTGTAAGCAGCAGGTCCTGGAAATACCGGGCTCACGACTTTTGGATAGAATTCAAGAATCAGCATGACTCCACCGCGGGACCTCACTCTCTGCCTGTAACTGTTTCTTTGTGGTCATCCTGGAAGTCAGAATTCAATATGAATGCCTCTTGAGCAATGCTTTTAATGAACTATAAAAGCCAGTAGTCTGAAGAGAAGGCCGTTTTTAATGCTATGATTATACTCATTTCTGCACACCTATGCCAATTAAGGACTATCACTATGTAAGGATAAGGAGATACACCAGTATTACAGTAGCACAGCTGAATCATGGCAACTGACAGGACACAGACCTGGATGTTGGTTTCTCTCTGAAAAGCAGAGTTCAGGCTCCTGAGCTTCACACACATACACCGCGCCCCCCCCTCCCCCCCCCCGCCCAAACGGCCTCTCCATGAACTCTCCAGAACGCTTTAATTTTAAGTAATTGTTTTGAATGCACAGACCTAGGGATTGTTTATCTTTTTTTTTTTTTGGCCTCCTTTTAGAAGATGAAATATGTAAGACGTGTTTTTTAGATCCTGCATTTGCACATGCACAGCCTTTGAATTCTTTTGCAATAAAATTGCTCTTAATGAAACATCTGAAAACATGAACAAACAGTGCACAAGCCGAGTTCTCCAGAATAATGACAGTATTGTTAAGTGATTGGATAGTTGGGAGATTAATATCACGGTGCACTGGCATGTTGGTTCATTCTAGACATAATATAACAGTGAAACCTCCTTAAGAAAGCAGGAGGCTGAACGGCTTGTCAGACCCACTGCACATACACAGGCGGCCCCACACAATAACAAATTAAGCACTGTTTATCCACAGACATGGCTGGCCTTATTTTTTCCTTAATCTTTGATTTAGGTAATAATTGCACTGTAATTTTAACACTCAGTGCAGTTTGAATGTTTGCTTAATTGTCTTATTACCAATTGTATTTACTGCTACTGACACAGGGTGCCAGCGAAATTTGGCTCCGTGTCTCTGAGTCTTTATTTACAGAGGCTGGCAATGATGAAGACTTGATAACACGGATCCCATTTCTGGTAGATTACTCTCCAATTGTTTGACCAAAGGCTATGGGGACATTTCAGGCCAAGTGAATACGTGTAATTAAATTTCTGCAGAGTTCCCACATTTTCTAAGCCAGGCTTTCCTTTTCCTTGCATATTTTACAGAATCCCCCCAGTGAGACCCCAGTGCCTTTTGCTCAGACGTGCTCATGTAGTACATGTGATGTCTGCATGTATGAGCTATAAACTCGGGGGAAAGCTGTAAACAATCTTGCAAAAGGAGAAGAAAACAACAGCCTCACATGACGTTCAAACCTATCCTTCCGCTAGTCCGCTTTGGCAAATGCAGAGTTTTACTAACTTAAAAATTATCTTGACTCTAAATACAAAGTCCATTTGCTCTAGCTCCTCTCGGTTCAACAAAATGTGTGGAATTTCATGAGTTTTGTGCATGGGTCATAAAACAGTATGTTTGCTACAGTGAAGTGCATATGAAATCCTTTGGGTGATTGTTAAAATGCAGCTTCTGACTCAGTGGGTCTGGGTGGGGCCCTCAATTCTGCCTTTTTGAGAAGCTCAAGGCGATGTCAATGTTATTGCTCTATAGACTGCATTTTGAATACCAAGGTCATGGACATGAGAATTAAACATGTTACATCTTTTGTATGTGAAAGAATAAGGTGCCAACAAATATGCACAGATATGATATTATTACCTTAAGGAACTGAGGGCCTATATAGGATTTTACTAGGGTAGAGGAATAAATACTATTTAATCTCTTTGTCTTTTGGCTAAACTTTAACCTTTCTAGGAATGCTGTTAATACCTTCAGCTATTATGTTTCTCTACATTAATGTGGTCTCATGTCTGTATAATACAGAAATATATGTGGCAGGGGCAGTGACTTCGGGGTCATGAAAGATCCCAGAAATTGGGTGGTTTTGTTGATTTTGTGGTAATGAACTTGAGGCAGCAGCCTACAGGCAACACTGTTGATGTTCTTGAAATTTTCCATCCTTCAACAAGGAAGGGTGAACCAGAAGATCGGCATGTCCTCTGACTTTCGTGGTGGCAGATCCCCCGGAAAGCTTGTGGCTTGATAGAACTTAAGCTTGTTTAGATGCCTACACACAACACTCATGTGTTACCTTAGAAAGGCTTAGCTTGTTATAGAGCCGTTACACTTGCAAACACATCACATGGTGTTCATCTAATCTGGGATAAATTAAGTGGTGGTTCCTGAGTACTTGGTGGAATACAGTAACTTTGTAGGACTTAGGTTTTAAAGTTTTCCAATATATAAACTACTATAATATCTTTTGTAATGTTTGAGAAATGACCCAAAGTAAAAGGAACATTGACTTCAGCTCTTAATTTTGTCTGTATGGTAATGCCGGAAAGTATAGTTTCATTTTGACTGTGGAATACTGGTTATTTGAATACTCCCTTTAGTAGTTTATTTTGTATGGAGTCAGTTTTCTGAGCTACAAGAGACTTCTTCAGACCTAATGTAAATGAACTCAAGCGACCAAAATAATCTGGAGACAGAACCTTCTAAGGACCAAGTATTTGGAAACATGGATGCTCTCTAGTAATTTTTAGTTTTTATTCTTGCCTCTACAATATTCAAATATATAGACATACACACACACATATTCAAGATTCTACATCAAAGCATGCTGAGTTATAGAGACACAGGGAGATATAACATTACAAACACTTAACCTTTTCTAAAAGAAATCCTATTATATATTGGGACTAGTTCATATCTTAATAAAGTTACAATGCATTGATTCTCTTAAATAATGGAAAGGCATGCCCAGAAACTTCACCTGGTTTAGAGTTGCCCATCTGGTTTCATTAATGTTTACTAATCTGTAAAACTTAGAAATCTTACAACACGTGATAATATTTTAAACTCAGTAGTTTGGGAAAATAGTAAAGAAGTCTGTAAAATTAAACGTTGGTAAGGCAGTGGAGGAATTGTTATTCTGCTGGCGATGCAACATGTGTTCTGCAAGCCTCAGCAGTCCCTCTCCTGATCAGAGAGCCTAGCAAAACTCTCGCATGTTTGTAGAAGGAAATAGATATGAAAATATTAATGATAGCAATGTTACAGTTACAAAAATAAAGGGGTGAGTATGGATAAGCCTAAGTGAAAGTAGACAGGAACTCTGATAAACAAATTGTGAATTATTGGTTCAGAGGAGCAGTGTAACTCAGTGAAAATAAAAGAACCACAGTCTCTTGCACCAAAATGGCTGAATTTATAATGAAAATAAGCAAGTTCCAGTATGATATGTAAACTATGATTTCTTTATTTAATATATATTTTTATTGATTTCAGAGAGGAAAGGAAAGTGAGCTATAGAAACATCAATGATAAGAGGGAATCATTGATTGGCTGCCTTCTGCAGGCTCCCTACTGGGGATCAAGCCCACAACCCTGGCATTTGCCCTGACTGGGAATCGAACTATGATCTCCTGGTTCATAGGTCGATGCTCAACCACTGAGCCACACCAGCCAGGCTAAACTATGATTTCTTTTAAGTGAAGTGCTATTATGAGCAACACTAAACAATGTATAGTACATACGTATTATAAAATAATAGAAAAAAGCAAGAGATATTTTATTACAGAATAAGGGGTAGTGGTTGTCTATGAAGGAAAGTGCAGGAAATAGGTTTAGAGAGAGTCAAGCAAATATTTCACAATTACAATCAATAATTCATTTCTTAAGCTCTGTGATGTGTTTTTATCTAAAAGAATTGTATAGCTTTTACATATGTTAAAAATAATACTTCACATAATCAATAATCATTTGTGTATAAATATTTATTAAGATATAATTTAATATAATTATACAGGGATGGGCAAAAGTAGGCTTACAGTTGTGAATGTCAAAACCATTTATTCTTGTATTATTAATGATTGTATTATTTATTTGTATTATGTGCACCAAGAGGTCACCAGTGTGATTCCCAGTCAGGGCATATGCCCAGTTTGCAGCTGGATCCCCAGTATGGGGCATGCAGGAGCCAGCCAATCATGTTAATGTTTCTCTCTTGTGGATGTTTCTATCTCTCTCTCCCTCTCTCTTCTTCTCTTTCTAAACTCAATCAAAACATATTTTAAAACAACAACAATAAACAAACAAAAACAAATAAGGCAGGATTTGGATGTAAGCAAACTAAAATTTAAAAATATCCACGACTAACCCTTAACTTTTACCTTTTGAGTACAATATAGAAAATTATGTTGAAAAGCATTGCATATTGTAAGTTTTATAAATGTAGTTTGGTGGTAAGTACTCTAAAATACTCAGGTGTCATATAATGGGAAACTGAAGTCAATGTATCAACAACTTTAAATAGAAATATTAGTTATTTCTGAAACAAGATGAAATCTTTTCTCTCAGTAACCCCATTATAGAGGCTGTAGGAAGAGGCCTTTCTGAACCACACACACACACACACACACACACACACACACACACACACACACATCTCCATGCTTTCTAATGTTATTGTTTTGAGAAATAAGTAATTTCCAGGAGGAAGCAATAAATGTTGGCTCAACAGATCATTGTAACAATACTAATTCGAAAATAGCCAGTAGACATATACACATTGATCGGTGTCCCTCGACCACACCTTTATTCTTTTGAAGTTTCCTGATATGCTAACATATCCAAGATTGATGTTATACTTGAAACAAAAAAAGGCAGTAGAAATGCAGTAAATGAACTGTTACCTTTATCTTTCTGAGGACATTCTTTGCTAGTTAGTAAATATTTGCAAAAAAATAGTTAATTCAATTAATAATAATAATAAAGATTGCTTTGTAACTGTGTAAATTATAAACTATCCAGTGATAATGACTACTTTTTTCATACCAGCTTTTTGTGTGTGTGGCTTATATTGTTAAAATTTTCTAATAGTACTGAAATAACTTTTATGTTATATACACTGATATTTGTATTATATTTAAAAGTCATGTAGAAAGTCCTTAAAAGTGCGGAATTATAGAACTGATAGGATTATATGAAACACACATGAAAAACAATATTTTGATAAAGAAATTAAGCAACATAGCAAGTGTTTGTGGTGAGGTTATATTTTTGTACATTTTTTTTTCAAATCTGACTTTATGAGACATATTTCCTCTATAATGGAAAAAAATAATCAACTTATTAAAATGTCAGTACTCAAGTGAGGAGTGGGCTGAAGACTGTTAATAGAATTTCAATTTTATGGGCATGAAATGTGGCTTTTCATTACACTTTAACGTAAAGGAAAGTGGAACCAATTATGTTCCCACAGCTCAAGAAAACTACGTACCATCTAAACATACAACTTCTACTAGCAGTTAACGTTAAGACATTGAACAAGAGGCTACCTCCCAAGCAGAATATACTGCATTACATCTTGTCTGTAGGTGAATCCCCATTGTGTAATACACGTCTGTAACCACAGCATATGAAACCATTGCTAATCCCACTGGGCAAAATCATGTAGCTTCAAAAGGAATCTAGGTGGTGATGGAATCAGGCTTACTTGCCGGAAATAAATATATGTGTGGGATGCAGGGTATATGTTAGACACTTCTCAAAATGACTACTTTATTGCTATAATTAATTTTATGTAGGAGCCTTAGTTTTTGTTGTTGACTCTCACACCACCCCCCTCCCCCCTTACCATCCTTTGATATGGGTAAAAAAGTATCTCTGTACAAATAAAAATCAATATGCTGCTGACAACTTGTTGAAACCTCTAATCTGTAGCTTTATTTGTATGTTTATTTTTTGTTCACTCTGTGACAAATGGGTCGCAATGAAAGATTTTAGAGACTTCAAACATAACTGTAGAGAATGGATGGATGGGAAGTATTTCTTGCAGCTCCATGTCTGTGTCTCCTCTTCATTGAAAAAAAAAACACACATCATTAGCTTTTGCTACCAATGCTATTATTTTCTGAAGGTTTTATTGAAAAATACTATATGATAGTAAGTTGAAATAATTATCACTGCACAGCTTCTTGGTGTATTTCACAACCTGAACATGCCCGTATGACCAGCAGTCACCTCATGAAACAGAACATGACCAGCTCTGAAACCCCCCTCTCGTCCCTTCTAGTTACTAGTTCCAAAGATAGCCGCTATTCTGATTTCCAATACATCAGTTCATATAAATAGAATAACTTAATGCATACTTTTGTCCATCTTGCTCAACATTGGAGACTCATTGATATTGTTGCTATAGTTTATCACTCCCATTGTGGTATCGTATTCTATTGTTTGAATAAACCCAGTGTATTTGTCTATTACATTGCTTTTGTCCACTTAAGTTGTTTCCAGTTTTAGGCTGTTA
Organism: Eptesicus fuscus; assembly: GCF_027574615.1. NCBI lineage: Eukaryota > Metazoa > Chordata > Mammalia > Chiroptera > Vespertilionidae > Eptesicus > Eptesicus fuscus. Next base: position 15,092,705 of record NC_072490.1, on the reverse strand, counting down.
ATGAGCATTCTAATAAACTATTTTTTAATACAAGGAAAAAGAAACACTGCTTATTTAGTGATTTCATATGATGAGGGTATAGCAGGAAAAAATCAAGTTTAAGTTATCTTTTAAGCTGATTAATTACATAGGAATTAGCATCTTCATCATTGTCTGTTCATCAGCTTTTGTTGGACGCTTGTCCTCTGCTGTCTTCTGTACTGTGGTTGGGTGATACAAACAAGGAAGGCATTTCTGTTCTCAAGGAGCTCTCAGAAATAAACCTGTGCTTACCATGCAGTGGGGACAGTGCTGTGGTGGAGAAACACTGGGGGAGGAGATGCTCCTGATATATCTAGAAAATGAGTGAAATCCTTCTAGGAGAGATAATCAAAATGTTAGGCAAAGGAACTTGTGAGTAGAGGGGCAGAAGGAAAGAAAGACAATTCTTGGCTGATGGGATTGTATTCATGATAGCAGGGAACACCCTAGAAACTAACAGTAATCAACTTTTGGCTGTATTTGAAGGCTCAAATTGGGGAGTGATGAGAATGGAGACTAGAAAGAGAAACTGAGCTTACTATCTTCCCTGACTCACATAGTATAAATGAGTTCTATAAAGCATTGTGGAGGGCTAAAGGAATATTAAAACAGAAGTATTTTTGGATTTTTTTTAATTTTTATTTTTTGCTGAGATGATTCCACAACCCAGTTGAGTAGCGTAATACATATAATGATAATAAAGAGTTAATTTCGGTGTGTATAATGTCTGTAATGGACTCTTAAGGCACAATAAGCACATAAAAAAGGCAAAAAATTAACCAAGCAAGAATGCATTTGTCAGTAAGTGATTCACTTTCATAAGTTTCTTCATTTCTTATTTACACCACAGTTAAGAACGGCTGGTTTTATCTTTTCAGGAGGAATATTACCACAACATCACATGTTTATTGTGTTTCTTCTAAATGTACATATTCTTCGCTCCATAAATATATATAAACCATTGAGTCTTCCCTTAAATATTATATACTAGAGGCCCGATGCATGAAATTCATGCAAGAGTAGGCCTTCCTTCCCCCGGCTGCCGGCACCGGCTTCCCTCTGGCACTGGGACCCAGGCTTCCCTGGCAGCCCCGGATTTGTCCTGAAGGTCATCTAGAAGGACATCAAGAAGGACATCTGGTCTAATTAGCATATTATGCTTTTATTATTATAGACAGTACCTGATCTGTGCTTAAACATGAGATTCATAGTGTTTCAAGAAAGCATAAAAACAAGGCTTTGGGTTGTGATAATATAGACATTATGTTACATTGAGAGTATCATAAGCAGTCTTGTAAGTGGAAGTTAGAGGCAATATGTTCAAGTTTTCTTAAATAAGAGTTGCTCAGATAAAAATAATCTGTAACAAGGCATGATAACATTCCTGGCATGAGGGGAGCTGTTGATTTTTTTATTTTTTTTTTTTTGCATTTTCCCTTTAGTATATGACCTTCCCAAATGGCACAGACCAAAAAAGTATGCTAGGTGTGTTCTTTGTCATGCAAAACAGTTTTCCCACAGGAATGAAAGAAATGCACGTAGGGGTGTGTGTCTGTGTACACCTGCGGTAAGAGTGGGAAGGATAAAGGCAAATGAACCAGAATTATCCGTGGATAATTGAGACAGTATTGTAAGAATTTTGCAATCTATTTACCTTTCTATGTTTTTCAACATCATTTATAACATCAGTCTACATTTCTGACCATTTGGTAATTAAAAGATTGAGCATCATCCCATCAACTACAGTTTAGACTGTCTACCATAAGCATATAGTAGAATGCTTAAAATGCATCATTTTATTGTGTTCTCACTTAACTAGTGTGGCAGTTATATATTTATATAAAAATGTAAAAGTACTATTGATAATACAGAGAACATATAATCTTCAAATAATCGCAAATAGGTAATTGGACTATGCCATTGATTTATGGTAGCATGAATCAATTGGATATCCATTAGACAATGGGCTTCCTGCAATAGTTCCACAAGGACTGAATCTTCTGGGTGACACAGAACAGCTTTATCCAATATACTTCTCACAATTTAATGCAGAGAGATCAATGTGTTGACAAAAATAACTGTGTTCTCATCCATTTGGGTATGTTCTTGTATACTTTTTTGGAATTAAGGAGAAAAGGGTTAATATAAATTAAAATTGGGCTTGATTTTTATCTTTTCTGCTTTTTGTACATGTGAGCTTTTAAAAAATGAAAATTACTTTCATTGGACTACTTCTTGCTCTATTACATGGTTTTGTCTAGTTTTCCCTTTGTGAGTTCTAATTATTTTAAATGAAGCAGTGGCGTTCTTATATTACTTAATTACAGAAATGCATTTTTAAATGTTATGAAGCTCAGAAAGATTCCACAGACAGCTCAAGATGATCATTCTTTTAAAGACAAATCTCCCTGGGAAATAACGCATCGAGTTGTTAGCATTAGGCACTTCCTCATACCAGCAGTAAAAACTGTGTATTCATTTAAAAGCTTAGAGTGCCTGCTCTTTCAGTATTGTATGTCAATATTTTTCATTGAGTGTCTTTGTAGATTTAAAATAATGTAATGCGTTAAACATTTTACAGGAAAATATTTGAGACTATTTTTTAGTTTGGCGCTTGGGTGATGTTCTAGCTCACTCTCTTTTTGAATGAAATGAAGTGAATGTGCTGAAGATAGGAAAAGTCATGTATCGCTATCAGGAGACTCTGCACTTTGCCATGTTGGAAAGGGGAGATGTATCTGTGCCTAGATATACTTGATTCTCATTGCCATCCTGGTTGTCTTATTTGATGAGGGGTGTGATATTCGGCATTCACTCATTTATTCATTTATTTAATAAACATTTATTGGATGAGCCCTGTGTGTAAGACCAAGAGTATAAAATAAATAAAACTTATACTCTACCCTTGAAGAACTCATCCTCAATATTAGGATAAGAAAAGATACAATATAGAGTGGATAAAATATTGCATTTGTATCATTAATACAATTGATGATACAATGCACTCTTCACTAGAGCTATGCTCAATGCCTATTGGATCATAACCAGCATTGAAATGAGCTGCTTGAGGAAGAGAGAAAATGTCAGTTGAGCTGGGAGGAGGAGGAGGAGGGTAGTGACAAAGAAAACCTGGGAGGAAATTAGAATGAAGCCAGGTGACCTATGTCAGGGTTGGGAACTACTACTTTAATAGCAACAGCTCCATCACAAAACTTTTTTGAGAGCCATGATTGTGCATCTTAGAACTGGGGGTACAGTGGAAACCAAGAGGGTTCTCTAAATAGCAGAGTTTCACTGCTACTGAAATATAGCCCTCAAAATGATCACATACGCTGTGCATTTGTTTCAGTGTTTTCATAATACTATTGAGGCAATAGATGATATCAGGATTTTCAGAATTTGAGGTTTAATGTCTTCCCTAAACAGCAAGTGTAAATTCTGCCACAAAGCTGTTTTCCATCTTGTGTTCAGTTGATGTTAGGGTCACAGATGTTCTAGACTGTGCAACAAGCTAAGATGCTTTAAAGAATAAGTTTTTGCAAAGTGAATTCTAACAATCAACAATGAATTTCTGCCTGCACTATTTCCAATGAATGGTGGTCATTTTTTGTGCCGCAAGAAATTTTAAAACATGCAACGCTTGACTAGTCAGGGCACTGACCTCTCTTTTCCCTTTGATTGTCAAATAAAAAAATGACAACAGCCAACACAATAATAACCATCTGGGGTGAATGAATCAAAATTACACCTATTTTTTGTCAGATTGGCAAAAAATGTATATTTTTGTTTGCCACAGAATTTTCGTAATTAGTTTATGTGTGCCATGAGATTAAAAACGGTTGAAAATCACTGTTCTACGGGACTAATCATATCCAACTTCTGCAAGACTTTTTGATGTTTCCATGACCCCATTTGTTTCTTATGCTTTAAGGGATAGTATGATATCAAGGAAAAAGGAGGGACTTTTTTCAGTCAAATGCACCTGAGTTTAAATGTAAGCAATATAACTCAATATCTATGTCAACCTGGGCAAGTCACTTAATATAACTAACTTTAAGTTTTTATCTTAAAAATGATAATTACAATATCAACTTAGGTAGTTTTGAGAATTTGGAGTAAAATATCTAATGTGCTCTGTGTAATAAGTGGCACATAGCAGGTGCTCAATTAACGGTATGTGCTGTGTGTGTGTTTGCGTATAAATGTAGCCCCAACACTAATAGTTGTTTCTGAACTGGAAGAGTTGTCAGGTCCATTAAAAAACTATTTAAAAATCAACAGATTTTTATAGAGGTTTACTATACATCACATCAAGCTCTATACTGGATATTATGAAGATGATCAGGAAGGAATAAAAATATTATCTGGACTCCTGAAAAATCAAGGCCTTACTGAAAAGACAGTCTCCCGGGGAACAGACAATGTTATGAAACAGTAAAATAATCCTATATAATAAAAGGCTAATATGCAAATTGACCGAACAGAGGAATGACTGTTTGCTATGATGTGCACTGACCACCAGGGGCCAGACGCTCAATGCAGGAGCTGCCCCCTGGTGGTCAGTGTGCTTCCACAGGGGGAGTGCCGCTCGGCCACAAGCCGAGCTCATGGCTGGCATGCACAGCAGTGGTGGCTGGAGCCTTTCCCGCCTCTGTAGTAATCGGACATCCCCCGAGGGCTCCTGGACTGTGAGAGGGCATAGGCTGGGCTGAGGGACCACCACCCCAAATGCATGAATTTCATGCACCAGGCCTCTAGTAATAATAATAATAATAATAATAATAATAATAATAGTAAATGCTAGGTGATTTTATGCAGGCTGTGAGCACAATAGCTGTTCCGATTTGGGAGAAATAGCTGGTGGTCATGGCAGTCAGAACATGGAGCTTGCCCTTGAAGGACCTTTATTATTTAGAAAGACAAGGGGCAGCTGGAGGACATCAGTGCCACCATCACAAACTGGCAGTCCTCAGGCTCAGTGGACCTAGAAGAGCTGTTTTATTTGGCCTTCACATTAGCATCTCCAAATGCCAGAGAATGAATGAGCCATCTAGAAGTAGGCAAACAAGCACATTTTCTAAAAGGATAATGTTTCATGCATTAAATAAATGTAATACCTTTTTCTAGTTTGGTATCAATATACAAGGCATGTGAATAATGAGTTAGCTGGGAGTTAATTGACTGCAGAGACTCTATTTTCAGTCTCTGTCTGTATTTTTTGAATTAATATACACAGTGGGTGATTCAGCAAAAGAATTTAAAAATAAATTCTTTATAGAAAGATCTCATCAATTTGATGTCTTCATAATTCATGAAGCATAGACCCATAATAGCTCTATTTTCTCTTTAACTTTGGAAAATAAAAGATGCCATTAGTTTAAATTAGGCTTGTATGTGGAATAACCATGTATATCAACAAATATAGTTAGAATCATATGCTGTTTAAGAGAATAAATGCCAGAAAGAATTGATTGTTTCTTTAAAAAGTGTAATATAAAACTTTTATTGATAAGCTAGAGTAAAATTATCTTAAGTTTTTTTTTTACATTTCTGCAATACATCATCTGTGTATTGTATTGTGTGTTTACCACCCCAAGTCAATCTCCTCCTATCACCATTTATACCCCCTTTACCTTCTTTTCCCTCTTCCTACTCCCCTTCCCTCTGGCAATCACCATACTGTTGTCTGTGTCCATGAGTCTTTCTTTTTTTTCCCCCTTTGCTTAAAGAGTTGATACGTGACACAAGAATTTATAAAAGTCAATTATGAACAATCAAAATCTAATAAGTGGTTAGCTATCCTAGATTGGTTACTGTTTTTACAGAGTACACTTGGAATTAAATAAAATGTTGCTTTGGATTTGGTCACTGTATTGGTACTCAGGATAGTTGCAGAATATGTAGATATGGTGTGAAGCTTCATATTTTAACACTGAAAAGTGTCCTAGCAATTCTGTGTTCGGTGCTTCTTACACTGGCTACAGAAAGCACTACACGCCCGGATGGAAAGACTTATGATATAAAATGTGTTCGCTTCATTGATTTGTTTCCCCCAAGAAGTTGAGACCCCTAGGGAAGCTGACGGTGGCTAATGTTTGATCTCTTCTAGCTGGAGGAAATTGAAGCACAGGAAAGTGGATTGGATTTGTCTGAGAGTGTCTGGAGCCAGGGGCACCTGGGACCAGAGCTCCGATGTCTACTTCCAGGCATCATTCAGTGGCTTGGTCACACATTTTCCTCTAATATCAGATTTTGCTTCCCACTCATGGGTGGCACCAAGAAAAGCGTTATGAACACTTAAGGTCTTAATCCAAGTCCTAGGAATGGGAAGACTAAATAAATAAGGTAATTTAAGTTTAGGAATACCTTTTTGCTTCAGAAGTAATTTATTTCCTTCCAAGTGTGTAAAAATGTATCTTTAATGAAGTAGTTTTTACTCTAGTTGATTAGTATACTTTAGGAAAACATTGGGAAGAGAGATTTAACCTAATTCTTCACAAGGATATTATATCAGTGATTTTTGTGTCGTTAAAAAAAAGGTCTAAACTTTATTTACCTACCTCAGTTGTTGACTTTGCGGAACATGGAGAAAGCAGCACCAGCGATGCAGAAAGTACCTGTTTGTCGAGAGAGAGTACAGACCTGGACTGAAATCCATGGCCCATACAATACCTCCTTTTGTTGTTGAAAGCACATTCTAGCTTGGTGAAGTAATTGTTAATGCAGAATGTTATAACTAAGCAAAGGAGTGAACTTTCTATACCTCCAGTCAGAGTAGAGGCTCCGTAAGGTGCTCCGAGCTGTGTCCCCTTCTTTTGTGATTCTAAACTATGGAAAGGCTTGCCTAGAGTGTAATTAGGACTCAGGAAATCAATAAATATCATAATTTTGCCCAGCCGGCATGGCTCAGTGCTGGACCTATGAACCTATGAACCAAGAGGCCAAGGTTTGATTACCAGTAGGTCACATGCCTGACTTGCAGGCCAGATCCCCAGTATGGAGTATGCAGAAGACAGCCCATCAATGATTCTCATCATAGATGTTTCTATCTCTCTCTTCCTCTCCAAAACCAATAAACATATATTTTTAAAAATAGAAATTTATTTTTTTTTGGTGTGTGTGCGTGTGTGCGCACACACACACACACAATTTTTTAATTTTTAGTAGTATTGTAACACTTTCTGGGAAATAATTGTGCTTTTATTTAAGAAAAAAGTTGCTTGCGTAGGTATGTACAAATGCTTTCCACACAAAAGTATTTTATTTTATTTTTGGCTGTAAAAATGTTTAATCACTTTTAATTACACTACATGTAATGGAGAAGATAACTTTGTACTAATGATACAGTAGGAAAACATGCACACCACAGGTTAAAAGTCTCATTGTGAAATGTTATTCGTTATAAGATATAGTAATTTTTAATTTCCTCTTTAAAAGACAGGACTAAATTTTAATTAATAGAAGGTACTTAAAGAAAAAAAATCAGTAGTAGCTTTAGCAACCAATTAAGAAGGATTTTTGTCTTAAGAGTTTGTGTGTTTGATGTGAGATGGTTTTAAATGTTCTATAATATTTTTTCTTTCCTAGTTTTCAGTTCTCCCATGCTATACTAGTGGTGCTTTGTATGGGGAAAAATGTTTCAGCCTATATTCCCTTTCTTTCCCTTTTAGTTATCTATGATAAGATACATATAGTTTTGCAAATGTTTACTTGCCTGAGTCCCCAAAATCTAGCAAACATTACACTAGCTAATGGATCTGATGATAGGTACCTTGAACCATTGTCAACTAAAGAGACTGTTCTAATAGGATATTATTTTACAGATTATTTTCCTAAGAGAGAAACTCTTGGGATGAAATAAAGCTTAAAAATAGGATGTATGTGTTTTGGGGGATGAATAAGGAGTGGAGATAAGGAATTTTGGAGTGAGTGAGCTTATATGATTATACCATGAGGGAATTGACATTTCAGTAGTCTTAAACCAACCCCAAAAATCTTTGAACCTATAGGCATTTGTGCAATTAAATATGGTGAAAACCTAGTTAATGAAGTAACTAACATTTACAGTATAAACTGTAAATGGAAATTATCCTTTTAGCAAATAACTTGACCTGCCAAATATTTTGGGGAAGTTTTTTGGTAGTCCAAGTAGTAATGTTTTATTTTAATTAATTTATTTTTTTTCTTTATTGATTAAGGTATTATATATGTGTTCGTATCCTTCCATTGTCCCTCCCCTTCTCATTCCCTCACCCCCCTGGTGTCTGTATCCATTGGTTATGCTTATATGCAAGCATACAAGTCCTTTGGTTGATCTCTTTCCATTACCCCCATCCTCCCCTACCTTTCCTCTGAGGTTTGATGATCTGATTGATGCTTCTCTGTCTCTGGATCTGTTTTTGTTCATTATATTCCATAAATGAGTGAGATCATGTGATATCTATTTTTTCTATAACTGGCTTATTTCGCTTAGCATAATGCTCTCTAGTTCCATCCATGCTGTTGCTTCTTTTTTACCGCAGCATAGTATTCCATTGTGTAGATGTACCAAAGTTTTTTAATCCACTCATCTGCTGATGGGCACTTAGGCTGTTTCCAAATCTTAGCTATGGTAAATTGTGCTGCTATGAAATTAGGGGTTCATATATCCTTTCTTATTGGTGTTTCTAGTTTCTTGGGATATATTCCTAGAAGTGGGATCACTGGGTCAAGTGGGAGTTTTATTTTTAGTTTTTTGAGGAAACTCCATACTGTACTCCACAGTGGCTGTACCAATCTGCATTCCCACTCACAGTGCACAAGGGTTCCTTTTTCTCTGCATCCTCACCAGCACTTGTCATTTGTTGATGATAGCCATTCTGACAGGTGTGAGATGGTACCGCATTGTTGTTTTGATTTGCATCTTTCAGATGATTAGTGACTTTGAGCATGTTTTCATATGTCTCTTGGTCTTCCTTATGTCCTCTTTCGAAAAGTATTTATTTAGGTCCGTTGCCCATCTTTTGATTGGGTTGTTTATATTCCTTTTATTAAGTTGTATAAGTTCCCTGTAAATGTTGGAGATTAAACCCTTATTGGTGATAACATTGGCATATATGTTCTCCTATGCAGTGGGCTTTCTTGTTGTTTTGTTGATGGTTTCTTTTGCTGTACAGGAGCTTTTTATTTTGATGTAGTCCCATTTGTTTATTTTCTCTTTAGTTTCTATTGCCCTAGGAGCTGTATTGATGAAGATATTGCTTTGGCATATGTCTGAGATTTTGCTGCCTGTGGATTCCTCTATTATGTTTATGGTTTCCCGGCATATTTCACAGACCTAGAACGAACTCTCCAAAAATTCATCTAGAATAAAAAAGACCCCAAATAGCTGTATCAATCCTGAGAAAAAAGAACAAAGTAGGCAGGAACTCAATACCAGATATCAATCTGTATTACAAAGCCACTGTTCTCAAAACTGCCTGGTACTGACACAAGAACAGACATATAGATCAATGGAATAGAATAGAGAACCCAGAAATTGACCCAAACCACTATACTCAATTAATATTTGACAAAGAGGCAAGAACATACAATGGAGTCAAGACAATCCCTTCAATAAATGGTGTTGGGAAAATTGGACAGATACATGCAAAAAAAATGAAACTAGACCACCAACTTACACCATACACAAAAACAAACTCAAAATGGATAAAAGACTTAAACAAGTAGTAATGTTTTAAACTGCCATTTGGGACAGTAGTTTTACCTCCATTCACATCTTACCCATCTTAGAGAATTTCAAAGACTGGACATTTTATATAGCAGATAACAGGAAGAAAGTCATTGCAAGAAGAAGTAATACTTATTGAGCACTTATTCTATGCCAGCCACTGTTTTCAGCACTTTTGGTAACCCCATTTAATGCTCACAATAACCCTGTGAGGTAAAGACCAGTGTCATCATGTTATAGATTTAAGTAGATGCATATAAATTTAAATAAATAATCTAAATCGATATTTTAAAATAGATTCATATTATCATAGATGATGAAATGATGCAAAGAACACATAAGGTTTAACCAACCAAATATACTGGGGCTTAATTGAGATTCAAGCCATGGTAGATTGTTGTCACAGTATATTATTTTAACTCAACACTATATTGCCTTGGTTTCCCAAATAAATAAAGATTGATTGAACTAGAAGATTTGATATTTGTATCTTCTCTATTTTAGAGGCAGCATGATGTAGTAATTAAGCACTGCACCGAATTTGCGTGATAGCTTATCCGTGTTATTATGTTGAGTCAGAATCATCCTTCGTGGAATCCTAAAGACGAACAGGGTTTTAGGAAATCACCTTCTTTATTCCCATCAGTTATACCCCATGGAACAGCTCAAAGAGATTGAATTTTATTGTTCATGTAACCCATATTTTTAAAACAAAGCCTAAAGCAGGTCATCCGCAAGAGATGATTAAATAATGAATATGTGGTAGACACTTTGTTGTAGATGAAGTACCATTGGATAATTTACTTATTTATAACAAGCATTTATTTAACTTCTATTGGCTTTGGTGGCAGGCATTGAGAATACAAAGCTCAGTCTTTATCCTTAATTAACTTACAACATAATATATTTTCAGTAGTAAAATAAGCAACTAATAAATAAATTTATTTTTATTTACCCTATGAGCACTGATAGACAATCTCAACTTGTCAACTCAACACTCTCCCAAATCCTGAAAGGTGATCATTACAATTCTCATTTTTAGAGATAAAAAGACTGGCCTGGGGAAGTTGTGTTTAACTGCTCAGGGTTGCAACACTAGGTGAGCACCAAAGCTGGATGCAAGCCCTGTTCATCCTGGCACTAGGTCTGTGCTTTTCTAAGCATCCATGCAGTGCGATTTACTTTGATTACAATCACAGGCAATCCCCTCTCAGCCACCTAGGACAGCCCGACAGGTTTATTTTTGAAGACTCCACCCAGTGATTATGTAGGGAAGCACATTCTCCAGTTATAGAGAAGAACTGGTGAAAAGAGATCATCCAGGTGTGAAATGGGAGTTCTGAGCTTTTTCCTTGGTTTATTCCTGCTTCCATTGTGTGTACACCCATGCTCATTAGTGTTTTTAAGTATCTTCATTGGGCTACGGTAACTTTTTTTTTCTCTCTCTCTCCTTCAGGTATGGAAAAATTGTATCGACAAAGGCAATTCTTGACAAGAACACAAATCAGTGCAAAGGTATGTGTGAGGGCATCTGTACCTTTAGTTCTGGACTATGCTGTTAAATTGAGAGCCCCGCCCAGGTGGAGGTCCAGGCACCTGCTGCACAGGGTCATGATGTACAGTATATGGCAAACCTCTCTAACATTGCCGAGGCTTTGATGAGTTGTATTTCTAGTACCATTGCTCATTAATTTTTTTCATTAACAAACAAAATGAAACTCACAAATTAGAACAAGTACCAAATTGCTTTCAGCATAAAACTAAATTACCTCTTAACAACTTTGGGTTGTCTGGTATGAATGATATCATCAGTGATGCAAATTGATTTCCTATATAAAAATGAGGAACTCTGGGGAAAACTTTCCCATGCAAAACATGTTTTAATTTATCTGTTCTTTAAGGCTTTAGCAACATTGGTTGACTAGGACTGAATTCACTGATGTGTCCACTGTGTCTAAGCTTCAGCTGTAAGCACCCCATGGGATCTCAGAGTTGGTATCTTTTTTTTTTTTTTTTTTTTTTATTTATTTTTTTTTATTTTTTTTTTTTTAAATATTTTTATTGAGGTATCATATGTGTACATATCTTACTATTACCCCCCCCACCCCACACCCACACATGCCCTCCCCCCCCAGAGTTTTGCGTCCATTGTTTATGCTTATATGCATGCATACAAGTCCTTCGTTTGATTTCATAACTCCCCCACCTTTCCCAAACTTTCCCCCTGTACTTTGAAAGTCTGTTTGATGCTTTACTGTCTCTGTATCTATCTTTTTGTTCACCACTTTATAATGTTCTTTACTATCCCTAAATGAGTGAGATCATGTGGTATTTTTCTTTCATTGACTGGCTTATTTCACTTAGCATAATGTTCTCCAATTCCATCCAGGTTGCTGCAAATGATGAGAATTCCTTCTTTTTTATGGCAGCATAGTATTCCATTGTGTAGATGTACCACAGTTTTCCGATCCACTCATCTGCTAACGGGCACCTAGGCTGTTTCCAAATCTTAGCTATTGTAAATTGTGCTGCTATGAACATAGGGGTGCATATATCCTTTCTGATTGGTTTTTCTAGTTTCTTCGGATATATTCCCAGGAGTGGGATTACTGGGTCAAATGGGAGTTCCATTTTCAGTTTTTTGAGGAAACTCCATACTGTTCTCCACAGTGGCTGCACCAGCCTGCATTCCCACCAGCAGTGCACGAGGGTTCCTTTTTCTCCGCATCCTCGCCAACACTTGTTGTTTGTTGATTTGTTGATGATAGCCATTCTGACAGGTGTGAGATGGTACCTCATTGTTGTTTTGATTTGCATCTCTCGGATAATAAGTGACTTTGAACATGTTTTCATGTGTCTCTTGGCCTTCCTTCTGTCTTCTTTTGAAAATATTCTGTTTAGGTCTGTTGCCCATTTTTTTATTGGATCATTTATCTTCCTCTTATTGAGTTGCATAAGCTGCCTGTAGATGTTGGAGATTAAACCTTTATCAGTGATAGCATTTGCAAATATGTTTTCCCATGCAGTGGGCTTTCTTGTTGTTTTGTTGATGGTTTCTTTTGCTGTAAAAAAGCTTTTTATTTTGATGTAGTCCCATTTGTTAATTTTCTCTTTAGCTTCCATTGCCCTAGGGGCAGTGTCAGTGAAGAAGTTCTTGTGGCATATGTCTGAGATTTTGTTGCCTGTGGATTCCTCTAGTATTTTTATGGTTTCCCGTCTTATGTTTAAGTCCTGTATCCATTTTGAATTTATTTTTGTGTATGGTGTAAGTTGGTGATCTAGTTTCATTTTTTTGCATGTATCTGTCCAGTTTTCCCAACACCATTTATTGAAGAGACTGTCTTGACTCCATTGTATGTTCATGCCTCCTTTGTCAAATATTAATTGAGCATAGTGGTTTGGGTCGATATCTGGGTTCTCTATTCTGTTCCATTGATCAATATGTCTGTTCTTGTGCCAGTACCAGGCTGTTTTGAGAACAGTGGCTTTGTAATACAGCTTGAAATCTGGTATTGAGATCCCACCTACTTTATTCTTCTTTCTGAGGATTGCTGAGGCTAGTCGGGGTCTTTTTTTATTCCAGATGAATTTTTGGAGAGTTCTTTCTAGGTCTGTGAAATATGCTGTTGGTATTTTGATGGGGAGTGCATTGAATCTGTAGATTGCTTTGGGTAGTATGGACATTTTAATGATGTGGATTCTACCAATCCATGAACATGGTATGTTCTTCCATCTGTTTACGTCTTCCTCTATCTCTTTTTTCAGTGTCCCGTAGTTTTCTGCGTATAGGTCTTTTACTTCCTTAGTTAAGTTTATTCCTAGGTATCTTAATTTTTTTGGTGCGATGGTAAATGGGATTGCTTTTTTAGTCTCTCTTTCTGTAAGTTCACTATTGGTGTATAGAAAGGCCATAGATTTCTTGGCATTAATTTTGTATCCTGCTACATTGCCGAATTCATTTACTAAGTCTATTAGTTTTTTGATGGAGTCTTTTGGGTTTTTTATGTACAATATCATGTCATCTGCAAATAAGGACAGCTTCACTTCTTCTTTTCCAATTTGGATGCCTTTTATTTCTTCTTCTTGCCTAATTGCAATAGCTAATACTTCCAGTACTATGTCAAATAGAAGTGGTGAGAGTGGGCATCCCTGTCTTGTTCCTGTTCTTAGGGGAAATGGTTTTAGTTTTTGCCCATTGAGTATGATGTTTGCTGTGGGTTTATCATAAATAGCTTTTATTATGTTGAGGTATGAGCCTTCTATTCCCACCTTGTTGAGAGTTTTTATCAAGAAAGGGTGTTGGATTTTGTCAAATGCTTTTTCTGCATCTATTGATATGACTATGTGATTTTTATCTCTCAATTTGTTTATGTGATGTATCACGTTTATTGATTTGCGGATATTGTACCATCCTTGCATTCCTGGAATAAATCCTACTTGGTCATGGTGTATGATCTTTCTGATGTACTGCTGGAGCCGATTTGCTAGAATTTTGTTGAGGATTTTGGCATCAATGTTCATGAGGGATATTGGCCTGTAATTCTCTTTCATTGAGTTGTCTTTATCTGGTTTTGGTATTAGGGTGATGCTGGCTTCATAGAAGGAGCCTGGAAGTGTTCCTTCCTCTTGAATTTTTTGGAGTAGTCTGAGGAGGATAGGTTTTAGTTCTTCCTTGAAAGTTTGATAAAACTCTCCTGTGAAGCCATCTGGCCCCGGGCTTTTGTTTGCCGGAAGCTTTTTGATGACTGCTTCAATTTCTTCCATAGTTACTGGCATGTTGAGCTGTTTAGAATCTTCCTGATTGAGTTTTGGAAGGTTGTATTTTTCTAGGAATATGTCGATTTCCTCTAGGTTGTCCAGTTTGTTGGAATAGAGTTGTTCGTAGTATTTTGTAACAATCCTTTGTATTTCGTCGGGGTCTGTTGTTATTTCACCTCTTTCATTTCTGATTTTGTTTATTTGGGTCCTCTCTCTTTGCTTCTTGGTGAGCCTGGCTAGAGGTCCATCAATCTTGTTTATCCTTTCAAAGAACCAGCTCTTGGTTTTGTTGATCTTTTGTATTGTTTCTTTGGTCTCTATGTCGTTTATCTCCGCTCTGATCTTTATTATTTCTTTCCTTCTGCTTACACTGGGCTTATCTTGTTGCTCTCTCTCTAACTCTTTGAGTTGTTGGGTTAGGTAATTTATTACCATTGTTTCTTGTTTTTTGAAGTAGGCTTGTAGAGCTATGAACTTCCCTCTCAGGACTGCTTTCATTGTGTCCCATAGATTTTGGATTGTTGTGTTTTCATTGTCGTTTGTTGCCATGATGTTTTTTATTTCTTCCTTGATGTCTTTGGTAACCCAGTCATGGTTTAATAACATGCTGTTTAGTCTCCAAGTGTTTGATTTCTTTGGGTTGTTTTTATTGTAGTTGATTTCCAGTTTTATGCCACTGTGATCTGAGAAGATACTTGATATGATTTCTATCTTCTTGAATTTGGAGAGACTTTGCCTATGTCCTAACATATGGTCTATCTTTGAAAATGACCCATGTGCACTTGAGAAGAATGTATATTCTGTGGCTTTGGGGTGAAATGTTCTGAAGATGTCGATTAATTCCATCTGTTCTAGTGAGTCATTTAGGATTGATGTTTCTTTGCTGATTTTTTGTTTAGAGGATTTGTCCAATGGTGATAGTGGGGTATTGAAGTCTCCTACTATGATTGTATTACTGTCAATCTCTCCTTTGATATCTTCCAGGAGTTTTTTAATGTATCTTGGTGCTCCTGTATTGGGTGCATATATGTTTACCAGAGTTATTTCTTCTTGTTGGATTTCTCCCTTTAGTATTATGAAGTGGCCTTCATTATCTCTTGTTATGTCCTTCACTTTGAGATCTAATTTGTCAGATATAAGTATTGCAACCCCAGCTTTTTTTTCATTTCCATTTGCCTGGAAAACCTTTTTCCATCCCTTTACTCTCAGTCTGTATGCATCCTTTTTTTTGAGGTGGGTTTCCTGTAGACAGCAGATATCTGGGTTTTGTTTTCTTATCCAGTCTGTTACCCTGTGTCTTTTGATTGGGGCATTCAATCCATTTACATTTAAAGTTATTATTGATAGGTACTTATTTGACGCCATTTTTATTCTATACCCCTGTGTACCTTCTTTGCTTCTTATTTCTTTCTTTTTTTTACAGCAGACCCTTTAGCATTTCTTTCATTGCTGGTTTGGTGGTGATAAACTCCCTTAGTCCTTTTTTGTCTCTGAAGCTCCTGATTTCACCTTCAATTTTGATTGATAGCCTTGCTGGGTACAGTATTCTTGGATTTAGACCCTTCCTTTGCATGACTTGGTATATTTCATTCCATTCCCTTCTGGCCTGATGAGTTTCTGTTGAGAAATCAGTTGCTAGTCTGATGGGGGTTCCTTTGTATGTAACTGTCTGTCTCTCTCTGGCCGCTTGTAAGATTCTTACTTTGTCGTTGGTGTTTGCCAACTTAACTATAATGTGCCTTGGCGTCGGTCTTTTGGGGTTCATTTTGCTTGGAACTCTGTGAGCTTCTTGGATTTGTGTGGGTTTTTTCTTCCCTATATCAGGGAAGTTTTCTGTTATTATTTCTTCAAACAGGTTTTCTATTCCTTGCTCAGTTTCCTTTCCTTCTGGCACCCCTATTATCCTGATGTTGTTTTGTTTTGTATTGTCCTGAAGTTCCCTTACGCTCTCCTCAATCTTTCTAATTTTTGTTTCTAGAAGCTGTTGTAATTGGGTATTTTTTTCCATCTTGTCTTCTAGCTCACTTATGCGGTCCTCTGCTTCATCTAGTCTACTCTTGATGCTTTCTATTGAGTTCTTTACAGCAGCGATGTCACTTTTCATTTCTTCTTGGTTCTTCTTCATTTCTTCTTGGCTCTTACTCATATTGTCGAATTTGTCTTCCATCCTTTTCAGCCACTTTATGACCATTTCTCTGAATTCTTTCTCTGATAGGTTGTTTGCCTCTAAATCGTTTACTTCCTTTTCTGGTGATGCCTGCTTCTCTTTCCTGTGGGGGCTGTTTCTTTGTCTCCCCATGGTCTCTCTTCTCCGGATGTCTGGTTATATAGATTTCTCTCTCTGGCGTTGATTTAAAGGTATAAAATACAACACAACCAGGCACAACAGACAAGGCACTGAACAGAATTGTATTCACGATATTGATAACCTCCAATAGAGGTAACCACCAGAGAAAGACAAATTAGGGAATAGGAGTGGAAGAGGGAGAGTAAAAAGAAAGAACAACAACGAAGAAAAAAACAACAACAAAGAGTGTGAATCTGAACTTGGGAAAAGAGCAGAAAGAAAGAAAATAAATAACAGAAAAGAAAAAGAAAAGAAAAAAAAAGTAAGAGAGACAAGAATGATACTAAGAGAGAAAAGGGGAACAAACTATATATATGGGGAGTAAGCTCCACTAGAACAACCACTATTCCCAGCAAATTCCAGCAACACGAGCCTGGAGATTAATACAAACTGCAACAGCAGCTAATATCAAGTGAGGCAAGGGAAAACAAAAGTATAAAACAAACAAAAACAAAGCAAACAAAAGAACCAACCAAACCAACAAAAAGAATAATCTAAACAATCTCATAAAAAAGCATAAAAATTCAATCTAATCAACATTCAAGCAAACAACAACAAAAGGCCCGAGAGAAAAATAATTTTTTAAAGGTAGCGTAGAGAGAGGTTTGTATGGATTTGGAGCAGGGGGTTGGGAATTAGATATATAAGTAGGGTGAAGTTTTAGCAGGGAGTAAACTGAAAAAGTAGGGAAAATCTAAAGCCTGAAAGGGTTAAGATAAACTGGGAGCAAAAGGGGAAAGGTTAGGAGAGTGATGGCATAATGTTAGCTTTGAGATAGGGTAAAGCGATTGTAAGGGAAAGATGCAAATCGAATGTAGGACACTAATCCAAAAATAAAAGAAAGAGAAAATCAAATGACATTAAAAAAAAAAAAAAAAAAGTAAAATAATAGTAATAATAGTGCTGATTGAAAATAAAAATGTAATAATTAAAAAGGTGAAAATCAAGTGAGGAAAAAGAAAAAAATATTAGTTTCTTAAGTAAAAGATGCAAAAAATGAAAATAAAAAAATATGAGAATAAAAAATTTAAAAAATTGAAAAAAGAATTGAAAATTAAAAAATAGGAAGACTAAAATGTGCAGTAGCGGCTGTCATTCACTTCCTCTATTATTCTGTTTGGTACGCCTTTTTCCCAGTCTGGGCGGTATTTCAGTTCAGCTTCATTCCAGGGCTCCTCAGTGTTGGAAGCCAGACCTGCTTTTTAAGCCAGCCCTATCTTAATTTCTCGTATTTATTTTTGATTACACCAGAGACAATTAGCGTTTCAGCCCCTGGGTGGCAGTGTTTCTGAATTGACTTCCGGGCCTCTCTAGCTCTTTTTTCTTTTTTTTTTTTTCCCCTTCTATGGCACTCACTACCGGTTTGTGGAGATGTGCGCCTCAGGGCTGCCTCTCTGATGGTCACACGCAGCTCTGGCCCCAGGTTCCGAAAAAACACCTTCCCCCTGCAGTCTTTCAGGGTTTCCACCTGGGTTTGCCTCTGTATTGGGCTTAGCAATCAGAGTCGGAAAGAGCCCAGGTGTGCGGACCGTGGGTCTGTGCACCAGGCTAAGGAGCCTGCCCCTCTTTGAAAATTCTCAGTCTGACCCTCCTCGTCAGATTAAAATGAGTTGCTTTCAAGAGGTCACTTCTGTTAGCAGCTCAGAAGACCCCCCTCCTCATTCAAGGATCACGGCAGTTCCAACTGCCGCTGATTTTTCTAGGCACAGACCTCCCGGCTCCTGCCGGTCCTGCGGCTGCCGCGCTTCCCTCACCCAGCGCCTCCCTCACCCACCGCGGGGATCAGAAACCGCAGCTTATTTCAGACAAAATCTGACCTTTCCGTGGTGCAGTGAAGAGTTTCTTTGAATCCAAATGTTTGCGCTGATAGGGGACCGGTGGTCTGGTGCTCCCAGCAGTTCAGTGTTAGCAGTTGTCGCGGAAAGTCAGGTTTCCAATAAAATCCTCCTTTCCTTGCAAGATGGCGAGGCGCCCGGCGAGCCCGCAGCTCCAGGAGGGGACCCAGCCCCTGTGGGTGCTGCGTGGTCAGAGGAACACTGCCCAGCACTCCCCCGCCTTCTCCTGGAGTTTAGCTGTCCCTTGGCTTGCCCACATACACTCCCTCTGTGAGCCTCTGCTGCTCCGACTCTCCGCCCCAGGAACAGACTCCAAACCCGACTCTATTCCGTCGCCATTTTCCTCTCAAGCCCAGAGTTGGTATCTTATTAAGGATTTTTCTTTTTTCTTTGTGGAGGGGGAAAATATTGTTGAAGTTATTTGACTATGTCTATGGCTCATGTTTCTTCATGTCTTGGAATCCAATACTCTTAAGGGTTGCATTATATTATTTATGAAATCTATATAGTCTCTCTTTCATGACTCAGTTCTTACTGGAAAATTGGAATGCTTCCTGTAACATGTTATTTGTTGTTCCTCTAAACCAGTCACTTTTATGATACTGACATTGACAAGTAGGGTAGAGCCAAGATCATTCTAAACCCTATCCCTATTTCACATATAAGTATAATGTGCAAAACTTTTAGGAATGAATACTCATACACTGCAGATCACACACTTCATATCTCTTATAAACTTACAAAAGCACTAGGTATTCAGGTACTGCAAGAAAAATAAATAATAAGACATGGTTGCTGTCTCCCAATAGCTCAATTTCTAGTTGAAAAAGCAACCATCAAGAAAACCAAGAAACTAATACTAATCAAATTATTAGGATTAGTATATCAGCTTAATATTTGTGATAATGTAATTAACTTAACTGTCTGGTTAGAACATCACCTCTCCACTTTGTAACTGTGTGATCTGTGCTCAAATATAGGTAACAGGTACCTACAAGAGGGGTATCTGCAAATTATTGTTTATAGAGAATATGGAGACTGCTTTGGGGAGAATTAAGTTTATGAAGGCAAAGTACAATGGTAAGCTTGAGAAAGGTTGATGTTTAGGAGAAAGAATTTCAAAATATAATTGATTAGACCCACATATCTGGAAGGAAGGAAGGAAGGAAGAAAGAAGGAAGGAAGGAAGGAAGGAAGGAAGGAAGGAAGGGGAAGGGAAGGGAAGGGAAGGGAAGGGAAGGGAAGGGAAGGGAAGGGAAGGGAAGGGAAGGGAAGGGAAGGGAAGGGAAAGGAAAGGAAAGAGGGAGTAAGAGAGGAAGGGAGGGAGCCACCTAGGGAAATCATTTAATAGCAAAAGATGACTTTAAGGGAGGGCAGAAGGTTGTTAGACCTTTTGCCTTAAGGGTAGTGTGAAGACGTGAAATGATCCTGTGGTCATTACACACAAAGGAGAGCCTCCAATTGCCTTTTCTGGCTTCAGCATTTGGAGCCTGTGGATAGCAGTAGCGACTCTGAATCATGACCTTCATTAAGCAAGTTGCTGAGGTTGGGAGGAAGTATGACATCACTGAGGAGTTCAAGGAACTGATAGGACAAGGCATTGAAACAACCATCTAAACAATTATTGAAATAATCAGTGATTGAAGCAGGAGTAATATTGGAAAAACTGACCGATTCCCGAAGGTGTTTGTGGAGAAATAGGAAGAATGATACCAGAGGTTTATAGACCATGGTGAAAAAGAAGATTCATTGGTTATAAAACTTTATGTTGTGAGATTATAAATTAGAGATTTTAGATAGGAGGGAAACCATATGGAATTAGGAGCAAGGTGGCGGCGGGGGGGGGGGGGGGGGTGCGGCTTTCATTTATAGTTCCAGGGGGAGAAGGGATATTAAGAAAAACAAACAAACAAAAAACACTTGAGAGAGCTACAAAGGAATAGTGTCCTCAGGGCATTAGGTAAAATAGAAATTAAAGCAATTTTCAATGATAGGTTATATTCTTTCAGGTAGCAAACATGATGACATGTAGGCCATCCAAAGCTGGTTTCTGTGAAACTGGTTCATCCATTCTGCTTAGTACCATGATACATTGGTAGAGACTTTACAAACATCAGTATGGAGAGAACAATAAAGGAGATATTATTGATACTTGTAATTCCACTGAGAATATTGTCCCAAGTACTTTATTCAAACATATTGTTTTAAATGTGTATATATGCAGACTCTTAGCCCTCTTTTATTCTCTACACTAGAGGCCCGATGCACGAAATTCGTGCAAGGGTAAGCCTTCACAGCCCCAGCTGCCGGGCCCTTATGGACCCAGCTGCCTCTCAGCCCCGCAGCCCCACCCTCTGCCCGTACTTGCCTTGGCCTGGCGCTGCCTGCATCTGCCCCCACACACCCCTGGCTCTCCGGTTCCACGGATCCCCCCATTGATCACCCCGCAGAGTGTGGCCTGGGCCTCCCTCTGTGGGGCAATCATAGGGTGATGCCTGGGCACCCGACCAATCGCATCACACCCGCCTCCGCTGGCCTCACGCCAGTGGGTGTCATAGCGTGGCCATCAGGACAGTTGTTCCATTGTTCAGCTGTTCGGTCGATTTGCATATTACACTTTTATTGTTATAGATTGGAGCAAATATAGGAAACCTCCCGAATTCTAGCTTATGGAGCACCTACAACTGTTATATAGCCTTGTGATGATAGTCATTAAAACATGTCCACTATGAAAATTATCGGAAGTTAAATAGCTATAGAAGAATGTAAAATAATGTGTACAGTAAATATGGAGCTATGTAAATATTTGAGAGTCATTATTGCTCTTATTTGAGAGACATATGGCTATGTCTGTGGTGGAGCCAGACTGTCTGGTTAGAACATCACCTCTCCACCTTGTAACTGTGTGATCTGTGCTCAATTACTCAACTTCATTAGGTGCCTCAGTTTCTTCATCTAAAAAATTATATTATGTCTGAGTAATATTGATGCAGATAAATAATAATCTAGATAAATAATATTAATGAGTAAATGAGTTAATACATGGATGATGCTCAATAATACTTTGGTTGTCTGTCCTATAAAATACTGGCAATATTAAGCAAAACAAGAATGTTTATTGAGGCGGTGGGATTATGGGTGATAGATTATGATTAACTTAAATTTCTCCAAATCTGTTATGTTGCCAATTAAGGGGGAAAACCATAGCAAAATAGTTCTTTGTCTTTGTAAAATAATATCATATGAAACTAGCAATGAATTAGGAGAGGATTTTACCTTTGCTTCTTTAATAGGCAAAAGTTGAGTTCGTCTTAACCTTTGCTTTCTTTAGGAAAGAATGAAAAGGGTGTGTGGGGTGGCTTTTTCAAAAAAAATCACGGAGAGCATTGAGCCTGTAATTAGAGAACACAAATTGGATTTGGACTTTTCCTAGACACTTTCTTCTAAATCATTTGCAACTTTGCCTCCAGACTAAGACCATGCAATCAAAACCAAATATTATGAAAACCGGATTTATTAATTTTGCTTCTAAAGAAATGGTATGAATTCAATTTTTCACAGGCTGTTGAACATGTGGCATATTATATGCAAGTTAGTGTTTAGAGGGATGAGAAATTGTATGTACTAGTCTCCTTAGAGATGAAAAGAAAAGGCATCAAAATTAACCGTGCTGTATTAACCCCAACTCTAGACTCTTAGTCTACCTTAGCATCTAAAAGAAAGGATTTTGTTCTGTCTGTATCCCACCCCACATATTATTTCTAATTTAGCATATTAAATATTTTAGAAGGTTCTATTGTTATTATTGTTGTTGTTATATGTTAACTTTGAGAAGTCTTTGTAATAAATGAAAAAATATACTTATAATATGTTTTGGGAGTTCTGTGACTGCATATTTTTC
The DNA here is from genome assembly GCF_027574615.1 of Eptesicus fuscus. Lineage (NCBI taxonomy): Eukaryota > Metazoa > Chordata > Mammalia > Chiroptera > Vespertilionidae > Eptesicus > Eptesicus fuscus. Next base: position 15,070,134 of record NC_072490.1, on the reverse strand, counting down.
CTCAAAAGTGTTATATAGTTATGTACAGGGTGAGGCAAAAGTAGGTTTATAGTGGTGAGTACATGAAACACAGAGTTTATTCTTGTATTATTTATTAATTATTGTATTATTTTCCATATGAACAACTATAAACCTACTTTGCCCCACCCCTGTATTTACTCAATAATTGTTTGTGATCACTTTTAATATACATATTAGGCAAAAGTAAAACTATCCACAAATGTTTAATAAAATAGGTAGCCTTGCAGTTTTAAACATATATTTAAATTGACTGCATTTAATACTATAACCTACCTGTCTAACTCTTTCACAATAATTATTTTTATTGGAAGAAATTTAAATATTTTTTATGAAGTTTAGTGTAGCTTAAATAATATGGTAGAGCCCAATCGGTGTGACTCAATGGTTGAGCGTTGACCTATGAACCAGGAGGTCATGGTTCGTTCGATTCCTGGTCAGGGCACATATCTGGGTTGTGGGCTCGATCCCCAGTGTGGAGTGTGCAGGAGGCGGCTGATCAGTGATTCTCTCTCATCATTGATGTTTCTATCTCTCTCTACCTCTCCCTTCCTCTCTCTCTAAAAATTAATAAAAAATATTTAAAAATAATAATATGGTAGAGATACATTGCTTTTGCCCATAATCTGAATATTACTTTTAACTAATCCATGTCTTATAGATTAATAGAAATCCTTATGTCCAGATATTCTTCTCCTATCTTTCAATTCCTTATTTTTAACATCAGACTTATATTAATATACATAAAATGCTCTCCTCATATCTCTCCTGGGCTATGTCAAGTATTTCTTCCAAAATTCACCTTCTCAAGAAGCCCTCAGGAGACTCTTCCTATCCTATCTGAAAAGTTTACACCACCTCCTCCTTTGAGTACCATCAGGAAGCAAAGATCCTATGCTACCTTACCTCTCATACCGTTGTGATTAGTTTGAGTCCTTCATCAAGATTATAAATTACTACACTTGATCTTAGCCAAAAGGCGAAAAAAAAAAAAAAAGATTATAAATTACTCAGAATACAAATGGGCAAACCTACTGGCAAGGTATGGAGGGAGCAGGATGGAGGCTTTATCTTTCTGGGATGCTTTGATGCCGCATCTATGGAAAGAACAGACATGGCTAGGTATATGTCTTCTAGGCCTGTGAACACCGGGGCTACCAAAGATGTACACATACGCGTTTCCCAGAGTCATTCTTGAAAAGTAAGCATTTATACCTAAGAGTATTTATTATCAATGTAGAATTATTCTTTTTCCTGGTTTGAAGTTATCTATTTTTGACTGATCCATGATTTCACAAATATATCGGAAATGATATATTGTACTACATCTTTTAAATAATATGCAAAATATAATAATGTGAAATAGACAAATATAATATGGGGATGTTCTGTTTATTACAATTTATGTGAACTTGCAAAAACATAATATCTTTTCCAATATAGGATTTCAAAAAATATGGATTTTTTTAAAAATCCCACTTAGTTCTTCAAGGATTTTCCAATGAAAGTCTATACCAAGAAAATTTCCAAAAAACAATCTAAGTTTTCTTGGAAAAATTACAAAACATCTCTAAACATCGCTTTTCTCAACTGTCAAATGAGGTCATCTATACCTATGATTTTAAAAGTATTTTTCAAAATTACATAGAGCCATGTTTGTAATGTGTCTGGCACATACATCAGGTGATTTTTTCTATGACTGTGGACCTAGATTTCTTCTCATAGGAACCATACTGTCTGGAGCTCGTTCATATCTTTTATAATTTAATGCAGTCCTGAGTACATATTACGTATTCAAGGAATGAGTATTTTATGAATTGACGTGTGTTTGTTGACAATAGTTTTGTTAATAATGAAAAGTTAAAGAACATTTCTTTCACACATTTTGGTGTTGGCTATATGAGAGCCCTCACGATTTTTTCAAGGCCGATAAACCCGATGTCTTTGAGTAAAAGCACATTGCGTCACAGTAGCAGGTGGTGGAATTCATTGTAATTGAGTTGGATAGGTTCTGAAAACCAAATGCGTCTTACTTCACCCTTTGTTGTACTGTTTACTGTGTTGTTTTATAAGTTCAAAAGTAAAAAGAAAACAACAAAAAATCTGAAGAATTTTTGCTTCCTTAGTGTTGGAAACCACAGTAAAAGCATGAATTGTCATTTAATTTGGTGGCTGCCATTGTTCTTGTTGACTTGTTGGTTATTCATTTTGCTAATAAAGTAGTGATTTTTTTTCTTTAGTAAAGAAATGAGAACTTTAGAGTATGAAAGAGAAAAAAAAAACCCTCATGAATATGGCATTAAAAACAAAACAAACCCAAATCCCAAAACTATAAAAACCTAAATGGAAGCTGAAAGATGAATGTATCATTTGTTATGGGTCTGCAAGTGGCTGTAAGTGGGATCAAATGTCTCTTTACTTATAAAATATTGATGATATAAAGTCCCTATTTCATATGATCTTTTAAAAAACTGGTGTGGTTTTCTTCCTGTTGTAGAATATAAGAAAATAGCAAGGTCTGCATTTAATTTGTACTACTTCTGTTAAGAAAAGGGCAGTTCATTTAAATTACTAGGCATCCGGATAGACCTACTGGTCATTCTGCTCACATCAGCCCTGAATTGGAAGAAATCTGTATTCACGAAGTGTCTTTGGAATACCTCTATGCCACTTTTGAAGATACAATTTCTCTTTTTTATTCACTTTTATTTTAGTTTGGTATACAGTATTATATTAGTTTCAGGTAAACAATATAATGATTCTACATTTATACATCTTACAATGTGATCGCCTCACTAAGTTTCTGTAATTGTGAAAACATCACAATATTATTTTAATAATCCAATCACAAAGGTACTAATATTGTATGATTCTACTTATATGAGGTACCTAGAGGAGTCAAATTCATACTAAGAGCAGAATGGTGTTTGGCAGGGTCTGGGGCTTTGGGGAGATGGGGAGTGAGAGTTTAACAGATACAGAATTTCTGTTTGGGAAGATGAAGTTCTGGAGATGTTGGTGGTGATGATTGCACAAAAGTGTGAATATATTTAATGCTGTTGAACTATACACTTAAAAATTTGTTAGAATACTATGTTTTGTTATTTTATCACAATAAAAAGCAAACCAACAAACTCACAGAAAAGTGAGTATAATAATGAAAGTAATTACAGATATAATTTCTCTCCCAAAGAAAATCAGAAAGCTTAAGCTGCAGATACCACAGCTGTCCACATTCTCAAGATGTGCCCACTATGGGAACGCAGGAGCTGAAACAGAAGATTTTAGGAAAGCAACTGCTCACAATCTCACTAGCCATTGGATTTGAGGGTGATGTGAAAAATAAACACATTTGATATCGTACTAAATGAAATCAAGTGGCAAAATCCCATGAGAAATATACTATAAGGCACCTTGGAATTTGTCTTTGTGCCACTATTGTTAAAGTAGATAATTAAAGTGAAAACTGTAGATTTTTATCGAAGGAATGACTGAAAGAAATTTTTTTCTGAATAAGGGAATTATGTGGGGTAGAATTTAAAACCCCATTTAAAAAAAATGCTGTTACAACACTGTGGTTAAAACGTTTCTCCAGGGTTCTCATGAGATAGTTTTGATTTCAAGAGGTTAAAGTTCAGAAAATCTCTAATTTCATATATATAATATAAAGAAGTTATGGCTAATACTCTACCTTTTCATAGAGAAACAGATAATGAAATTGATAATGATTTGATTGGAGGAAAACTTTCTTACATTTTATTTTTTAAATGAAAATCATATGTATTTAATGTGTACAACATAATTTGACATGCATATGCATAGTAAACAATTACTACAGTCAAACTAATTAACATATCATTTCTTCACATGGGTACCATTTTTGTATATGTAATGCGAGCACCTGACATCTATTCTCTTAGAACATTTCCAGTACTCAATGCTGTATTATTTACTGATTTTATGCCATGTATTAGATTTCTAAACATATTCATCCTACATAAAAAGCAACATTGTACCTTTAAATCAACAGCAATGAATTTCTTCTGCTTTTTTGCCTGTGGTAATCACTTTTGTGCTCTCTGCTCCTATATACTTGACATTTTTATGTTGCACATGATATCATGTACTTTTTTTTCTTTTGTGTCTGACTTATTTGACTTAGCACAATGCCCTCCAGATTCATCCATGTTCTTCCAAATGGCATGATCTCCTCCTTTCAGGCTGAACAATATCTGTGTGTGTGTATCACAATTTCTTTATTCATTTATTCATAAATGGACGCTTATGTCTGGCCTATTGTAAATAATGCTGAAATGAAGATGAGAGTGCAGGTGTATCTCTTTAAGAGATACTGATTTCATTTCCTTTGGAGATATACCTAGGAGAGGTATTGCTGATCATATGGTAATTTTATTTTCCGGTTTTGATGAACCCCCATACTGTTTTTCATAATGGCTTTTTTATCAAATTACATTCCCACCAACAGTGTAAAGGGGGGTTTCCTTTTCTCCACATATTCACCAGCAATTACCTTTTTTTTTTTTTAATAGCCATCCTCACAGGTATGAGTTATATTTCATTGTGGTTTTGATTTGGATTTCCAGGATGATTAGTGATATTGAGCATCTTTGTAACTAAGCATTTCCTGTTACATAAACCAAAGAAATCCTAGAGAAGTTGTTCTGCCATAGATAGTGGTCAGGGACTTTGAGGTTTTCTTCTATTGTGAGAGAATAATGTAAGACAAGCAATAATGAGTAAAATTGCATATACAACTATCAAATGAAAGCACAAGTATATATGTTTGAAATCTCTGTGAAGAGTAAATATTGCTACTTTGCATCATTGTAATTGACCTATTATGTTCCTGTAACATGGACTATCATTATAACTATACTAGGGGCCCAGTGCATGAATTCGTGCACCGTGAAAGGAACTGTGGGCCGTGAGGCTGCGGTGGGCACAGGGGTGGGTCTCAGCCCATCCTCAGTGCTCTCTCCCAGCCCCTCCTGCTGTGGCCCCCGGTCCCATCTGCCAGCAACCCTGCTCCCGCCACATCCCCGCTGCTCACACCCGCTGACGGCACCAGCCCTGGTTGCACCTGCTGATGTAGTGATTGGGGCCAGTGCCAGCAGCGGGTGTGAGTGGGGCTGGTGCCATCAGTGGGTGCGAGCAGCAGCTGCTGCCCCGATCGCCCCTCAGGAGCAGGGGGAGGTGGAGAAGGCTTGAGGGGTGATCGGGGCCAGCAGCCGCCGCTCGCACCCGCTGACAGCGCCGAGTGATGAGGGCCGGCGCTGGATGCCAGCAGCAAGTGCGACTGGTGGCTCTGGCACCAGCAGTGGGTGTGAGCAGGGCCAGTGCGAGCACCCAGCAGGACCACAGTGCACGGGAGAAAAGAATTTTCAGTAACCACCAGAGGCTTGCCCTGATGACAGCGACCAGTGCCCTGCCTTGGTCTGTCGCCCCTGCACACTTGCTCCACCATCCCGCCGCAGCCGATGCCCACCATGTTCCACACTCTGCCACCTGCTGCCACCACCCGCCACATTCCACGCATGCCCCCTAGTGGTCAGTGCACGTCATAGCAACTGGTTGTTTGGTTCAGTTGTTCAGCCATTGAGTCTATTTGCACATTAGGGTTTTATATAGAGAGACACAACCTATTACATTGTCCAATTCAGTTTATCTTTCCTCTCCTTATGTCCTTCAAAATTTACTGGTGGAGGGCCAATTCTGTAATTCTGGTTCTTATTGGGGAATTTTTTTTTTTTAAATGACACTTAGTGTCATTTTCCAGATACAAAGTTTCTATTATGTAAGTGAACTTTTGTCGACAATAAAAAGTCAGCATGGTACATGAACTGGTGAAGACACCAGACGTGATGGCAGACCAGGGGCTGGTTTACCTGATTTGGAAGAAAGATTTATGGTATCTCTTTAACCCGTTTTTTGTTTTTTGTAGAAGCAGGGACTATCACCTAAATTTTTACCTTTTGTGTTTCCCATCTGAATTCCCTTAAGCAGAGGAAGTAAACTCTTCAATGAACCTACCAACCAACTAATCATCTAGTGAACAAAAAAAATTAAATTAAATTAAAATAATAAACAGGAAGCGAATCCAAACAAAGAGTTAGGAATAGGGACTTTGGCTGGTTTACCTAGGACAGAAGAAAACCTTAAGGGAATGAGCTGGGGAATAAGTAGGTCATGAGCTATAGTTCTCAGAAATACGGTAAGCTGTGGTTATGGAGGTAGGAGATACATCTATACTAATATGTTGTGCAACCCAGTTTTGATCAAATAATTGTTCAGCATACTGGCATCGAGAAGCCTCTTAGAACATCCTGTAATTCATCAAAAGGGCAAATGTGTCTAGTAAAGAATGTTGTTTGACTGCAACACTGCTTAAAAGTATTTAGATGTGAATGTTTTTTAGAAGAGGCTAAACCACTCTGTTATTTTCTTAAAACCAGCCCATTTCATTTATTTATGTACATGTGTGGCCCCTAAAGTCATACACATCTTCAACTTTCAGTAGCCTATACCATTGTTCAATGGATATCAAGTAACTTTAAGAGTTATTATCTTCCCCATTTTACTGATGAGAAAACAAATCTGGAAATGCTGAGTAACTTCTCAAACACCATATAGCCAGCATTCAAATAGAAATCTAAGTCTGCCAAGGCAGATCTATCCTCTATTTGCTTTTCCTCACTCCAAATAACCCCCATAAGTAAGACCTGCAGTAAATGACCTTGGATGTTAGTAATCACAAGCAGACACAAGCACAGTGTTTTGAGTTGGTGCAAAGGCGGACAGTTTGGAAGTAACATGCAGTAGTTTTTACCCACCCACTTCCACGCCACTATAGACAGTATGGATCCGGCGTTCTAGTTCTGTTTTGTCATTGAATACAGATGTAAAAGAGCATGCAGATTGTGGCTTGAAAACAGAGGCATCTTTTGAAAATATTTTGTTCATTTTATTTAGAGTAATTTTCTTTTTTTTTTAAGAATGGTTTTTCGTTCACTTCAATTTTATACTTAAATTAGATTGACAAGTGTTTAGCTTTCTACATGTTTTAGCTTTAAAGTGAGCATCAGTTTAATCGATTTTATGTGGGGAAAATATCACATAATTAGGGATGGTGGCAGGCAGAGTGCAGTTGCCAAATTCTCTTACTCTCCGGATTCGGGATTCAGAAAAAGGCATGTGCTCTCTTAAAGAGCCCATGTGGTCAAGTTTCACAGCAAATGCTCTCTTTCATCTTATTTAAGTTCGGTTTGGCTTGCCTCCCTTGTTTGCTCATGGGAATAAGGTTAAGACCTCTGAAGAGACCACTTTATCCCAATTACTTACCCAGCCTCCCTTCTTTTCTTTAAATAGCTTGCACTTAGTTGTGCAAAGTGTTTGGGGTCATTATCTCCTTGATGGATGCACCCAGGAATAAACAACTATTTTCTGTTTGGATTCTGAAGGTATGATCAAGGTTAATCAAAAAAGACTTTTTTTTTAATGTTTTTAGTTTACCCATGAACCAGTTATTATGGAAAAACACCCAAATGTCTGCTAAGGTCAGTTTTTTTCTTTCTCAATCTGTTTTTTTCTCAAAGGTTCTTCCCCTATCTTCATAATTTTTTATTGTCTCAAGTGGCCTTCAAATCTCTAACTCCAACCCAAAGGCTATCTAGTCTCTCATTTTGGGGAAAATTTTAAAGAAACCTTGAGCATCTGTGCTTAGTTTTTTTTTTTTTTTCAACAGATCTATTCAACAGGCACATGTTTTACTACGTCAACCTCCCTAGAATCCCCTGCCCCAGTATGGGTCTCCCATTTTAGAACATTTGGATTGTAACTCCAGGTCTTTCTTGTCTGGTCTGTGAGAGAGATGTGACTCAGGACTGATGTTCTACTTCCAGATGCTGATCTCATCCCTTGCTCCTACTTATTGGGACTATTGAGAGGATTATTTCACTTCTCCAAAATCATCATGTGCATTTGGTTTGTTTTTGTGGATGGGATTTTTGTCAGAAGTACCATAATAGCAAGGCATCCACTGCATATATGTAACCCAAATGAACTCACTCTCGGGTAGGGCATGGCTGCACTTGGTCAGGTTTATGTCCCTAGGCAACTATGAAGTCCCTGTGCGTTGGTATCTATATTCCTCCAGAGTTCACAGTTAGACTTGACATTGCCAGAGTTCCTTGAAATTTTTGGACAAATAATGGAAAGAAATTAACAGCTTTTTCATTTGGTTTTAATTCCATAGTGAAAGCCTTACCTGAAGCCCTGTGCTGCAACTGGTTTCATTCAGGCTTTGCTCTCTAAACATTCTGTAGATGGTTGTTCAGAATTCCCAGCCATCATTAGCTAACTGCAAACATGTGGAAACACAGAGGCTATGACCTTCAGATCCACTCTAGAAATATAAACTTAGTCTCTGACTTTAGAGAGGAAATGCTTCTCTCTCTCTCTCTCTCTCTCTCTCTGTCTCTCTCTCTCTCTCTCTCTGTCTCTCTCTCTCTCCCCCTCCCTCCCTCTCTCTCTCGCCACAAATTGGGGCTGTAATATGTGCATCATTAAAACTTGACCAGGTCCTTGCTCCAGGGAGCAGCAGCTCACTTAAAGTGTGCAGAATTTTTTGTTTTTTAAGATACAAAACATGGGCCCAAATAAAGTGGAAAGTATTGATCATTGATGATTATTGATGAAACTTTATCAAAAATTTAATTTAGAGAGACAGTGGGATGCCTCCTATCTGTCAGCTCTATTTAAAAGCAAAGGTATTGATTTATGACTACCAAACAAGAGTCACTCAACCATCTCATATCATTTTTTTTCTAAAAAAATAATATTTTAAGTGTGGAAAATCTAGACACATGAATATAACTTTTGCATCGGATTACTGAAATCTCTGAAATAACATAAATATGCAAAAATGGGGAGTGACTTAACTCCAGTGAAAGCAATGGAGTATTTTATAACCATTTAAATGGTAATTGTTAAGATTCTGAGGTAGCATGGAAAACTGGCTAGAGTGGGAGAAAGAAAAATAGAAAAAAAATGTATACTCTGCTAATAACTAGGTCAAAATATTATTTATGATGACTACTGAAGATACTTTTTTTTGATAGTATCACTATAAGTTGACATTTATGTCTTCTCCTCTGGATAGCATATTCTTTGAATGAGGGGCCATATTTTACTATACCTGCAAAACTAAGAGCTAGCATTCAATAAGGGCTAATAAGTATTTCTCAGTTAATCCATGAAAAGATAACAAATGTCTAGAAAAACAACAATAATGATTAATGTGAAAATAATTTGACAGTATTAAAATGCAACAAGGAGAAAAATGTTCATTTATTCTATAACGAGACAGTTTAAGGATGAATTATCTTCATTAAAATTCAATTACATGTGTAAATTTTTGGGTCTCTGTCATTTGCAATGATATGGCAAAAATGGTAGACTTCTAACTACTTATTATGAAATATAAGGCCTTTCATGACCTGGCCTGTCCTATCTCTAGCACCAGGATGACTGTACTTTTATATAACATGAGCCCTGCACAACTCTGAAACTGACGGAGCACTCACATTGTAGTCCATGTGAATTGCACCACTAGAGTTGTACAATGAGTAGCCTGTGGCCATACTGATGACTCTGGCTAATTCTCATCTCTTCCCACCATACCCAACTATTTCCACCTCATATGCAAAGACACTTGGGTATCTGTTCTCTTTGCCTGAAACCGTCACCTGTCCCCCATCTATATATATATAAAAGCCAAGCAACCACAGTGACAGAATGACTGGAACGACCGGTCGTTATGATGCAAACTGCTGAGGCCAACCAGCCCAGTTGGGGCCCCAATTGGCCCCCCAACCTCCTACGGCCCTGCCCCCAAAAACCCCCCCACCCTGATGGGGGTAGGGCTGGCCAGCCAACCTTCCACGGCCCCTCCCCCTGGCTGGCCTGCCGGGCCAGCTGGACCCCACCTGTGCACGAATTCGTGCACTGGGCCTCTACTTTTATAATAAAGTCTGGTATGTATTGAGCATTTACTAAATACAAAAATTACACTAAGACATTTTTATATATTATGGCACTCTTTTCCAAATTGTTTTACTTATCATCTTCATTTTATAAGTGGGAGAGACAAGGAACTGGTCCACATCTCTACAACTATGAAATAGCAGATATGAGATATAAATTCAGGTCGGCTTTGTTCTAAAGCCTGGTTATTCTATCTCATCCCTCCCCTAGGCTGTCTCTGTGCTCTTCCTTGTCTTGCAAGATTCAGCAGAGATGCACCAAGTCTTCAAAGCTTTATTTTTCCCTCTATCCCTGCTCAAGCTGACTTAGATGCCCTTTTTCTGTATGTCTTAATAAAACTCTCAGTTCTCCCAAAAGTCTAGCCAGCTTTTAACAAACTGGGTACAATCAGTGACTTTTCTTTCATGTTCCTCTTACACCATGGCCTTATCAAGAGCAAGAATTATACATTTCTTCAGATAATAAAAAAAAAGACTACATCTTATTTATTTCTTGTTCACCATACTTAGCAATGCTTGACACATGAAGTAGTTACCCAATGAGTATCTGGAGAAATAAAATAATGAATGGCTTAACCACATCTTAGGTTCTCATTACATGGATGTAGCACCAAGAAATCATCAAGCATGTGATTTGGGTTGTGATTAGAAACCAGAATAAATTTGTTGCCATTTATCACCCAGCTGCAGTTAGCACAAGTTCTTGTTAAGAACTCTTGGGGTTAGGGTTCTTTTGCAGATTCCTTGTCTTGTTTTAAAACAGTGCTTTAATCATGTCCCTTAACTACTTTGGGACTTGCTATTCCATTCCTTATCAAGCCTGAATCCCTCAGTATGGCTTTAAAAAGCCACTGAAATATGTCTCAACTCACATTATTTTTCATTCTGTTCCAGCATGTGCCTTTAATGTTAAGAGGCAGTCACTTTACTCTCCCAACATCATGGGTATACCACCCTTGGGTCTTTACTCAACTCATCCTTACCTCCCAGAAGCCCCTCCTCTGTAGCCTTCTTCCATTGTAAACCAAACTTGAATTACTGGGTAATTTCAAATTCTACGTTGCCAGTGCAAGCTTACCTGTTTACCTTAGCTCTTGGTAAAAATCTATTTTCTATGAATTCATATTGCCCCTATCCGATAATTTACCATCTAAAGATATTGTTGACTGTTTCCAGCAATGCTTTAGTTATGCTAGCATGGTTTTCCCTACAAAATTATTAACAAACACCTTGCATTTCTCTTGTTGTTTAAAACCACAAGGTATTGAGTTCCCACTATGTGCTGGGTGGGGTCTATGCTGCATGTTTTACAAACATCTTATCTGGAATAGATTTGAGTTGCCCTTTGGTTAATGACAAAGGAGAAAAGCTTTCAAGGGAGAATTGATTAAAGTCAAAAGTTGGTTTCTGAAAATAACTTTGACCTAAATTTAACAGTGATTCTAATGATTCATGGTTGTATTTGAACAGACGACAGCATACAACTATTTCTGTGCTTGGGTGTTTCATGCGACTTTAATATTTAGTACAGAGCATATGCGCAGAACAGTTTTTGCTCTCCTCGGATAGTTGGTGCCTCTGTGAGTCTCTGTGTTTGGTCTACGAACTACTCCATGTTAAAATACCTCGACCCCATAGTTAGCCCAACACGTTGCCAACATCTGCTGTTGGTTATAAACAGAAACCTGGGAAAAGAGTTTGCATTGGTAGGCATGAAAAAGTAGGAGTTATGGACCCTCCTCACAGGATCACTATATATGAAGAATAATACCTTTTAGGCCTTTATTTGGGGACTATTGCTCAATCATTTTCCCATTTATAAGAATAATAACTATGAGATTTTCATACTCTGACTTAAAAGTTGAGGGGTTCCACTGTGTCTTAGGAAAGAATGAGAACACATGGGTCACAAGACTAAGTGCAAACAGAAATTTCATATCTGCCCACGTTAGATATTTGTGATACATTTAGTGTCGGCCTCCCTTTTCTTATATTTCCTAACTTTTTATTCAGATTTATTAAAAATAAAGGCGAGGGGAAGAAAAAAATGGGAAAGCCTACACCATGGAAAGGTTATCTTCCCTATCTCTCAGCAGATGCTCCTTCGAATCATTAAGGACATGGAGAATTGCTCTGTCATTTTTATATTATGCTGGTTAGTAAATAAGTACATCACATATTTCTAAGTTATGGGTATGAGCATTTGAAAAGGGTAAAAAAAAAAGCAATTTATTCTTTAGCTGCAACATGTAATGAATGTAATAGGCACATTTTTATTCTCCTGACATTATCTTTTGAATTAAATTATTATCTAGAGACTGTAAATACTGCTTGAATTTAATCGTTGCAATCTATGATACTGTCCACAAGTATTCCTGGAATAAGTAACTTAAATAGTCTTAAAACTTCAAGATGTAATAGCAGTGTATTAATGTAATTCCACTTATTTATAGTTTCCACTTGATCTGTGATCCGGGCTGCTCTATTGTTTCCCTTTTCACAGAGAAACTGGCCTGAAGACTTGAGGATTCACATCAAAGGCCTTACAGGGGAATCAAAACCTGGCACCAACTAAACAAAACACAAAAGCAGTGGCGGGCAGCGCTCTATTCCTGCCTGTTCCTTGTAGATCAATCTTGGACAAAGGCTGTCTAATATTTCAAATTCTGTGGCTTGTGAACAATCCCGTGTGCCATGGGCCTCCACCTCTGGCATTTAGAATGCATATATATGAGCCGAGGGGTATTCTGACAATCCATCTTTTCTATAATCGCTGCAGCCGTTCCAAAAGCCCTTAGCTGGAGGATATATTTGGAAAGCGCCGCTTTTCCGCTCTCGACACATTCAGGTAACCATTCCAAAGCTGCTAAGGTTCCACTTGAGAGGGAACGCGCTATTACCGTGTGTCATAAATGGGCCCTATTATAGGCAGCCAGACCCCTGAGCAGCTATTTCCAAAGGAGCAGCCCGAGATTTGATTATACGGGTCTCTCTCCCAAACACATCCTTTCACATCTGACATTTACACTGGTTGCAGATTTTTATGTAACTCGTTAGAGAGCAGTCTGAACCTTAAAAAGGTGTTAGTCTTCCTAGAACCCTCGGGCAAAGGAAAGTCTTTTATTGGACTGAAACGTTTGGAGTTGAAAGCCGCACTTGTCTGATTGGAAAGAGTTTCAGGGAACGGATTTTGTTATTTTTCTAAGCGAGGCTACAGGAATTGAGCTGGAGATATCACTGACCAAAAAGGAATTTTTTTTTTTTTTTCCCCTCCAAGAGCTGAGAACCAAAGGAAATGACTCCAGTGTTTAAAATCCCTTTATTTCCTCTGTGGCCGGTATCTGTGCAGCTGAGAAGAATCATTCCAGTTGGCCCCCGCCCAGACTTTATGGGAACTGAGATTAGGAAGTTGTATGGTCAGAATAGTCATTGTACAAATTGCTTCCAGTCTAAAAACCTCCGAGTTCTTGACAAAGCCATGAGTTTTTACATTTGATTTTTTTTTTTTTAACATGGGTGACTGACCTATCCCTCATTAATTACCCTGCGAGGATTTCTTCAGTTCCTTTAGTAACTTCTATAAATTGTTTCCATTTCTCTTGGGTGGGGGGAGGAGGCGGGGTTTGTGGGAGAAGTGTGCAGGGTGCCTGTAAATTGCCTCTTTGTGAGACACCTACTTCCGTCACCTTCCATTTGAAGTAAAATAGTGCTGGGCCACAGGGAAGCTTATAAACATGTGCTTTCTTCCTTTCCTAATTTCATTGTACACTTTTCTTCCTGCCTTGCTTTTTCAAATCTGAGCAGGATGAGATGCCGGATGTGGCCTCAAAATTCAACACCCATCACTTCCTTTGGCATGATCATGCTCTGGGGAAAGAAAAGGGGGGTTCGTCAGTCCGTAAAACACCCTCCCCAGTCCTCGGGATCTTACCCAGTTCCTGTATTTCTCATGCCTAGCATCACTCCCGGCATGTTTAGAGGCCCTTAGGTGTACTTCAACAACCAGTAGGCTCAAATGGTGGCACCTGATGGTACCAGACATTTTGAATCGGCAAGAGAGGAATCTATGGCACACTCTAAAATGTCAGAATTGTTCTCTGAATTTAAAACTATGCTGAGGCTCTGGTTGGTTTTGTTCATTTGGTTAGAGCATCAGCCCACGGGTTCCATTACTGGTCAAGGGCATGTACTTCGGTTTCAGGTTCAATCCTGGGCCCCAGTTGGGGCAGGAGGCAACTAATCAATGTGTCTCTCTCACATCAATGTTTCTCTCCCCGCCCCTCCACTCTCTCCAAAAAAATCAATGAAAAAAAGTTAATGAAAGAAAAAGGATTAAAAACCAACAAACAAAAAACTGTGTTGAGGACGTAGAGATGGACATAATTCCCTATCTACAAATTTTTAGGTTTTTTTCTTTTACCTATTTGATGGGAAGTTATGTAGGCTCCATTGCCATAATTGATTTTTTTCTATACCAGTAAGGCTACTCAGACTTCCATGGAGGTAATTGCTCCTCTACCCCAATAGTCTTCTTTCTAAGAAGTCTTCAGATATGCTAGGGATTAGTAGCAGTTCTCTTTTTTAACATATACAACAGGTTAACATGAACATTGAGGCTGACATTTAGCAATGAATGGGATTCACATACTCCTTGCTCAGTCTAATTAGTTGCGTCCAACATTTGTCAAATGTGTATTTTTGGCCGATCTTGTGCTGGGCACTGGAATAAGAAATAGGGAAGATCTATTGCCTATACCCAAGTACTCAGTGGGTAGGAGGGGCAGATACTATAAATGTATAACTGAAAAATAATATGAGCATAATAGCTAATAATAATTTCCAATAGCCAGTGAGCACTTGATGCATGTCAGATCTTCTTTTAATGACTCTACCTGGCTTAATTCACGAAATCCTCCCAATGGTTCTATGAGGTAAATGCTAAGATTATTAGCATTTCACCGATGAGGATACCCAGTCTCTGTTTTCAAGATTATTTGGCCTCCAAACCTCAGAGTCTGAGTCCAAGCAGTTCAAATGACAAGCTCTTAACAGCTATGCAGTAGTGCTACAAATAAATTGCTCTTAGGCAAAAATGAAGAACTGTCTACATTTCTCCTACATTTGGAAAAAGCACAGAGGAAGCTTTTGGGGAAGAGGCAATATTTGAGCTTGATGCTAAAGGATGAATGGAAGTTTATCTAGCAGAGGTGGCAGAGAAAGATTCCCCTGGAGAGGGAAGAATATGGCGATGGCAGAATGCGGTAGAAGTGTGCGGTGTTTTTCTGATGGATTAAAAGTAGAGTTTTTACATATATGGGAATAGTAAATGATATAACCCGAAGTGCAAGCTCAAGTCTTATTGTGAGGTTTCTTGTATAAAAGTAAGAGCAAAGAGTATACTACAAAAGCAATGGGAATCAAGGAGAGATGTATAGGCAGAGGAAAATAATGTGGTTAGAACTATGCTTTGGAAAGTCAATTCTAGCTAAAGAATGGAGAATGACAGAGGAGGGGTAAGCTAGATGCAGGAGACAGGCTAGGAGAATGAATCCTTTCCCTTGCATTCCTTTGTTAGTGTAATAGACTACAAGTGGCTGAACAGTGATTTAAACTACACTGAGTGGCCAGATTATGATGATCTCTGAACACATAACAATCTGGCCACTCAGTGTATATCCTATATAATAAAAGGCTAATATGCAAATTGTCCCCTCGACCAGGAGTTCGACCAGCAGGCAGGCTGGCCAACTGCCCATGTCCCCTCCCCTTGGCCAGGCTGGCTGGACCCCCACCCATGCACAAATTCATGCACCAGGCCTCTAATATTATATATATATATAATATACACTGAGTGGCCAGATTATTATGCGTTCAGAGATCATAATAATCTGGCCACTCAATGTATATTTACCCATACTGTTAGACGGAGACCAAAGGAAAGTAGGTAATTCAGAGCCAATGTGGTGAGTCCATCATTAGGAACTTAGCACTTACCTACCCTTAGATCCTTGTGTTTGCCTTTTCTTTTCATGCCTTTTGCCTGTGGCTGCAGATAGCTGCTCCATTTTCACATTGCATTTACATTTCAGGCTGAAAAAATGAGAAAGCTAAAGGGCAAAACACAAGTGGCAGCTGAATGTGTCCTTGTTCGACAGATTTCCACTTATATGTCATTGACCCCAAACTGTATCATAGACACGGGTTTGTGCTACTCAGGTGAGGCTGGAAATTGTTTTTATAACTGAGCACATTGCCAACCATTAATAAAATAAGGAACTAGTTGATCTCTTACCTACCCCCCTCACCCCTCATCTTCCCCTGCCTGTGCTGGGGGGCAGGAGCGGGTGGGGAGAGGTCAATGGAGGGAAAAGGAGACATATGTAATACTTTCAACAATAAAGAATGTAAATGAAAAAAAGTAAGGTACTGGTAGAAAGAGAATATTGCAAAAGTGGATATTACATTGATCTATATGAGAGTTGGAGAGGTCATGGACAAGGCCTTGGGAATAGAAAAGGTAAAGTGGGGACAAACGTTAGAGATGAGAATCAGTAAGACTTGGGCACCTATAAGATGAGACAGACTGGGAAGAGGAGAAATCAAGGAAGATGCTATAGTTTGTGACTTTAGCAGCTGGGTCAGTGAGTATGGTTTTAACAGAGATGTGGAGAATAAAGGAAGATTAGCCTTATGGACAAAATAACACATTTGATGAGGATATATTGGGTTTGGTATAACACTAGAAAATCTGTGAAAATTTAAGTAGTTGGTGTAAACAGACTGAAAGGTCAAGAGATGATGATATGAGTGTCAGGGTCATTGCTAAATTGTTAGTAAATGTGTATGTACTAGTATATCTTCTCTTGACCTCTTCCATAGCAAAATAAGGCCATGATTAAAGACACATCCTTTAACGGAAAAGATCGTGAAAACATTTATAGTTTTCAAGGTCAATTAGCAACTCTCTTTTCACCTTGGCAGGAAATGTCTAAAGTTTAAGTGCCCATTTTCATCTTGTCAGCATACTTCATACCACTTTCTTTGTTCATCTTTCAAAATATGTATGATTTTATAAGCTTATTCACAGTTTGTAATTGGCTGAAGGCAGGGGTCCACTTATACTGTGTTATAAGGTGGCAAAGATGACATTATAATTTTGTGTGTGTCAATTAATAGAGTATTCAATTCCCCCATAAAAAATGTATTATGATATTCACAAACAAAACAAACAAACTGAGCATGATAGGGATATCTAAGTGAGCGAGGCTGATGGGGTCTGGGGTAGAGAGTTGGGAAGGGGGCAATTGCCTTCTGTGTAATAGCCTGAACTGACAATGTTGCAATGAAATTGCTATATCTTCTATTGATCATTGCATGCAAATTTGTACAATTCTTCTAGAAAGCAATATGTCCCTCTGTTTTAAGATATCCCTAGATATATTACCTACTGGGAACTAATCTTGGGACATAAACTAATCCAAGAGAAGAAGAAAATTATCTGTAGAACTATAAGTGAGAAATTATGAGGTCCGAATAAGATAAGGACTATGTAAATGGAGAAGATTTGAGATTCAAGAAATGTTAGGAGGTCAAGATGACCACATCATCGAGAGGATGAGTTGGAAGATAGGAAGGCGAAAAAGAGAAAACCTAGAATGACCTACAGATTTTGGCCTGGACAACTGCCTTGGCTCAGTGACTTAGAAACAAAATGCACAAAAAGAAAAATATATATTAGTAAGGTTGCACAGATTTGTATTGAGAACTGCTTTACCTTGCACAAATTAATGCATGTGTACCATGCACAAATTCAAGAAGGCAAGTACATACCATCACCACAGTAGGCTAAATGAGAGTTGTGCATGATTTATACAAGTCATTAGCTAACCTAAGTTGAGAAAAACTTTAGTATAATCTTCTTATTGGTGGAAATAGTTGAACTTGATAAACACTATTGGGAATAGTGTTTGTCAATTTCAGAGAATGCATATGTACCATACATAAATTAACATAAAGGATTATTATACCTTTTTTGCTGTTTCTCAGCAGAACATTGAAAGTGCTGCTTTCTTTGTGATTTCCATGATGCACGTTCTATTGCCTCATGGAGTTCCATCATGACTCATTTGTGTTTA
Organism: Eptesicus fuscus; assembly: GCF_027574615.1. Lineage (NCBI taxonomy): Eukaryota > Metazoa > Chordata > Mammalia > Chiroptera > Vespertilionidae > Eptesicus > Eptesicus fuscus. Next base: position 15,051,920 of record NC_072490.1, on the reverse strand, counting down.
GTTCTACTGAGGAAAGCCTAGTAAGGAATCTTATACCATAGACACTTATTTGGAAGGAATCATAACGTAGTCCCTACTGAGGTCAAGGTTCTGTCAAAACAAATATGAACTGTTCCATCCATCAGCCTATAACATGCTTTCCACCGAGACACTCCGGGGTCACCTCTCTCTGTGTTCCTTCTTTGCTCAAATGTCAGCTTTTCAAGAGTCCCTTCCATGGCAGTGTTATCTAAACTAGCAACCTGTCACTTCCTACTCTTACCCCACTTTATTATTTTTTTCATAACCCAGACATTCTATTGCATTTCCTTCCATCCTTTCTTGTACTAAATATTTTAAATTGTATTAAGTAGTATATACTATTTTCCGTCTTCCCAACTAGCATAGAGCTTCATGATGGGGCAGTTGTTGTTGCAGTATCCTCAGAACCTAGAATAAGGCCTAGATCTCAGGTAGGTGTTGTGATCCTGGGACTTTCTGATATTTCCTAGTACAGTTATTTCTTATTGCGTCTCTGACTTCATATATTTGTTAATATCTTTTTAAAAAATCAAATTTTGATTGATCTTCCCTACTTTGGAAGAGAGCAAAACATAGGTCCCAGATCTCTGCTCCTTCACTCCCTCATGCTGGGCTTCTCCACTGAGTCCGGTAAAGTCTGGGAACAGAGCTTTGATCTTATAGCTGTGCTCCAGTCCTCTGCGGGTTTGTCTTTCTAAAAACTATTTCATTCTTAATGGTCTTAAGCTTCCTTTTTGAATTGAAATGCCAGAAAATTGAGCTCATTATGTACAAATCTGTGCTGACAAATTTGTTTTCTACTTTTCAATGGGATCAAGGAAATGAGAGCACTGTTGGCCCCTGTTCTCCATTCTTTGTGTAAATTAACTCATTTATCCATCAGGGCTATTATTATCTCTGTTTTTCAGAGGAGGAAACTGAGGCAAGAAGAGGCAGAAAATCAATAAGTGACAGAACCAGAATTTGATTTTGAATCCTGACAGGCTAGGTCTGTAAGTCTTTAACAAATCAGATACATAAGGCTGACACAGCCAACCTTGTGTATTTAACAAAATAGAACTATTGTTGACCTCCTTGTTGAAAGTTTAAGATCATGATTTATTTAATCTGGTTTGGGCATGCAGTCAATTTGGAATGTTCTTTATCTCCATTTTGGCATAACCTAGTCTTGCCCATTTTACAAGACTTAGCTTGCTTTATAGCACTTGATAATCAGAGTCCAGTCAGGAAAACGGAAATGCCTCCAGGCAGTTCATAAAGGGGGTTGTTTGCATAGAGATAGAAGAGCTAAGAAGCTAAACACAGCCCCTAGAGGGGCAACCTAGAGGTTAAGACAGTAAGGAAATGCTAACACATCTAGGTCTGGAGGGGTAGAGGGAATGGACTTACAGGAAACTGCAAAGCACATTAGGTCTAGTCAAGGGTGGGGAACCTTTTTTCTACCAAGGCCCATTTGGATATTTATAACATCATTTGTGGGCCATACAAAATTATCAGCTTAAAAATTAGCCTGCTGTATTTGGTCAAACATTTAATTAACTCACCCCTAATGCCTTGGCAGGGCCAGACCATATAACTTTGTGGGCAGGGGTGGATATTCACCACCCCTAGCTAGATAAGGAGGAAGGAGATGGGATTTCCATAATCTAGAAGTTGGGGCCATTCAGTGAAAGCACAAACTACAGGAAGGGTATCTGGTGGGAGCTGGGACCAGTAGGAGACACTATAGAAGAAAAAAGTACATTGTCTTTTTTTCTTCAAGCTTTTATTCTTCTGCCAGTGCCTTCCATTGGCTAAGCCTACTGGGATCCAGTTGGCAAAGGAGCCTGGGAAATGTAGTCCCCCAAGGATACAGAGCAGAATGCTTCTGTAGGCCAACAGATTATGGACCAGCCCACAGCCAAGTTCTTCTGTATTCAGAGCTTCCACGGCCCTTCCCTAGTACCTCTCCTCTTTTATGGCATTTTAGATGTTAGATTAGTGCTGGGCACACAGTCACTGCTCATTGACTTTATTGAATACCAGCACTGTTGTATGCAGTCCATATAATCAGTTTGTAAATACTCAGGAGACCCGTGTAATGTAACTGAAACTATTGCCCCATTTTCCAGATGGGGAAACTGCAGCACAATAATTCCTCTAACACACTGAGCAATTCAAATCCATGCTGTCCAGCTCCAATATCCATTCTCCTAACTACCACACACCCCTGCTTCTCAAGATTTTTGCCTTTCTAATTCTTTGAGCATCTAGTACAGGGCACTGCGTGTAGCAGGTGCTCATTAAATTTTCTTTAAAAAAAATGGTTTTCCTGATTGTAATATCATGTAGTAATCAGATTCTTAAACTTGCATAACCACTTGGGTTTATTTGTTTTTCCAACTTTTTTTTTTCTTTTTTATGTTTTTCAACTTATGAACATTTTCAACTCTATAGCTGAATATTACATTTTTTTTGGAAGGCGATATTCTTAGGGTCAAATATTCAGGGATATCTTCTTCAGATGTCTCCAATGTTATCTAGGGGAGCATCCTTTCCTCTACATTCTCGGGAACAGAGTCATGTTGATTCCTGGAAAGTTAACTTTAATGAGGCAAATAGTCTTACACAGCTACTTTCTATTACCAGTCTACCATTGAAGGCTTATTATACTTAAAAAAATGTTACATATGTGATCTCCTTGAATGCCCACAGCAACCCTATGAGCATTCTGATAAAAACTTCCAACATATTTCATTTTTAGTGTCATTTTTGGTGACCTATTTGTTTTCAACTGTTATCATGTCCAATTTCAATAAGAATAAACTCAGGTTCATGTGCCACACCAAGTAACTGGCAGAAAGGGCGTTTGAACTTGGATTGGTCTGGCTACAAAACTTACGAAGGTTTCAGTGAAACTCAATACCTTACAACACAACAGCCTGCAGAGGAAAAGGAAATGTAGCTGCTCCTTATGATGCCTAAGGGTGGTAATGCTCCTTTAAAACACACGCACCGTGCACTGATTTCACAAAACATGTTAGCCTGGAAATATGAGTGGTTCTCTTTAAATTCTAAAGAATGACCTCTTGTGACCACAAAGAACAGCAGAAAGTATCAAAAGGATAAATGTCCTTTAGTGAGCAAATCATTGACAAACATATTTTAAATGTAATTGGACAGTACATTTGATTAAGCTATTCACATCCCTCTCTTGCATTTTGGCTTTTTTTCCATTTGGGTTTATGTATATGACTGTTGTGGGGACTGTAACTTTAAAAAATACTTTTTACAAAAAGCCCACAGTTAGCCTGTGAGCTCATTTTAATTCTGGCTCTGGCCTCAGAAACGGAGTTTCGACTAGGCTCTGTATCAAAATAAAATCCAGAGAGGCATTCCTAAACTTGGACCTTTTGTCCATGCTCACTTCCTGTTGACCGAGTGACAGCCCTTCAGCTGGCCCGTGGTCAAGCTGTTTGCACAGAATAGGGCGCAGTGTTCTCAAGGGCAGCAGTATCTTGCAGCTGATTAAAAAGTAGCATGAGATGCAACCAAAATGCCAGTTCTCTTTCCGTTTGGGGTTTGCTTGAGTGCAAAGGTCAAAAGGAAGACAGAATAGCCCAGTGTATTGGTTTGTAATTCCACTCCCACTACGGCTCAGTGATATAACATAGTCCGATCCTTGTCTCATCAAGGAATTCTTCAATCTTCCATCTGTGTCCCCTCAACACTGGCTTGTGTGGACACGCTATTAGCTGGCAGGGTTCAATTTCAATATTAGCGGTTACACTCGGTTTCAAGCTCCTCACAGTTGTCTGTGCCGGGTCTGAATCTGGAACTGCTGCCAATTTTCTTGGAGGGCATTTTAGTATCATTATCCCAGTGCTTATGCTATTATCTCTGAAGTGTTGTTTTCCAGCTATTTTCTGCCTCTAAAAGAGACAGGGTGGTTTAGCTATTTTATCAATGAAATTTAAGTGTGCAGTGTAGCTAACTCTTGACTTGTGATTTTCTCTCTTTCACTACTTGGCTGAGGAAATGCTCAGTATTGACCGTGAGAAGGCACCTGAAAGATCACCCAGGCCCTCACCACTGAAAGTGTGTTGCCCAGGCGAGGCGTGTGGACATCACCTGGGAGCTTATTGGAAAGACTCAGTCTGAGGCCCTCCCCAGACCTTTTGGTCAGAATTGGCATTTCAACAAGATCCCCGGTATTTCATGTCCAAACTCAAGATTGGAAAGCGGTGAGCTGGCCCAGATTAAAAACTACAAATGCATCTTCTAAGCAGTCCTGAGAGGGGTTTTCCAGCTCTTTTTTTACTATTTACAATAATGCGGATGTCACTTTGCAAGACTTGGGCAATTGAACTGTTTCCACATTTAGAGCTTTATTCTTCTCTTTAGCAAACAACACAGGCTTTATTGTGACCTCTCTAATATTTGAAGGTAGCTAACATGTTCCCCAACCAATTCCATCCATCCCTACCTCCCTCTCTATTCCTGTCTCACTCACTTCTGTTCTCTCTCTCTCTCTCTCTCTCTCTCTCTCACTCTCTCTCTCTCTCTCTCTTTCATACTCTCCTCCCTTAATCCTGCCCTCATCTCTTTTCATGCTAAGTGGTTTCTCTTGCTATCCCTCACCTTGGCCTGGTTTCCAGGTTTTTCAATAGCAATGATTATTATTTTACTAATGAACTCTAATTGTCAGATTCCTCTCAGCATGTGATGTCTAAATGGAATGTATTAGTAATATTTCATTAGATGTTTTGATAATCATATTTTATCTTATGCGTTTATAGAGAAGTATAGGTGTTATATATATTGTTATTGATTTCAGAGAGGAAGGGAGAGGGAGAGAGAAAAAAAAACAATGATGAGAGAGAATCATCAATAGGCTATCTTCTGCATGCCCCCCACTGGGGATCGATTCTGCAACCAGTGTATCGAACTATGATCTCCCAGTTCATAGGCTGACGCTCAACCATTGAGCCATGCCTGGTCCAGCAGGGGATTTTTTTAGTGCGGTAGAACAAAGGCAGAGTTGCTGCTGCTGAGTCTGAAGAATTTAAAGGCATCTTCCTGGAGGCCACCTGGTCACCATGCATAGGAGGATCCAGTGAGTGACACCATTGTTTCACATGGTTATCAATAGATTGAGTAGAGAAAAAGATGGGACATAGCTACTTAAATGAAAACTACGCTAGGTAATACCAAAGCAGTAGTACAAGAATTTATAGATACACTTTTCACTTCCTTTAGCCACGCTCCTAAGTTGAGTGGAAAACAAATTCTGGGGTAAGTATAAAATGCTTATGAAAATTAGAAGTATAAAATGGTCATGAAAATGCAATTGATAATATTCCTTGAGGTTCAAAGGCAGTCTAAGCAGTCGACCTCTTACATAATATAGATACTTGAATAAGGGATGTTATTGTAGTTGACACGATCCTGTCTAGTACCATTTAAACAAGCCAAGTCCTAAAGCAGGATTTAGAACTCTTCAAATACAGGGTGGTTCCCTGACTTGGGTAAATAAGTAGCAGATTAGGGAACAATTGGCCTTAATTTAGATACTTGCAATGAATCTGGGTCTGAAATTTGGCCCAGTTCAGTCAACACTTCCCCAATAACTGAGGGGTGCACACATGTAAGGAGTATCATAATTTCTAGCTAAAAGTCTGCTCTTTATTTTCACATTTTGTATAAATCAGCCATCCAGCAGTCCTAAGATTTTACCACCTTTGCTCGTTGGTTCTTATTTGACATAATGTCACTCAAAAAAATAGCAATTGATGACATTTCTGTGATTTAATATAGAAACACTGCCATGATTTACATCTAGGACATCCACATAAAAATACCAAGTATGATTTTCCTGTTACATTTTCAGTGTCTTTCTTTTATTTCTTATTTTTAATATATTTTTATTGATTTCAGAGAAGGAGGAGGAAGAGAGAGATAGAAACATCAATGTTGAGAGAGAATCAATGATTGGCTGCCTTGTCCACGCCCCACACTCGGGATTTAGCTCGAAACCCCGGCATGTGACCTGACCAGGAATTGAACTATGACCTCCTGCTTCATAGGTTGACACTCAACCGCTGAGCCACGCCAGCCAGGCCTTTCTTTTCTTTTCTTTTTTTTTTGACACTCAAGCACTGGTGACTATCTTCACAATCATTATTGCAAAGAAGTATAAACAAATCAGGACCAGTAATTAAGAAATACTGAAATTTTCAAAAATATAAATAAGTCTAACAAATAACTTTATTTTAAGTGACATATATAATACCCTATCTCCTAAATATTTGTAAAATCTACATTAACACACATTATTCAAGTATCTAAGATACATAAGTGGATGATCACTTAGACCTCCCCTGAACCTCAAGTATGTTATCAATTGCATTTTTCTTTTATTTTTTATACTTTTTATTTCTGTAAGCATTTTTTGTTTACCACAGAATTTGTTTTCCAATCAAGTGTCTTTTGGTTTAGAGATACAAAACCCAATTCTGGTAAGATACCATACTGAAAATGTCTAAAGCATTGGAAAATTGCTCTCTAACAAGAGTTTTGGTGGTAGAAGAGTCATTTGCTTTCATGTTATCTGAAAAAATAGAAAAATAGATTCTGGCATTGATTTGCTATTCATATTTTATGATGACAATGAGAGTGAAAATGAAAAAAAAAACACCCAAAAACCCAAAATGTGAGATTATCTATCTATCCTATATAATACAGAGATAATATGCAAATTAATCCTCATGCCCTCACAAGATGGCTGCCTATGTCCAGGATGGCAGTGGGGTTAGTGTTGGATGACCAAACGACTGAATAGCAGGCGGTGTGGGGCAACCAGGCCGGCAGGGGTGTTAGTGAGGGATGGCCAAATGACTGAACAGCAGGCTGCGTGGGTTGACCAGGCTGGCGAGGGGACCATGAGGGGCAACCAGTCAGGCAGGGGGGCAGTTGGGGGTGACCAGGCTAGCAGGGAGGGCAGTTGGGGATGACCAGGCAGCAGAGGGGGGCAGTAAGAGGTACCAGGCTGGCGGGGGGGCAGTTTGGAGCAACCAGGCCAGCAGGGGGTTGCAGTTGGGGGTGACAAGGCCAGCAGAGGGGGGCAGTTGGGGGCGGGGCCGGTGACGGGGGGGGGGGCAGTTAGGATCAACCAGGCCGGCATGCAGAGGCTGTGAGGGGCAATCAGGCCAGTGGTGGTGGTGGGGGGGGGGGGAGGCAGTTAGGGGCAACCACGAAGGCAGGCAGGTGAGTGATTAGGAGCAAGTGGTCCAGGATTGTCAGAGGGATGTCCCGGATTGGAGAGGGTGCAGGCTGGGCTGAGGGGACCCCCCCCCATGCATAAATTTTGTGCACCAGGCCTCTAGTATATATATAAAAGCCTAATATGAAAATTATCCCCTCAGGAGTTCAACCAGGAGACTGGGAGTTTGATTGCTCACTATGACGTGAGCTGACCATTAGGGGATGGTGCAAAACAAAGGAAGGGGAAGGAAGGCCTCGATCAGCCCTGATCGCTGGCCAGGCCTAGGGACCTTACCCATGCACGAATTTCGTGCACCAGGCCTCTAGTAGGACTATCTTGATTAATCTGAGCCAACTCCTTAGACCAGCATATGTGTGCACTGAGACAGGAGATTCTGAAGCCCTATCAGAACTGTGACCTTTCTCCTACACAGAATCTAATCTTCCAAATAATGACTGCAATTGCTAGAAATAACGCAAATGTGAGTTATGACTATACTAGTGGCCCCATGCATGAAATTCATGCACATTAAAAGGGGATTAATTAGAGGAAATAATTTAATATTGCTATTTGCCCTTTCTCTATAATAGAAGTGTCAGAGATGAAAGAAAATTAGTAAAATGTATATGAAAACCTTCCTCCTGTCAGAGTCTGGGCTCACCATGGGACCCAGAGTCAAGTCCCCGCCCACCCACATGCACCTCAAAATCATGTGAGACCCAGACCCGGCCGCCCCCCACCCCCATTGGGCTAGATTCAGACCCGGCCAGTCCCACCCTTGTCAAGCCCCGCCGGGCAGGGGACATAGCCTCAGGTCCCCTAACCCAGTGCCAGGACAGGGGGCATGACCTGAGGTCCCCCAGCCCAGACCGGGGCGGGGAGCATGCCTTGAGGTCAAGCCCCACCAGGTGGGGGTATACTGCCCGAGATACCCTGGCAAGCCCTGCTGGGTGGGGGGCATGGTCTGAGGTCCCCCATCAAGCCCTGCCAGGGGGTTGCTTAGCCTCAGGTCCCCCATCAAGCCCCACTGGGGGGGCACAGCCTGAGTTCCCCCAACCCAGCATTGGGGGTGCACCTTGAGGTCCCCTGTCAAGCCCCACTGGGCGGGGGGCACAGCCTGAGTTCCCCCAACCCAGCATTGGGGGTGCACCTTGAGGTCCCCTGTCAAGGCCCCCTGGGAGGGGGGCACAGCCTGAGTTCCCCCAACTCAGCACTGGGGGTGCACCTGAGGTCCCCTGTCAAGCCCTGCTGAGTGTGGGTTGCAGTCTGAGGTCCCCTGGACTGGTGCCAGGGTGGGGGGCGTGGCCCAAAGTCCCCTGTCAAGCCCCACCTGGTGGGGGTCATGGCCTGAGGTTCCCCCAGCCTGGCGCTGGGGCAGGGGGAGCAGCCTGAGGTCCCCTAGCCCAGCACCAGGACGGGAAGCGCACCTTGAGGTCCCCCATCAAGCCCCACCAGGCAGGGGGTGTGGTCTCAGGTCCTTGGCCTGGCGCCGGGGCGGGGGGCATGGCCTGAGGTCCCCTGTCAAGCCCTGCTGGGTGGGGAATGTGGCCTGAGGTCCCCTGTCAAGCCCCACAGGGGCAGGGGAGGGCGTAGCCTCAGGTCCCTGCTGATTGCTTGTTAAGGCTCCTTATGGGAACTTGGCCTCAGCTGTGGGTGCAGCCATCTTTGTGACAGAGTGGTGGTCAATTTGCATATTCCCTCTTTATTATATAGGATGGGTGAAAAGGAACAACCAGTTGCCAAATTTGTAGGGAGAAAGAAGAAACAGATGACCACAAATTTGCATACATCTTGTTTAATAATTCACAAAATTTTGGGTTTTTTGAAAATGCAAGAAGTCATGAAAAGTATCTCCTGCATTTTAACTACTTTATTTAATATAAATTTTAAAAAGAACTTTCTGTTATAAAGAGAGCATAAACAGAAATATAGAATATGTAGAGAATGTATATATCACTTAGACATTTTGATTTTTTAAATTTGAAATGCAGTATAGACTGCTTCATTTTCAAATTGTTCATATAGGCCATTCCTCTGGGGACATTAATAAAACATCATGATTATTACATATGTGGCTGCTTCCGTGAGGTCTATGAATTAATTTCCTAATTGTATTTCATCAAAGAATGGAAATTAAAAGTTCTAGTTTCTATTTTATGAACCAGAAGCCCAACTCATATATAATGTCATTGTGATTTTGTGATTAAATGGGATCTATGGCAATGTTTATAAAATTCAATTAACCTTTTATAAATGCAGATGGGTAGTTATTGGAAAAGAAAAGAAAACATCTGTAAATAACATGCAACAGGATGGATAGAAAATTGATTTCACTTATCAACTGTAAGTTTCATCTCAACATGTTTTGTTTAATTCAGACATTTCCTTATCCTTTGCTAATCCTACAATCTTGTAACATAGTCTTTCATGTCAAAAATCTTCCTTTTCTCAAAACTCATCCAAGAAGTCCCTATTGTGTACCAAGATCCAGGGCTTTTTCCCTTTCAGATCATTTGTTATGAGAAACAAACACAAGCTCTGTCTTTTGTAAAATTTATAGCAAATATTCTTTTAGAAATGAATCAATGCAAAAATCTGACGACAGTTAACACAGCACATCATAAACTTTCCAGAAGAATCAAATAACATAGGCAAAGTTCAGAACTATAAAGTTTTACCCCAGATATTTGGATCCCTGAAAGTACTAGTCACAAAAGAAAATTCACAATAATAAAGTTTGACATGAACTTAAAAAAAAAAAAGACAATTTGTAAAATTTGCATAAAAATAACTTACACAGAAAATCATTTCGGGGAAGTTAATATTAAAATTCTTTATGCTATGTATAGAAAGCTAATCTGGAAAGTAACTTGGCTAAATGCAGTTGATATTGGAAAATACTTCATGAAAAATGTATAATGGGCTGATCTAATTATTATATGCATAACCTTGAATTAAAAACATCTTGTTGATCAAAAATTGGAGTCTAAATCATGAGATCAGAATATTCTTTATTCTCAAGAACTTAGTAGGTTATTTTTCCAAGGGATACTTTTTTGTGTGTGTGCGCAGAATTCAAGGTTTAAATTTTGAGAATTGAACCAAATGAAAATGTAACTATACCATCCACCTGAGGGATTGAGGCTGAGTATTTTGTGACTAGTACCTGGGAATGTGGTCCATTTTCTTACTCCTCAAAGTGTGGTCTAGCAGAAATGGGGCTTGCCATAAATGTAGAATCGTAGTCCCAAACCAAATCTACTCAGTCAGAATCTGCATTTTAACAAGATCACTAGATGCACATTAAAATTTGAGAAGCACGGTTCTCTTCTAGTACTGCGTAAAACAGGCTTTCAACCATGTGTCTTGGTTGTTTTCATTTCTGTTTACTTAAACTACAGACTGCAAGGTGATACCCCCACCTTTATTATTGTACAAAGTGACTAGTCTTTTGTTCCTCATTTGTTGTTTTCCAACTTGATTTATAAGGAGACATAAATAATGTAATTTGGGAGGTGGTGGTGTGTGTGGGGGGCAGGAGGGGGGCGGAAATGTGTGATCTACTTCGGAGCTGAATTTTGTAGCTAGGATACTTTTAGGCTAAGAGACACGGGTATTCCACATGTCCTTGGTGCTGGCTTCTGATGTTTTTGTTGCTAATAAGCGCCCTTCCCTCGCTGTTTGAGCATCGCAAGTGTTCTTGCTGAGGCAGCAAGGAAAATGCAATTCTGTGCTCATGTGGGATGTTGGCCTGGTAATGAATATGATGCTAACCCTCTATGCCTCTCAGCATTGATCAAATTTGGACACAAACTTTAGCAACAAAAATAGATGTTGGGTACTGGCGTCTGAACTACACTTGGCTAGCTCATTGAGGGATCATTGTAAGCTGTCTGTAGTCACGTAGCAATTCCCTAGTATTTTTCCTCTTTTTCCATTATGGTACATTCTTCTAGAAGCCTGGTCAACTAACTATTTTGGTCTCCAGTCTGTTTACTTCATTCCTTGGAATAACAGAAAGAGTGCCATTCTGAGTCTTAGGAGGCCTGAATTAATACCTGCTAATACTGTAGATATTTAATAAATGTTAGTTCTTTTCCTATTTCTCATTATTAATACATAGATGACTTTGAAGTACTTTTAGCTATTTTAATTTTTCATTTGCCTCATCTACAAAAGAGGATTAGACTGAAAGACCATGAATTCAAATATAGTTCCATAGATCTGTTATTATTCATGGTGCTTTTCAGGGTGGTATGTCTTAAAAGAAGAGGCCCTGAGAATACCAGGACTTGATAAGAGATGCCTTAGGTGCCATTCTGAAATGGGATAAGCTGAGGGAATGGAGCGTCCAGATCCCTGCTTCCCAGCACTGGGGCCCTTGCATGTATTGTACATACTATAGGTCTTCATTAAGTTTTCATTGAGAACAATTATAAGCACTTAAGAAATAAGTGTGAGACCTGATTCTCTAAGAAATAAAACATAACTGATAATGCAAAGCACATCAGAATCATTCGAACAGGAGACAATACAGCACACATATATGTATGGCCTCCCAGTTCTCGCTTTGTGTTGTGTCAAAAATTAGACAAGCATGACTCCAAAATATATTTTGCATGAATGAAGCCACTGGATAACCTATACAAGTGTACTTTCTGCTTTTTGAGGTTTCCATTTAGATTTTTTTTAAATTACAACCTCAGGGGCTTCAGATGATTACTTTTCTCCCAGGTGCCATTTCTTACTTTGCATTTTTAAATGGGTATGTTTTATGCCAGTTCATTATGAAGTCATCACAGGCCAGAAGCATTTAGGGCCATATGGTTGGACTAGATATCCTCATGCCAGTTTCATTTTCATGCTGTTATTTGTAACTACTATTATCTATTAAATGCCCTCTTTGGAGTTTATACTTCTGCTCAGTTCTTGCTATGGAGGTTAAGAAAATCTGTCTCTAATCTATTTGTTCTGTGGAGCATAAAATGCCCTGTGATAAAAAGCCGAGCAAGTATTTACCAGGTTCTTGATCAACATTATGGGCCATTCCTTAAGTCACTCCTAAATGTATTGTATTTTTATGTTCATTTTATTGATGGAAATGTAAATGTGAGGGTGATTAAAGGTCATAGCTCAAATTTAAGAGACCAAGCTGATGTCCTTGGAAGTTCATGAGTTTAGTTCCTTATTTATCTTCCTATGTTATGTTCCATCTTCACATATTATCATCTGCCACCTGTTTCTGAAAGATGTGGTTTTCTTTCTGAGCAGCAGCTTGGGGACAAAGGTCACATTCCAGGAACATCCTGAGCAAGTCTTTGCCACCAAGCACATTCTGTTTGGAAACTCAGTTATCTTTGAACAAGAAATCCGAAGTTTCTGCCCACAGAGAGGGGAGGCTGGCTAGATGCCTGTGTCTACATAAGTGGGCAACTCCGATATGGCTTTCCCCTTACATTTGTTTTGATTGAGTGAAACAAGGACACGAGTTTCCTCACTCCTTTAAGAAATCTCTGTTTCTGCCCTGATTGGTATGGCTCAGTTGGTTGGGCATCGTCCCATGCACCAAAAGGTTGCTAGTTTGATTCCCACTTGGGATACATGCCTGGGTTGCAGGTTTAATCCCTGGTTAGGGGTGTGCAGGAGGCAGCAGATCAATGTTTTGCTCTCACATCAATGTATGTCTGTCTATTTCCCTCTCTCTTTATCTCCCTTTAAAAATCACTAAAAAAAGAAGTCTTTCATTTTGTAATTATATATAAATTTATACTTTGTAATAGGGAAAAACAATTAAAACATTGTCTTTCTTAGAGATATGCCATAGGTGGGAGATAATCCATATCAGTTAAACATGAGAAAACTTAAAATTTTCTTCACCTTAAGTTACCTGTAAGAGATTTAAGATGGCCAATGTCAGATGTATGGATTTGGTTGGAGTTAGTTCAACCTCTTGGATCATGAAGGTATTTAGCAGTAGGAATTTAGAAGGGTTTATTTCAATTCTTTGAGATGGTGACAAATTAATTACACTTGAAACAAGCCTTGATTATCCATCAACCTTCAAGTAAGGTCCCACAGCTGTCAGCAGCACAGCTGACGTATTGTTCACTTTATTGTCTGTCATCACATGGGTTTGGTAAAAAATGTTATCCTATCACATTAATTAGTTTTAAATTTTTTTTGTTGAGAGAGATTATTGATTAAATGGAAGTATTTGAAGAAAAGAAAGCCCGGCACAAATTGAGAAAATAAAAATTCAGTCAACATGATGATATATGTTGGCAGCTACTGTTATACAAACTGCTGAACTAAATATCAAAAGTGTATTTTCTTCCTCTGAATAAAACTGACTGCAAATAATGAAGCCATTTAGCACATCACCTACAAGATCAATTACCTAGTGGTTCTCTATTACAGACACTTCATGGTCGGACAAAGGTGTTCATATAACTTTGCTAACTTCCCTTAGGGGTTTTCAGACCAATTTTGAATTAAAGCAATAAGGAAGGTCCTCTTTACTTAGTAAAGGTAGTTGTATGTTAGAGATGGTGTTAACTATAGCATGATAAAGATACAAAGATTTTATAAATATCTCTTAGTGATTTGTTTTAATCTTGACAATTTGCAAGAGATTGTAAATGCATCAGTCGGTAATTTCATTTGCTAAATTATAAAGATCACTTCCATTACGGTTTTCATTACGTACCACTGTTCAAATTTTTTGACCGTGGTTAAACAAGAGCTAATTGCCATCTCTGGTAAGTTTATTTTCCCTTTGCATATGCAATTCTCCTGATTAACTTTTTTCTACCCCTCCTGAGATCCTGAAGATTCAGGATATTGGCATTTCCTCAAACCTGGAGTCCTCAGAGCAAGAGTTTGGCAAAAACCTAGCCTACATCATAGTCCCTTCTACACACTTTTTCTTGACGCTAGAGTCATAAAGAATTTGTGAGACCCATAAAACAGATGTCTATACAATAAGGCATTTAAGTATGAGATCAACGGTTGATGTCATTGCTCTCTTTTTATTGCTATAAATAGCAGTGGAATTGCAAAGGATCAAGGGGTATTCAGTATGGTGGGTTTAGGCTGCATACCTCATCTCATGGGCTGATTTAACATTCAAGCACAAATTCTGTTAGAGTTATTTCCCTCTTATTAGTAAAGCGATCTACTTCTGTTCTATATGGAGTCCACTGGTTTGACAGGTCAGCAACATTTGATTGCATATACTTGAGAATAAGCAACAAATAAGTGTACGAAAATTCTCTAAAGTGTGTATGGACCTTATTCATCTTCAATTCTCATCTGAAGCTCTACAAAATTAGCTAGACATATGTGGTACTGCCAAGGAATGATGTCCGGACCACTTGAAAGTTAGCATTGTGGGTAGTATCAAATTTCTTGCTGATTTGTATTACTTTCACAAATAGAAACTGTCTGAGAAAGACAATGCCAAGAGTCTTCTTCACATACACAGTAGAGCCAGACATTCATTTATGGTCATCTCATTAACTGGAAGCTTGGGCGCTTTAAGGGAAAGAACTATTGTGTCTGTGTGTGTGTTTGTTTTTCAATAACCAAGTGAATGCCAGCATTCATAATATGCTAGATCAGCATATTTTACTTTTTTAAGACTAGCAAAAAATAATAATAAAATAAAAGAATTGCTTCCAGGGTTACGTAAATGACTATTGAAATCGCTCCTCTTTACCTTGCTCATGGTCTGACCATGTGTTGCATGGGTTCTGTTGTACTTGTGTGCTCTGTTCTCATAGTTACTGATTTGGAGCATATGCTATAGCAACTGTGCCACGATCTCTGTCATATTTCAGCACCATAACCTTGCAAGGGCTTAGGAAGACTTGGAGACATGTCAGAAGAGCTTACCAACCTCATACGTTAGCCGTGCTCCACGGCGGAGCTGCAGAAATGAGCTGCAAATTTCAGACAGTATATTGAGTGTGTGATTTATTTGTTTGCTGGGCAGGTCAATTAATTATTTCACTGTGATGCCACCCTAAGTTGTAAATAGAGAGAGAAAATGAATTGTCACATTCTGTGCCTGTCTCTCTTAACACTTAGGATGACAAAAGCAGTTTCTCCCCTGAATGTAGATGATAACTAGAAATATGAGGATTGGGCTGCTTTAAAGATGTTGGCCGGTATGTCTCAGAGATACACTTTGAAATGACTTTAAAAATAGTGTACTCATACTTTCACAACCTTTAAGATCTCAAGAAAGTATTTGTCTTTGCCATTTGGGACTACTCTAACAACAGCAACAACAACAAAAAACCAACAACAACAAAAACGTAGACTGGATAACTTAAACAACAAATATTTATTTCTTACACTTATGGAGGCTGGGGTACCCAAGGCCAGGGTGGCTACAGATTTGGTGTCTGGTGAGAACCCTCTTCCTGGCTCATAGGTAGCCATCTACTGGTTGTAGTCTTACATGGGGAAGAGAGTCAGCTCTAGTCTCTTTCTCTTCTTGTAAGGACACTAATCCCCATCATGGGGGCTCCATCCTCATGACCTCGTCTAGACCTAATTACCAACTAAAGGCCCTCCCTCCTATAGCATGTCATTGGGGGGTTAAGGCTTCAACATATGAATCTGGGAGCGGGGGGGGGGGACCCAAACATGCAGTCCATGAAACTATTATAAGGCAAGGAAAAGAAAAATAATAATTCTTATTTCATATCTGCTATAACATGTACTTCCTTTCTTGGAAACATGAAGAATGATGGTTTTCTAAAATTTTCAGATTTATTTTCCCAAAGAGATTTGGATTGGTTATTGTATTAACAATTTTTTAAAATGTGTTTCTAGGTCTCTTGCTGAGAGATCATGGAAAACGGGGAAATAAAGACAAAACTGAC
This sequence comes from Eptesicus fuscus, assembly GCF_027574615.1. Lineage (NCBI taxonomy): Eukaryota > Metazoa > Chordata > Mammalia > Chiroptera > Vespertilionidae > Eptesicus > Eptesicus fuscus. Next base: position 15,035,765 of record NC_072490.1, on the reverse strand, counting down.
ATATAGGGGAGAGTGGCTAAAAGACAGTTTTTCTAATACAAAGGTGAAGTTTCTAGATTACTCATCACTGAATTGCTACCCCTATAACCTCTGAAAATTAGTTCTCTTTTTCCCAATGTGAAAATATATTTATGTTGGCAAAATGGACTACTGGCATATTTTCATTAGTTTAAGTGGAATTTGAAATAGTTGGTCAGGGCCCTAACTTCGGCCCCAAACTTTCTTTACCAGGTGAAATGCTAATTTATTTTACTTGGAAAGAAGAAGTATTTTAATAGAAGAATGTTCTGGCTTCTAAATCAGCCCCCTTGGCAACAGCAATCTGAAGTCAGTGTATGCGAGGGAATGTCCTGAACTCCTAAGGAGCTACCAAAATACCTTAAATTTAATTGCTTGGATGAACGTTGTTGGAAGAAATGATTGTGCCATCTTCACCAGAGCCCCCCAGGCGCTTTCACAAAAACCAATTCTACCTCCGAGACGATGAGTTTGAATCTTTTCCATTTCATCATGAATCATGACGGAGTCTGAATACATGGCACCCACAAGTGTGTCATATCTTCTGTTTGGTTTGTGTGTAGATGTGTCTGCATCCAAGTTTTACACGATTTGGCAATCATGGGCCAGATGATGGTGTGACACTTAGGAAAATAGACTCTACCCCTTATGTGAACTCAGTATATAGGCTTGGCCCTAAATGTAATACATGATTCTTATTCTTGGGCAGGTTATGCATATCATAGAAAAACACTATAGACTTACATTGGGTTTGCCTTGGCGAACATGAATAAAAATAAATGTGGATGCACAGAAAATCAATCAAATACCGTAACATTTATGTTGCCGTCATGTACATAAACACATTTATAAAGGGCTTGGCCTTTGTGCAATTTATGTGCCCTGGATTTCCCACAAAGACTTGAGGTGACTTATAAAAGCATATGCTTTACAGTGGGTATAATAAACTCGATTTAGAAATAGAAAACCAGAGCACTGACAGGAAGTGGACGGAAATATATACTGTTCTCGAACGCTGAGCTTCCTGGTAACCCAAACAGAAAGAGACACAAATAAGGAACATTGTTATCCTTATTATAACTGAGGAAGTGCTTCAGGAGAGGCCAACGTTTTTCCTGGCAGAAAATTCTGAAAGAAATGTTCTTGATTTATTTAAGTAAGCGTTGCTTGGAAGCAAGTGAGTTTGAATTTGTCTGGTGCTTAAAAACAGTACTAAGGGTAGATTTATGTGTCAGAATGACAGGCCTTGGATTTTGTTCAGTATTGTTTTTATAAATGTCATCCTCTTGTAAAGGGAACATGATAAGGAGCAGGTTGGTCACTTAGTCCTTGTGGGCAGTAGAGGCACAGGCATCTGGGAAGCCGCACAATGTCCAGCCACCCTGGATTCGTATCCAGCTGTGTGTCCTTGGTCAAGTTCTGTGACCTCCGTTTGTTTGTTTGTTTTTATCTATAAAAGAAGAAGGTTACATTTCAGGATTATTGAGTTTATATGAGAAGATATATCTAAAATATCCAAGATCACCACAGAACTGTAGCATCAAACACGTAGATGAGACGAGAATACAATTTTCCTCACTTTTTAAGCTTACTTTCCTATGGGTCACTAAGTTTCACTTGCCTAGTAGAGGTATACGAGGCACAAATGAATGAACTGAATCACAGAAATTACAACTGAAGTCTGGACTTCTGACTCATTTGGCCGCCAATACCATATTGATTTAGGATTTGTAGGAAATGAGTTATGATGGATAGATGGCTTTCCACAGCTAAGGACCTATCCTGTTGGAGACAAAACACACTATTGTTTCAAAAAATAAAGGGGGACTATTCATAATGAAAATCTTTTTTCAAGTTCAGTCGCACCCTTTCTTTCCTTTTAATGGGGAACCTACCAAATCAACACAAACTCTTTTTAACCATTTAGGGTTATTAGACTTTGTTCTGCTGTAATCTGCCGCTCACTCTAGAGTGCTTTGTGGTCAATGTAATGTGTATTCCACACAAGAATCTCCAGCCTGCTGTGCATTTGGAATTGAGTCACACAGTTCCTTTTACCAGCCCAGTGGCCACTTTAGCCCCTTCTAGTCTATTACATTTAACATCCATTTGAAAAGTAGATAACCAAGCTCATTTTAACTCTGAGTAAAATAAGAGTAAGTACTAGTAAGTAGAATCTGGTCGTCTAGGTATCAGGTACCTGGATTTTTAGACATTAACTCTGTGCCTTGCCTTGAGTTCCTTGGAGCTCCTTTTGACTTACGTGCTGCTTTTTACTTTGGATTGAACGGTGAGAGGTTATTCTCTGTTCTCCAGGACTTATGAAAGACTGATAAGGGCCTGGCCGGTATGGCTCAGTGGTTGAGCATCAACCTATGAACCAGGAGATCATGGTTCGATTCCTGGTCAGGGCACATGCTCGGGTTTCAGGCCCAATCCCCTGTAGGGGGTATGCAGGAAGCAGCTGATCAGTGATTCTCTCTCATCATTGATGTTTCTTTCTCTCTCCCCCTCTCCCTGCCTCTCTGAAATCAATAAAAAATATATTTAACAACAAAACTGATAAGACATCAGGAATGCCCCACATGCACAAAGTTCAAAGTCGTTAAAATTCTCAAAGACTTGACTATTCAGTTGTATGCACTAGTAGAGAATCTCAGCTCTTTTCTCTAAGTTTACTTTGGAATTATTCACAAGAGGTAGCTGTTAATTCCTTGAAGAATTCGAGGGAAGTAGACTTTCATCTTCTCCCTGGGTTTGCTCCAAGCTTTAGCATTCAAGCATTCTTCCATGTGTCTCACCTCGATGCCTCTTGGTAAAAGGCTGTCCCTTTTCTGTGTGTTTCATTCACAGTGGAGAGGAAACACCTTCTATAACAACCCCCAACATATTTAAAATTAATTATTAATTACCTTTAAGTGTTTTCATTTTAATGGAATTGTACTTAAATCTTTCTTTGTCCATAGGTCATACTTCCTAGTACATTGTAAATGGAACATTTTTGTTTCCAATCTAGTCTTTAAAGCTAAAGTGACTTGAGACAGGAATAAGTGTTTCCCTCGTGACAAATTGGAAGGAGAACATTCCTCTTATACTTTCCCTGATATATATGAATGTACAGTTTCCTATTTCTCTAATTTGCTTCTGTGTCACATTTATTGGAGTTTCCATTAAGTAGCTAATTTACTTCTTTTCATTTGACTCTACTATATAAGACTCTGTACCCTGCACAACATTTGTTCCTTAATAATCAGTAGTCACACCTAATCTTTCTGTTGTATTTGGAACATATTGAGTAGTGTCTAGAATGCTTCTACCACCTCCCCCGTTATCTCTTATTGTGTTCATAATCTGTGCTCTGCTCTGGGATTAAGGCTTTACATACATGATTTCAGCATAGCTTCATGATAACTCTCTAACATAGGTAAAGTTATAATACCCATTGTACAGATGAGAATACCGAGGCCAGAGAGATTGAGTATTTGCCTTTGTTATCTAGCAGACGTGTGGCCTGGAACTGTTCCCAGGCAGGGTGGATCTGCCTCTTCCTGCCAGTATTCTGAGTGATGCCATTGATACAGGGCCATGGGTCTGGGTTGATGCCTGGGAACTTCTAGCCACTCCCATAATGTTTATTTCAGGAGGAGAGATGCATCTTTGGGCTCATCTCCATTTGACATAGGGATCAATTTGTTCATCATTTGTGAAGTTTCTCAGAAGTGTTCCTACTCTGCCAAATTGCATTTTTAATCTCATGCAAATGCTAGCAACTAATCCTCACTCAATTGCCTGTACTTGCACATGATTTCAGGGAAATGAGCTGAGAAATAGAGAGAAAACCATAGCCATTGTGTAGCTTCTAGGGACATGAACGTGCATAACCGAGTTTATCCTCCATGTCACCTGTAACTGCTTTAGGTGGGCGGGCCTAATTTGCACAGTGTTAAACAGCAGATGAATATAAAAATAGGTCTTCAAGTAGCTCCTATACATGAAATACTCCCAAATATGTATTCCAAGCCCAGCTGTCTTCCCCGAAGTACAGCCTCATGTACTCACCTGCCTGTCATTTATTCTGACAAGTAGGTAGTCTTCTTTGCCCCAAATCAAGAATTAACATTCGCAATTTTTTAATGGCAAGAGAGGTGGCAGTTTTCTCCCTATTAATGGTTCTGTTCCCTCTAATAAGTGTGGAGCCTTTTCTAGGTTGGCTGACAGTTGTAAAGTTTGAACAATTCTTCTTCCTCTTATTTTACCATCCCCCACGGGCACTTATGTCAAAGACTAGCATCTTTTCTTGTCTTTTGTAAAAAGATCAAAGGATCTCATAAGTAATCTGTAAAATACTGTTCACCATCCTTGGGAAAGGTAAAATTTAATAGTCCATGAGAATTGTCAGAAGCAGTAAAAATATTTTTTAAATGATTTAAGTTTAAGAGACATGATAAAGCCTCACTCAGTGTGTGCACTGTGGGAAAGAATCCTCGGGACAGTATCCCCTCTTTGAATCTCCTGAATGTGGGCAGAGGAGAGGGCCCGCCACATGGGGGGAAGAAGAAAAAACAGCTTGAAAACCATGTTTCTCCTTGATCTCTGAGACACGCGATTGTTCAGTTATGGATTAGAGGTTAATGTTACTATCAAAAAATAAACTCATGACCTGCTGCACACACTGGGCAAAGGTTTATATTTTCTGAACTCAATTTGAAGTAAATCCAGAAAAGGAAAATATGAAGCAAGAAAAAAAGGCCAATGAAACCACAATCTTTGAATAGTTCAGATTGTTTTGGGGGGGAAATGTTTTGAGAAAAATCACATATGATATGACAATTTATATTCACCAAATAAATAAAAGGACCCAAATCACTTAGTAAATTTTCAGACTTGTTATGGAAAATGTTGCAATGCATTGCTTAAGTTTCTTTTTAAAGATACAACATTGGCAATATTTTTAGACTCCTCTATTTTTTAGCATAGCAGTAATACTCTTTTAAAATAGAAAATATACATAATTATTGTATATTTGGGATATCACTATTGGTACATACAGGATTGGAAGACTATCAAAAACTGTCTTATTATATAATGTCAAATAACTATCATATTATTGATATTTAATAGTTTATTTGATGGTCATTATGAAAAGAGCGAATGCTTTTAAAAGTAACATTATTTTTTAAGTCGAATCTCAGAGTGCAGGTGTGGGTTAGTGGGAAGAGATCAACCAAAGAACTTATATGCATATATGCATAACCCAAGGACACAGATAACAGGGTGGTAAAGGCATGGGGCAGGGGAGGGGGAGGTGGAGAGGACTGGGGGGGGGGTGGGAGGGTGGGATGGGCTGGCTAGAAGGATCAATGATAGGAAAAGGGGAACATATGTAATAATTTCAACAATATATATTTTTAAAAGTAATATATATTTTTTTACAATACTAAGAAAATTGTCAGCCAAAGTTGTCATTGCTGCCCTAACACAATGCATGAGGAGGGGAAGAAAATAAATGAAATGCTGTTTCAGATTATAACCTTAGTATTCCAACCAGATTCTAAAATACAAGAGATTAGAAATCATTAATTCAGTATTATTTTTGCCAGAGTTTAATATCACATAAATAATGATTAGAGTAGTGGAAAGAAAGGAAAATAGAGAAAAGTAAGGAGCAATGAGATCTTGGCGACCATTCATTAATTCATTTTGAATTTTTAGAATTTTCTTTCAATATGATGAAATTTAGTTGGTCCAGGTTCTGTTGGGAAATGTTGCAAATTTGGTTTCTTAGCAGATAAGCTACCAAGCAGACAACTCCCTTGGACCCAGCCTTTGTGGCTCGGTGGTTGGGCGTTGACCTATAAACCAGGAGGTCATGGTTCCATCCCAGTCAGGGCACATGCCTGGGTTGTGGGCCCAATCCCTCTCTCTCATCATTGATATTTCTCTCTCTCCTTCCCACTCCCTTCCTCTCTGAAATCAATAAAAATATATTAAAAAAAAAAAACTCCCTTGGATAGTTTTTGTTTCAGAAGGTCTTTTCCTTAGAAACATTTGGCTGTAGCAGAAAGATCACTAAGCTGATAGTCCAAACACCTAAGCTGATTGCAGTAGTAATTATAAGACCTCATTACCACAGTCATATTCTGTAAATGTCAGTTGTCCTTAAGACAAAAAGATAAGGCTAAGTTTTTTTGATTTTGTATAAATGTACAGTACCTTCTAATTGCTAGACATTCCACTGAAGAGGATATTGTTAAATTAAGAAAAATGTGGGAGGTTTGTGTGTGTGTTGAGTTGTATGATTCTTTATAAATTTTGGATATTAACCCCATGTGAGATGTATCATTGGCAAATACCTTCTTCTATTTAATAGATTGTCTTTTCATTTTGTTGATGGTTTCCTCTGCATGCAAACACTTTTTAGTTTGATGTAGTCTCATGTGTTTATTTTTTCTTTTGTTTCTCTTGCCCAAGGAGATATATCAGGAAAAATATTGCTAAGAGAAATGTATGAGATTTTAATGCCTATGTTTTCTTCTTGGGTGTTTTTTTTGGTTTTGAGTCTTACAGTTAAATCTTTAATCCATTTTGAGTTTATTATTGTATATGGTGTAAGAATGTGGTTTAGTTTCATTTTTTGCATGTCTGTGTCCAGTTTTCCCAACACCATTTATTGAAACTTTCTTTACCCCATTGTATGTTCTTGTCTCCTTTGTTATATATTAATTGACCATATAGGCATGGGTTTATTTCTGGGCTCTCTATTCTCTTTCATTGATCTATGTGTCTGTTTTTGTGCCAATACCATGCTGTTTTGATTACTATGGTTTTGCAGTATAATTTGATATCAGGTAGTGTGATACCTCCAACTTTTTCTTTCCCAGAAAGTTAGTTTTTATTAATGCTGTAGATTGGCAATATTCCCAAATAAAAAATATGCAAGGTCACAAATGCTTTAAAAAATGAAATACTACATGACAAAGCTGTTTCTAGTCTTGGATGTCAGATTTTTCATGCTGAGTACATTTCAGGGGCTAATTGATAGAACCAAAGAGTTTTGTTTATTCCTAGGTGGTCGGTGCCTAGAGGGTGGCTCATCTGGTAGCTGGCAGTCACCAGCACCAAAACAGCCAGGGGAATGAGTCCCTCAGTCCTGAAGTAGGCATCTACATAGTGACCCACCAATACAACCCTCGTGTTATATATTTGTGCAACCCTCGTGTGCACAAATATATAATAGTATCTTGATTTGCTTTAATACAGGTCTTGCATGTTCAGATTGAGAGCAATGTAAAGCAATTTTCTTATGATACCAAAATTAACTGGCTAATTCAATGAAAAATAACATTTCATTGTTAATTTTAAATGTACCCGTCATTATTCCATGCTCCGATATCAATTGCATTTGTTTGTTTCTAATTGCCTTATTATCTTTCCTAATAATGTAAATGTATTTTACATAGTTATATTTATGGCCTGGATGTATTTTTCATGATCTTTTTTCTGTAACTTAACATTACATCATAAATATTTTCATGTAGCTATTAATTTTCACATTTGTAACTTTAATAGAAACACGATTCCAATGAGTTTCTCTACTATAAATTGCTTAACCATTCCCTTATTGTTTGGCATTTAGCTTGTTTCCAGGTTTTCCTGACCAAATCATACCATACATTTTAAAATTCTGAACTCAGCCAATCATTTCAATTCAGTAAACGGTACCAGTCGATGCTGGCTCACATGAGAATAAAGGGCAGATATAATGATAATAATATCAGTGTGTGTCTCAAAAGCATGTTTGAATGAAAGTGAGGCACAGTCATATAAATAAGTAACCACATAATAAGACACGGTCAATGACATTGTAGAACAAGACAGAAGTGATTATTCCTAATTGTGTAGGAGGAAAATGTCATAGAGGAGGAGGATTTTTAAGTTAGGCTTTGCAGTATGAATAAAATTTAGACAAGGGAAAACGACACTTAGAACATGTTAAGCCAAAAGAAAGGTAATAGCAAAAAAAGGGGGATGTAGCCTTAGCCGGTTTGGCCCAGTAGCTAGAGCATCGGCCACAGGAATGAAGGGTCCAGGGTTTGATTCCTGTCAAGGGCATGTGCCTTGGTTGTAGGGTCAATCTCTGGCCATGGTCGGGGCCTATGCTGGGGGCAACCAATTGATGTGTCACTCTCACTTCAATGTATCTCTCTCTGTGTCTCCCCGCCTCTGTTCCATTCTCTCATAATAATAATAATAATAATAATAATAATAATAATAATAATAATAATAAAATCAGTGGAGAAATATCCTCAAACGAGGAAGAAAGAAAGAAAGAAAGAAAGAAAGAAAGAAAGAAAGAAAGAAGAAAGAAAGAAAGAAAGAAAGAAAGAAAGGAAAGAAAGAAAGAAAGAAAAGAAAGAAAGAAAGGGAGGAAAGGAAATGTAAAAGTAATTTATAGATATAACTAACTGTGAGCCATCTGGTAATGGTTTATAGGGAATGAATAGGTGATGGAAAAAATAATTTAGAGTCATACATTCCAGAAACTGAGCCTCTATATTGAAGAGGTTGGATTCATCTGTAAGTACAAAGACAGTTTTGAGCCTGAGAGTGGCATGATTAGATTAGTGCTTCAGAAGACAAGTCACTGGCATTAATATGAAGCACGTATTCGTTGAAGAGCTAGACAGGAAGGAGACTCTCATCCCAGCTAGAAAGATAATGCACTAGTTTGAGCAAAAATGTATTAACTTATTCTTTCATTTTTGGGTTCTTTCATTCATTTATAATCATCATAAATATATAATCACCTTGCAGCATATTAGACCTGGGGCTGTTGGAATCAAGATCTATTTAAAATTATCCATTCATTCAACAAATATGAATTGAGAGCCTACTTTTTGCAAGATGGGCCAATCACAGTTGAATTCATCTCAACCCTGGATCCTGCGTTCTCAGTCTGGGTGTGAGGGGCATAGCATTTGGCGATCACAGGCCATAGCATTAGCCATATGAAGAGAGCCCTAAAGTTCTTCACCAGGTGACAGCCCCACAAAGGGGATTAGATAGACTCTCTAAAGGACTCTTCACCCCAACCCTTAAAGAAACAGTGTATTGGCTTTATTCTCTTACGTTTTTCTCCTCTTTCTACAGAGAAGCAAAATATAAACCTGCAAATCCAAACCAAAATGAGGCATAAGCAGTGTCCTCTGGCTACTTGGGGACCAGGAGGCATTAGAGTATCTTGAAATAGTTTATGTATATTTACTGAGTCTTTTAGGACATTCTTACTTCTATGAGAAATCAAGGGCTCTGAGATACCTGCATTTTAGCACTTTTATTCCTAGTCTAGGGCGGGGTTTGATCCTTCTCCCTGCCCCTCCTCTCCATGGGTTGCCCTCCACCTTGTTGAGGCATACCCCAGGACACAGGCTGTACTGCTTCACTTAGATTTCGTATTTATGGGTGACCCACTACACTAACAAAAAAGTGCTTTGTTCAAAACCATTTCCAAAATTAATGTAATAATAGTAATTAATTTTATACACTATTACAGCTAAGTCAAACGTTTAATGAAATATAAGAGAGATAAAAACAAATTATGTTTGAAATATATAATTTGTGAAAACATGTTTTAATATGAAGCCAGAAAGAAAGAAAGAAAGTGATTAGCTACATTAGATATGTCAAAATTTGTATTTTATTATTTTGCTGCAAGCAGAGTAGTTTTGTCAGCTGCTGTAAACTTTATATAAGAAAGAGCTTATGACCAGGTAAAAACGCCTTCTGCTTTTAAAGGATACAACTGTATCTCAGAACCATTCTTTAATGGATGGACTGACACCTGAGGGTTTGAGGCAGGAGTTAACAACCTTTTCGTGGGTATGATTAGCTTCTCATGCCCCCGGAGGTGCGGGTTGGGTGTAGGTAAGAGAGGGATGGCAATAGACAAGGTAATTAGAGAGGACACTGTCCGTGCTCGCACAGGTCCCCTTTGGCTCCTTTTCAGCTGTTCTCATGCCCCTCCCCAGATTTGGGATGCTTGTTTCCAACTGTCAGAATCTGTGACTCTTCCTCCTGGGGTGGCCCTTAGGTTACTAGTGCTGCTTAGTTATAGGACCAAGATCCAAAAGTGCCTGGAATTTTTTTTAAATATATTTTTATTTAAGAGAGGAAGGCAGAGGGAGAGATAGAAAAATCAATGAGGAGAATTTACTGATCAGCTGCTTCCTTCATACATCCCACTGAGGATAGAGCTTGTAACCAGGGCATATGCCCTTGACTGGAATCAAACCTGGGTCCCTTCAGTCTGCAGGCCAATGCTCTATCCACTGAGCCAAACCAGCTAGGGCAGTGCCTGGAATTTTAAGAGCCTTCTCCTTCCCCAACAATGCTTCCTACCCAATGACTCTGTTAGCTATAAGTGAAGGCCCAGCTCCTGGGTTGGGCTGGGGCAGTGGTCGGCAAACTTATTAGTCTACAGAACAGCAAATGGCAGCTCGCGAGCCGCATGTGGCTCACAAGCCACAGTTTGCTGACCACTGGCTGGGGCAACTCTGAGGTGTGATTTACACATTTGAACTCACCTGAGGCATTAGGCTGACAGTACCTTTCATGAAACTTTATTTGAAACTAGAGGCCTGGTGCACAAAATTCATGCATGGGGGGAGAGGGTGTGTCCCTCAGCCCAGCCTGTACCCTCTCCAATCTGGGACATCCCTCTCACAATTCGAGGACTTCTGGCTCCCAACTGCTCGCCTGCCTGCCTGCCTGCCTGATTGCCCCTAACCGCTTCTGCCTGCCAGGCTGATCACCCCCTAACCATTCCCCTGCCTGCCTGATTGATGCCTAACTGCTCCCCTTCTGGCCCGATTACCCCTAACTGCCCTCCCCTGCCAGCCTGGTTACCCCCAACTGCCCTCCCCTGTAGGCCTGGTCACTCCCAACTGCCCTCCTCTGCTGGCCCCATCACTCCTAACTGCCCTCCCTGCAGGCCTGATCACCCCCAACTGCCCTCGCTTGCAGGCCTGTTCCCTCCCAACTTCCCTCCCCTGTTGGCCATCTTGTGGTGGCCATCTTGTGTCCACATGGGGTCAGCCATCTTTGACCACATGGGGGCGGCCATCTTGTGTGTTGGAGTGATGGTCAATTTGCATATTACTCTTTTATTAGATAGGATTATATCCCCTTCCTTGGTTTCTTGTCCTCTGTTTATTTCTGTCACTCTAAAACATGTTTGTGGGTGTGTTTATTTCCAGAAGCACTTCCTTAATAAATGGCTTTCTTACAAATACTTGTTCTAAAAGATACTTCTAGAAAAGTTGAGGACAGTGCTTCTATGTAAAGTATCTCTTCCTGTATCACAGCTTTTAGAGATATAGGGGGTCCCAAAAAATATATACGGACACTTTGAATAATTATAAAGGCAGTGTTTATTAAAATACATTTCACTTTCAAAACTGAGCTATCAGCTGTTAAAGTGTGTATATTCTGTGTTGATAAGTCTTCTAAGCTGTTCAAATAACCTGAGAAGAATAAGTATAATGAAACATCCCCAAGAATCTGATATCAGAGACAGATCGAGTAACTAAGATTCATAAGAATAGCAACACCGGGCTGCCTGTGGATGCTGCGTTTTAAGGTACCCAAGGCACCCTGCTCATTTCTATCAGGCTTGTTCTTTCTATACCCAAAGAGCGATTGGAATTCCAAGAGGTAGGAACAGCTGCTAACACCAAGCTCTGGCTGGAGGTCTAGTCCCTAGAAGTAAGATGCTGGAGGTAAGAAGATGGAGAGGGAGAGGGAGCAGAAGGCATGCTGAGAACAGATGATATTACTGTGTTCAGTTGGTTCAGAAACCCTGATGAACAGCAAAGAGTGGGAGAGCCCATTTCTGCCCAAAACATCTATACAAACTGATTGTTAGACACTGGGATTGTCCATCTATTGTCCAGTTACAGATCTGACTGATCTTTTAACAAAGTATTTAAAGAATAATCATGAGCCAAGGGAAATCCACTAACTCTATTTATAAATGCAAAATCTTGGAATTTTTCTCATTATTTTAGGAAAGCAGGGGGGAAAAAAGGAACCTACCCAAACCATCCTGTGGCAAAAATGAAAAGAAATAATATCCTGAAAGCAAGAGGAAGAGCAGACCTCTGAACACTATTTATAACAGGAACCAGAAAAAATTTAGAAGACTATTTGTCATACTTAATCTGATTTAAGAAGACATTGCCTTTGGTAAACAGGAAAAGAAAGCCACGAAATAGAATCAGCTGAGATGCAGGGGCAACAGGATGGAATGAAAAGAGGACAGGATGTGAGGCGAAGGCAACACGCTGGGATGAAATGGCAGCGCGGGGAGATAACGAAGGCAAGAATAACAATTTCAAAATTAAAATCAAGTTAGAGCCGACCCCTCCACATACATATTTCCCCTCATAGGACATAAAAGAACTGCAGAAAGGGATATTAAATGAGATGAAAGGAATACGGGGCAAGTCAAGGTGGTACAAACTAAGAATTACAAGTGTCTGGAAGAAAATTAGATTATTTATAACAGAAATATGTGATTAATGACACAGTTGAAGAGCCCTTCCCATATTTAAGGGGTTGTGAGAAAAGAAGGGAACTAGAAATGCAGATTATAGCAATTCGCCATAATCTAGGCAAAACTATCTAAGAAAATCAGACATATATCTTGATTTTTTTTTTTCAGTGACTAAAGCAAATACTTTGTTGTATTAGTTTCAGGTGTACAGCACAGTGGTCAGAGATTCCTATAGGTTACAAAGTATTCCCCTTGACCATTCAAGTGTCTGCCTGGCACCCTAGATAGTTATGACAGTATTGTTAACTGTATCCTCTGTACTTAACCTTACATCACCATGCCTGTTTTGGAACTCTCCATTAATAATTCTTAATCCTATCACCTTTTTCTACCCTGCCACACCAAAACCCTCCCATGTGGCCTCCATCAGTTTATTCTCTGTATTTATAAGTCTGTTTCTATTTTTGTTTGTTCATTTATTTTGTTCTTTAAGATTTCACATATAAGTGATATCACATGGTATTTGTCTTCCTGTGTCTGGCTTATTTCACTTAGCATAATAACCTCTAAGTCTATCCATGTTGTCACAAATGGTAAGATTTCAATTCTTTTTTATGGCTGAGTAACATTGCGCTGTATACAGTATATGCACCACCGCTTTGTTATCCACTCATCTATTGATGGACACTTGGGTTGCTTCCATGTCTTAGCTATTGTAAATAATGCCGATATGAACATGGGGGTGCATATATTCTTTTAAATTAGTGTTTGGGATTTCTTCAGAATATCCTGATAATCTTTTTATTTTTTAAATATATTTTGTATTGATTTTAGTGAGGAAAGGAGAAGGAGGAGGGAGATAGAAACATCACTGATGAGAAGGAATCATTGATTGGCTGCCTCCTGCACACCCTACTGGGGATCAAGCCCACAACCTGGCCATGTGCCCTTGACCAGAATCAAACCTGGGACCCTTCAGTCTGCAGGCCAAAGCTCTATCCACTGAGCCAAATCAGCTAGGGCAGTGGTCGGCAAACTCATTAGTCAGCAGAGCCAAATATCAACAGTACAATGATTGAAATTTCTTTTGAGAGCCAAATATTTTAAACTTAAACTTCTTCTAACGCCAGTTCTTCAAAATAGACTCGCCCAGGCCATGGTATTTTGTGGAAGAGCCACACTCAAGGGGCCAAAGAGCCGCATGTGGCTCGTGAGCCTCGGTTTGCCGACCACTGGGCTAGGGCATTACTTTTAAACTGTAAAGAAAAAAACTAACAACCATCAAGGAAGAAAAATACAGGTTTTCTCTAATGGAATTAATGTTAATTTGACCCCATAGAATTATTTGCATCACAAGATTTCAAAGGATAAGGAAGCACATTTAGATCAGCTGTCATTTAGTAGCTCTTTCTATGTGTCTTAGATACTGAATGAAACATTGTAAATATTAATAACCTGAAATGATCTGCGTGTGAAATGAAAAATAGTTGATCATCACAATTACATGCAAAGATTTCAGAATTATTTATATGCTGGGCTCTTCCCATATAGTTTCTGATTCAGGAAGTCTTGGGTAGTTCCCAAGAATTTGCATTTTTAAGATATTCCTAGTGATGCTGATGCAGCTAGTCTAGGAACCACACATTGAGAACCATTGATTTATATTAACTGGAATTTGGGAAGGAATAACAGAAATACTCAACTACAGTGGAATTATTTCATAGTTGTAGCCACTAAAATATTTTGAAGATTTTTAATGCTGTAGAAAAATATATTGCAATATTTGCACACATATGGATTATAGTTCTTTAACTATATAAAGAGGTATTGTTAAAAAGGAAAGATAGTTGTCAAATAAACAGACTGTCAGGAACTTCAAAATTAGTTAATAGTGATTATATCAAGGCCATGTCCTTAATAGTTAATTGTTATTGTCATCTTTATAACTTTCAGTATTTTCTAAATGAATATGTATTAATTTTATTTAGGGGGAAAAGAAAAATAATTTTCCCCAAAGGCCTAGTTTAAATATTGCCTCCTTGATGAAGGTCCTATTAGGTCCCCATATCATTAAACCAAATGCCATCTGTGAATTCTTCCATCATCACACCATGGGAGCATTCATCATATTTTATATCATTCATTAAAAATTGACTATGCACATTAAGATTTTAAAGGCTCTGAAAAGTCTCAATGTTGGGAAAAGCTCATTTAATATTACTTATTCCGCTATTTTCCAAATGTGTTTGTCCACTAAACAGTGCAGAACATCTATTAGTCTTCTAAAGAATAAGTGGTCCATACAGTGACATTAGGCACCCTTTGTCATTTATTGAATGAATGGATGAAATAAATGATTCAATGAACCGTTAGCTAATGTATGTTGAATACTTACTAATTAATATTTTTCTAAGTGCTGAACCTAAACCAAGAGCTTCCTTTCAAAGGCCATTGTCATTTTTATTTATGTGAACTGAAACTTCTCATCCCCTAAGTACTCCTCAACAAATTTTATAAAGTGCCTAATGTGTGCAAGACACTCAGTGATGTGCAAAGTTATTTTACTATTTCATATGATCACAAGTTAGCCCAGTATCAATTCACAATTTCCTCATTTATTCCAGCCTCCAAAAATATCATAATCTTTTTTCATAGGTGACTGTGCTTCTACATAATCATTAATTAAGTTTATCCAAGAGTGAGAATTTCATTCAATGTGGGTAGAAAATGACAATGGGAGAATCCAAGCATCCTCTCACAGAAAGGTACAAATACCAGATGGAGTTTCCTGCTTTTTGAAAGTTGATGACACTGTTATTTAAAAAAAAAAAAAAAATGTGTGTCAAAAATAAGAGCCCATCTGGAATTTTAAAATTAATTATATTCTCTGGTTAAGAATCTTTTTATATTGTAATGGCTACATTCCATACTATTATTACCTAAGATCATGAGATTTCTTATGGCCCTTTGTGTTTTGCAACTATATGAGCCACATAAAAATATGCAAAAATGTTTGCAAATACTTGGTTAACTTAGCAATGAAAATATTATGGAATGTACAGATACATAAACAGTAAGCTTCCCAGAACACATACACACATCAACAAAGATGAAAATTTAAAACAAAAATCTCTGAAATAGGGAAAAATTATCAATAAAATTTAAATTTGACATTTTTATGTGAGGATTACAAAATGCTTTCCTTCAGCACTGTGTGTGTGTGTGTGTGTGTGTGTGTGTGTGTGTGTGTATAGCAAGTGCCCCAAAATGGTCTGTTCTGGAACATATAATTTTGAAATGTTGTGATTTTGAAAGAGGAAAATGTAGGGGTGACTGGAATTAAAGATGGCATTTTATTATATGAACTATGTTTTTTAAAATGCCCTAATTAGTGCAAACACTTCCCCCATAATGAGATGATGAAAACCAAATATTTCAATATGGAATGTCATGTTTAAGAAATCAGAACACTTTAAAAACATGACTATTTTCCTTTAATAATCATAGAAAATGAAACATAGGCCTATTAAGTTTATTAAAATGAAGTTCAAGATCATTCAGTAAATTAGAAGAGAATAGGGTAGAATTAACCATGGCTATCTACTTATTGCATGTAAATACTGGGCTTAAGAACTTGAAATCAACACAAGCAACACTGTGGCTTACTTATGGCTCACACCTTTTTGTAAATAATAAAGAAATGAAAAATATGGTTCTTAATCAAAACATTTGAGGTCCTAACAAAAAATAATAACATTGCCAGGTACTGCTTCTAGTGATTTATATATATATTAATTCATTTAATCAACAACTCTATGAATTGTAAATAGGTACTATGATCATCTCCATTCTCCAGTGAGTAAATGGAGATACAGAGATTAATAACCAAGATTGGACACCAAATCTTGTGTATTGCGTGCTTAACCAAGCTGTTCTGTGGGTTGTTTCTCAAACAGTGATATATATTTGGGCAAGAAGTTGAAATCTGCATATACATATGCCTTTAAAATAGACTGACCCAGTGCTTGGGAACGATAGTGTAGAATTAATTGATAATAATGAAAATCTTGTGTAAAGTTTCTTTTCTTCTTGACTATGATTCAGTTATCCTATATTTCTCCATTTTCAGACCTAGAGGTGTTGTAATATCAGAAATCCATTTTCCCCCCACTAATTTCTGCTTATTTCCATCAGCTAGAAGCAGTCCAGGTAAGAACTGGAAGTAAGTGTGGCTTGATGAGTGCTATGGCAAACTAATACAAAATCATGTCCAAATTAGAGAAGATAGCAGCCCTTAATTAGTGACAGTCAACTATTTTCACACAGGCCCATTGCTTCCCAGTTTTCTGATTGTTAACGAGAAGCTAATCATCTGATTATTATCTGAAATTTCTCAAATTTGAAACTACATTGCAATGATTTTTTAAAAAAAAATTTATAAACATCCCCGACCTGTCTCTACTGCATGGCCCACAAGTCAATAAGGAAGACGCCATGGTGTTGATTATGGAGTCATATGTATAAGGCAATAACTTGTTACCTCTGGGGGAGGTTCCAAAAGTTCACCCTCTTCACACAACAGAACTATTTCTTTTACCTTCTACCACCTATGCTACTTGGTGTAAAGTTGCTTTTGGGACAGAATTCCAAATATCTGATTGAGACCTCTTGAGGATCTACCTTCCGTTGTTAACTGCAGGCAGGGTGGGTCTACCATTACTCTCTTTCTCCATAGATTTTTCTTTATGCACATATCCCAACTCAGCTTTATCCTCCTCTAAGCCATCCTCATCCATCATGAGCATTGATTGCTTTTGAGCTTAACACCAAATTGGTTTCTAGGGGAAATATTCACATGTTACAAATATGGTTCCTTCAGGGGAAGTCACTCTTGAGATATTAACAACTTACCTAAGTAGTTTCATTTTTATTTTGGGTTTACAAATTGACTTAAAGAACTGATGGATGGAGATGTGTCTGGAAGAAAAACTTAGAAGTGGGGAAAAAAGGAGAAACAAATAAACTCAAGGGGCTGATAAGATTGTTAATTTCATGGTTTGATTCAAGGGAGGGAGTGCAGGACTAGGTCTCTGGTGATCCTGGACTTTGAGCTGACAATCAGATACATCTCTAGAAAAGCAGGTCATTGTAGAGGACAGCCTTTTTCCATCGATAATCTCGCCTCTCTTCCATTGCTAAGATTCTTCCTGCAAAGAACCCAAAGGTCTACAAGAAAGAAGGCTGTGCTGTCGTCCATACATCTGTGCCTGGACTATTTCAATTACTTTAAAAGCTGTAGAGGAAGACATATACATATCAATTGATAAAACACCCTCCTAAAACTCTCAGACATTTCTTGCTGTAATCCTGCTGTCAATTACCCCGAATGACTGGTGACCATCCTGGGTGTCAAAGGCCATTTATTAATTCGTTTATTCAATCAATATGTCTTGAGTGTCTGTCCATTCCAGGCGCTCCTGCAGGCGGTGAAGGCACAGTGTTGAGCTAACAGCTATCTGAACCCTCAACTGAGATATATCAGTATGGAAATTATTATATCTCCGCTCTTTACTGCTAAAGGAAGAGCCTCTGTCTCAATGATATAAGAACAGAAAGTTTCAATATCATATTTTCACTCATTTATGTAATTGATATTTATTGATGGCATACATTGTAGCAGTTACTTTTCTAGGCACGGAAGCCCAATGGATGAATTCTTTTAAACCCTTGTATATGTCATGCAAAGATATAATCGAAGCACATTTTCTAGAAATTGTTCCTGAATTTATAATTGCTATTTTAAAAAATATCATACACAAACTGTGCCCCACTGCACAGTCTTCTGTTTATGCACCTCATTTATATTACAATGAGATAATTTCAACACTCTGAGACTAGGTGATACCATGTGCAAAATGGGAGTAATGATACTTATATAAAATTGTCGTGAGATTTCAATGAGATAAGCTATGACTAAAAGCTTAATAAAGTGCACAGCATAAAGTACGTAGCTTTTATTTTTATTATGTGAATTTTGATAGTATATACCTCAAACCAGGAAGTTTAAACTGCCCTGCAGAACCTTGCCAGGCAAAGGACTGTACCTCCTCCCCAGCCCCAGCTTCCTTCTTAGCACAGAAGTCATCCTGCTGTGATGTTTTGTCAGCTTGGATAGATCAGCTTCCGGAAAGATAATGCCATCACTTTGGGTTTAGATACAAGTCAACTCTATCGTTTCCAACAAGAGAATATCTTTTAAAGAGCCATCTCAAAATATCTGATGTTACTGAAACTCTCACTGCTTTGTTTCCTAGAAAAGGAAGCTTTGGGCAATAGTTTTCTTTAGTGTTATTTTGTTTTCCTCTTTTCCTGCTTCATAAGGACAGAAAGCAAGCTCTCGCAAACCCATCTATGTTTCTTCCATGTGTTTTTGGAGCCCATGGGGAATTCCAAGCTTCCTGTTCATATGCAGAAGAAACTGACACACATGAACAAGAGAGAAATGCATTCTCCCCTCACCTGCAATTTGGGGAGGGAAACTTAAATTATGTTCCTAAACATTTATTTACCTTGTAGGTCGTACTTGTTAAATGGCTAAAGGACCTTTGAATACAGGGAAAGGAGAACTTTCGGGAACTGATAGAAAATGAGTTATTCATGTGGTATTTTTGTGTAAGAAAGGGAAAAAAAACTGACTTGAGCCACTGTTGGTGAATTTTCGTGTGTTTGAAAACATTTCCAAGGTCAGGTTCGAAGAGCAGAATTTGAAAACAGTAATTTCACTACTTTTGCAATTGTCCTCTTTACTGTGGAGCTCTGGCACTCTCTAAACTGCCCTTCTTTGTAAACATCGTTTTGTTTTGTGTGTGTGTGTGTGTGTGTTTTTTTTTTTTTTTTTTTTTTTTGGCTATCAGCTCACCTATTTTTTTCCTTCTGCTGAGCAATATTGTTCCTGGACACTTTTGTGAAGTCACAATAAACTAAGCAAGCAATCAGCAGGCCCTTGACACAAAGGCATTTATTGATCTAAAAACAGTGCTGTGCTAACCTTACCTTAAAATCCTATGACATACAACTCCAGATCCGCAAAAACAGCCAAAGCATTAATACCAAAGCACCTGGTATCCTTGTTTTCTGTGCACATTTGCTATAATTAGAAAAAAAGAATCCTGCCTTATTATAATAATTACTATCATTTTAGTTACAGTGACTTTTACATCAACATCTACCTGGTCTGCTAGTGTTAAATAGTTTACCTTGTTTTGCCCAAAAATTCATAAATAGATCAGGCCAATGTCATGATTTTAGCATTGATGTTGCAAATGTATAAGACCCTTTGCTGCGCTTTAAATTATGTAGTAATAAAAGGGCATTTTAGAAGAAGAGAGGTGAGGAATTGTTTGTCAGAGAGAGTTGTGAGTCTTATAATGCCTGAAATTATTCACGTGACTGGATAAATGCTGAGGTTTTCAATCTGTTATTAATTTACTCATTTATTCATTCATTTACTCACATATTTACTTTTTCAGTGACTAATATGAGCCCCAAAAGGTAACCAGGCCTGGTGATTTGTCAATTTATGAACAGAACTATCCTGTTTGCTGTTACTGTGGCACTTACAGTATGTCATGGTAAAATATAGTAATCTTATAAACACAGTGATCCCAGATTGTGTCCCATGCGATGGGTGACATTAACAGCATGTGGTGATGGAAGCTAATGGAAGAGGAAGAACCCAGCTTCTGTGCTATCTGGGAGATGAGTGCTCCAGTCAGAGGGAACATCAGGTGCAAGAGCCCCATGGTGGCGTGGCCAG